>NC_057718.1:8414493-8488334 GCF_004010195.1 Chiloscyllium plagiosum | reverse complement strand
GTCCTAGTCATTATACATCATACCAGATGTAGTTGTACTCATTGCTATCATCATGCAACAAACATTCCTGTTACCTAAGGACAGTCTCTTCTGTCAATACTGTATAGTAGTGCATCCTCATCCAATTATCATTAGACAGGCCAAAGTCAAAGCAAAGACAAAGGAGAATTGATGATTGCAGATCACATCAAACAGCCCTTACCTAGTACCATTGGCTGGCAGAGACAGCAAGAGGGTTTGCTTGGATAGTTGGATGAACAGCTGGGTTTGCATTGTAGACGAAGGGGCTGAATTCTTACACCTACTGAGGTTACTGCAAAGTATGCTCTTTCTCAATCTCTCCCCTCGTCTGAGCCATGGTGTCCCTCAGGTTAAACCAATGCTAGTTGCCCCTTTCTAATGAGACAGCAGCCCCATGGTCATTGAAGATATTTTAAAATATTCTCTCATGGGAAATGGGCTTCGCTGGCTGGGTCAGCATGCATTGCCCATCTCTAATTCCACCTTGAGAAGTGGTGGTGAGCTGCCTTCTCAAACCATTGCAGTCCATGAGCTGTGAGTAACAATGGCAACTTTAGTGTTACTAGAGGTGGCAAATGCCACATCGTGTCAGTGATCATCACTTGGGAAAGTTCTACACTAAACGTGGTTAGTCCATGTCTGAAGTATATTCAGCAGCTTTCATGTCATATTTTTAAGTCCTTTAAAAGTATCAGTGAATCATGTAATCAGATTAGGGCCTTTGATCTCAACGCTTTTCCACTTCCAAGCCTCTCAAATATTAAGCTTTCAACATTTCCTCCTTTCTCATTGAATATAAAATAGGTTTTAATGGGAATGAAATCACCTTCTTTTGTAAGGTTATTTCACTTTCTTATTCCTCAAGCTTAACCTTTGATGGATAAAGGACATGTCTTTAATAGAATCATAGATTACCTACAGTGTGGAAGGAGGCATTTCAGCCCACATCAACCCTCCAAAAAGCATCGCACACAGATCTATCCCTGTAACTCTGCATTTCTCATGGCTAATCCACCTAGTTTTCACATCTCTGAACCATTTGGCATGGCCAACCCATCTAACCTTCACATTCTTTGACTGTAGAGAAAACCAGACTACCCAGAGGAAACCACAGACACGGGGAGAATGTGCAAACTCCACACAAGTAGTCACCTGGGGGTGGAATTAAACCCAGGTCCCTGGTGCTGAGAGGCAGCAGTGCTTGCCACTGAGCCACCGTGCCACCCTTTATAGGCAAGATCGTGAGGGGTTCTGCAGTCCTCACTTTCTCCTAGAAGATCGCGAGGGGTCTCAACAGGTTAGTCTGAGACAAGCCACTCCCATTAGCACCAGGCTCAAGAACATTAGTATAGGATTTGTGAGGTCATGTTGCAGCTGTACAGGATACTGGTTAGGCTACTCTTGTGTGAAATTCTGGTCTCCCTGATATAGGAAGGATGCTGTGAAACTGATTGGCAATATTGATAACACAAGACCAAACCTTTTTGTTGCAGTGAGTGGCTAAGCTGTGGATTGCACTATCCAGAAGTGTGGTAGAGGCAGATTCAATCATTACTTTCCAAAAACAATTGGATAGGGATATAAAAGGGAAAAAAACTGCAGGGTTGCAAGGAAATCTCAGCATTGCAGTCTGTGTCCAATGACGTTGCCCATGAACAGAGCTAACCGGGGTTTGTCAGGTTAAATGGCTCTCCTTTGTGCTGAAGTATTTCTATGAAATGTCTCAGAAGTGCAGTCAACATGGCAATGTAGGAAGCACAGAATAAAAGGACACAGGTTTATAAACTAGTCTAGTATCAGGCCTATGGCAAGTCACCTGATTGTATGTGCTAAGGATTCTTGGTTTCACTGACATCAGAGTGATAGTTAATTCCCTCTCACTCCATTGTGTGAGGGTCACTCAAATACTGAAGTCAAAACCAGTCTGGTAGCTTCCCACTGGCATTCTCTGCAATGCAATCTGTCCCTCATATCCTTCTTTCTAACTATTCTTGCAAATTCTATTCAAGATTCCATTGAACTCACTCTCTTGCTCCTCCTAAGTAACAAACATATCATCCTCTGTGCTCACTGCATCCTAATTGAGCTGAAACCAAGACTCAGTATGCTTCCTACATTGCATACAAACAGAAAACATAACAGCTCAGTACTGTAACGGTGAAAAATTGTTTTGCATAGATTCATGGTCATAGAGATGTAAGACATGGAAACAGACCATTTTGTCCAACTCATCCATACCAACCAGATATCCTAATCAGAAAGTGTGGCGCTGGAAAAGCACAGCCGGTCAGGCAGTATCCGAGGAGCAGGAGAGTTGATGTTTTGAGCATAAGCTCTTCATCAGGACCAGAAATTCCAACCGAATTTCGTCCCATTTAGCAGCACTTGGCCCATATTGCTCTAAACCCTTCCTATTCATATACTCATCCAGATGCCTTTTAAATGTAATAGTTACACCAGCCTCCAACATTTCGTCTGGCAGCTGATTGCATACACACGCCACTCTCTGCATGAAAACTGTTGTCCCTTATGTCCCTTTTATAGATTTCCCCTCTCACCCTAAACCTATGCTCTCTAGTTCTGGACTCCCCCAGCCCAGGGAAAAGACCTTGTCTATTTACCCTATCCATGCCCCTCATGATTTTATAAACCTCTATAAGGTCACCCCTTAGCCTCTGATGCTCCAGAGAAAACAGCCCCAGCCTATTTAGTCTCTCCATACAGCTCAAACCCTCCAACCCTGGCAACATCCTTGTAAATCCTTTCTGAACCCTTTTAAGTTTCACAATATCCTTCCTATAGGAGGGAGACCAGAATGCACACAGTTATCCAAAAGTGGCCTAACCAGTGTCCTGTACAGCCACAACATGACCTCCCAACTCCTGTACTCAATACTCTGACCAATAATTTTGGAAACAATGAAACAATCTGCCAAACAGGAAGGAGAGACCCGGATCTTACAAAACATGATTGGGTATTGGAATGGAAGAGTCAAACCACTAGGAAAACAAATAAAAGCAAAAGTTGTGGGATTCAGTCAATGGGTCAGGTAGCATTGGTGTAGGGCAACAATAGATTTACCTTCAGGTCCGTGACCAGAACTTTTCGGTGACAGGTCTTTGACTGCTCTTCTCACTTCACAAAGGGAACCGGACAACTCACTGTTTTGAGCATTTTGGGGTTTTATTTCAGATTCCCCAACATCTGCAATGCTTTGCTTTTGTTCCTGAATGACAAGGCTTGGTGGGATCAATTTTTCATCATCCTTGATGTCTCTTGACGTTTTATGATCAACTTGTTCAGAGACACCTTTGGAGCAGGTGGGATGCAAACCCATATCTCCTGGTTCACAGGTAGGGGCACTACTACCGCACCACAAGGAAACCCCCCATCTTGATTTCTCTTAGATTTCTAGCTTATTTATTTCACCTGCAATTCTAATCTATTTCTTATCTCCCTGAGCCTCCCCTTCTGCAAGCTTATATTTTGTTCTGGGCTACAATTGGGTATTTATTGCACTACTATTCCCTCACCACCTGAAGCCTGGAGGAAGAACGCCTCAGCTTCTGCCTCGGAACACTTCAACCCCAGGGCATCAATGTGGACTACACCAGTTTCCTCATTTCCCCTCCCCCCACCTTACCCCAGTTCCAACCTTCCAGCTCAGCACCATCCTCATGACCTGTCCCACCTGCCAACCACCCTTCCCACCTATTCGCTCCACCCTCCTCTCCGACCTACCACCCTCATCCCCACCCCCATCCAGCTATTGCACTCTTTGCTACCTTCTCCCCAGCCCCACCCCTCTCCCATTTATCTCTCCACCCCGGAGGCTCTCTGCCTCATTCCTGATGAAGGGCTTTTGCCCGAAACATCGATTTTCCTGCTCCTCGGATGCTGCCTGACCTGCTGTACTTTTCCAGCACCACCCTAATCTAGACTCTGATTTCCAGCATCTGCAGTCCTCACTTTTGCCTATTTATTGCACAATTCTAGTTGCCCTTTGAGGGGTGTTGGGGGGGGGGGGTAGTAGTCAATCTTCTTCATATACACTACAGCCCTTCGATATCCCAGGTTTGGACTTACCTATCTGTTTCTCAATTTATATAACTTTCCCCTCCTTAAGCCAAGCTCAGGACCCTCTGAATTATTGATATTTCCTCAGAGAATCTCATTCTGTCTACAAATTTTCAAATGTTAACGAAGTCCAAACAATCAAGTATTTAATAAGTATGTATTTAGTAAGCTGAGCTTTCCTGGAGTAAGGTTGATGTGTTGCACCCAACAGAGTCAAGTAGATGGTTGATGCAGGGTAATTAAAATTATCTCCTGCCCAAACATTGCGGTACAATTTGCCAATGATTTATATTTCGATTTACTGCCTGCAGTTAGTTAAATTGGTCGTTGGAACAGCAGTTGTAATCAGGAAAACGGAACAGCTTGAAGAGGAATGAGCCGCCTGCCTTCTGCATTAAGCCAAGATTTACCTTCCATAAAACAAGTGTGTAAAGCCCTCCGAGGTGTATACTGTTTGTTTTATGATGTAATGTGTATACAGTGTTTGAGGGCACCTTCCTCAATAGCAGTTGCTATGCAACGGAAGGTTAAAATGACAATTTTATCTATTTGGAAAGCTGCCAAATTCTGGTCACCACATGTGAGGGAGGTTCTTGCGGAAGGAATATACTAGAATATTCTACCCATGGTGAGGGGTGTCAGTAGGCAGGAGAGACTGGAGAAGCTGGGCAAGTCTTCCTGAGAGCAAAGAGAAGATTTAATAGAGATGCTCAAATTGCTGGAGGGCTTTGATGAATTAAATAATGATGGAGTGTTTTTCTGGGTAGGAAGTGAAGGCAACAGATGCCACAAATTGAAAATATTTGGCAAATGGACAATGTCTTGTGGAAGGCTTAAATTTTGGTGCAACCAGTTATTGTGCTTGGGTCACCTCAAGTGGAGTGGAATCAGAGTCAATGACAACATTCTGACTTGAAACGTCAGCACAGTGGCTTAGTTGTTAGCCATGCTGCCTCACAACATGAGGGACCCAGGGTCAATTCCAAATTCAGGTGACTTTCTGTGTGGAGTTTGCACATTCTCCCCATGTCTGTCTGGTTTCTTCCTCCAGTCCAAAGCTGTGCAAGTTACGTGAATTGGCTGAGCTATAGTGCCCAGGGATGTGCAGATTAGGTAGATAATGCAGGGTTACGAGGGTTGGATGGGGGGATTTTGGGACTGGGTGGGATGCTGTTCAGAGGATTGGTGTGGACTCAGTGGGCTGAATGGCCTGTCACCACATTGTAGGGATTCTGTGACCCTAAAAGGATAATGAAGAAAAATCAATATGGGGCTGCATCAATATCTCCTTCAGAAGCCAGCATAAGCTCGATGGGCCAACTAGCCTCCTTCTTTGTTTGCTGATCTTAAAATTCAAAACGCAGATCAAAGTTCCAAAAGTTGAACACTACGGGAACCAGCTTCACATGTTCTTTCACAATAATGATCAGATTTATTCTGTTATTATGTGAAAAAAAAATTTCAATTCTGTTTACAGAACATGCGAGGGATAATCAGAAATGCACAATGTGATTTATAGCCAATCTGTGCACTCTGAGAGAGTTCTTATTTACACAGCTGATCCTCTCTTATAACATGGAAGAGCCAGTAAAATACTGGGACCTGCATTGCTGAAATTCTGAATGAAGAAGAACAAGAAAGCATTAATTGACGTTCTCTGTGAACGGACTGTCTCTGGGTTTAATGACCAAACTCAGAGCGACTGATCCTTGATAATGACCGCCCCTGATATTTAGGCTGCATTTTGATCAAGGAGCCCCACGTAAAACCGAATCAATGGGAATCCCTGCTGGTAGGAGTCAGAGCTGGTACATAGGAAGATGGTTCAGATTGGTCAAGGTTAATCATCTCAACTCTAGGACGTCTCTGCATGACATCTTTAGAGTTTCATCTCAGTCTCAACCACCTGTGTTATCAATAACTTTTCCCTCCATCATAAAGTCATAAATGGGAATGTTTGCTACTGATGGTACAGTGTTCAGCACCATTCACAATCGTCAGACACTGAAACACCCCATGTCCAAATGCAACAAGACTTGGACAATATCCAGGATTGGGCTGAAAGATGGCAAATTACATACTTGCCAGGCAATAACTATCTCCAACAAGAGAGAATTGAACTATCACCCCCAGACATTCAAGGGTATTACTGTTGCTGAATGCCCCAGTATCAACATCCTGGAGTTATCATTAAACAGAAACTGAACTGGACTCACCATGTAAATAGCTGAAAATGTGTTGCTGGAAAAGCACAGCAGGTCAGGCAGCATCCAAGGAGCAGGAGAATCGACGTTTCGGGCATGAGCCCTTCTTCAAGAATGAGGAAAGTGTGTCCAGCAGGCTAAGATAAAAGGTAGGGAGGAGGGACTTGGGGAGGGGCGTTGGAAATGCGATAGGTGGAAGGAAGTTAAGGTGAGGGTGATAGGCCAGAGTGGGGGTGGGGGCGGAGAGGTCAGAAAGAAGATTGCAGGTTAGGAAGGTGGTGTTGAGTTTGAGGGATTTGACTGAGACAAGGCGGGGGGAGGGGAAATGGCTATGACAGCAAGTCAGAGACTACAATTCCTGCAGGAAGGAAATCACTTCCTGACTCCCCAAGGGCTCATGCCCGAAACGTCAATTCTCCTGCTCCTTGGATGCTGCCTGACTTGCTGCGCTTTTCCAGCAACACATTTTCAGCTCTGATCTCCAGTATCTGCAGTCCTCACTTTCTCCTGTCCATCATCGACAAGGTACAAGTCAGGAGTGTGATGGAATACTCCCACTTGTCTGGATGAGTGCAGCTTCAGCAAAACACTCAAGAAACTTGACACCATCCAGCAGTCTGTCTGAATGACATCACATCCACAAACATCCGCTCCCTCCACCACAGATGCTCAGTCACAGCAGTGTGTATTAGAGACAAGATGCACTGTAGAAATTCACCAAGGCTCCTTGGACAGCACCATCCAAATCCATGACCACAGGGGGAGTAGATACATGGGAACAGCACCCATTTGCAAGTTCCTGTCCAAACCACTCACCATCCTGACTTGGAAATATATCGCAATTACTTCAGTGTCACGTTCCTGAGATTTTCACCTTTCTGCATTGTTGATGTACATATATCAAATGGACCGTAGTGGTTAAGGAGGGCAGCTCACCATCACCTTCTCAGGGGCAACTAGGGAGGGACAACAAGGGCTGACCCAACCAGCAACACCCACATCCGAAAAATGAATAAACAACACTTGGATAATCAGATAAATGAATGCTTACTCTCATTCTTCATATTATTGCATAACAATAACAAATCAGAGATTTCTGACACTAGTCAAATTCTAGCACCTGTTGTGAATACAATAAACTAACAACCAATTAGGAAATATAAACATAGACAGGGTCACCCAGAGATTCAAATAGTAAAATGACCACTGCTGTGTCATATGATTTAGTATTAATTGGTTACTAAATTATAACTGAGGTCACTGACTGAGGCTTTTATAAATGCATGATTAATTTTGGATTGGAACCTCACTTAATAATTTAAAATCAACATGCAGCTGCCTAGAATTATTCCAGAGCTGATTTCTTACAATCTTGTGGTTACATTAACTGCTTGATTCCTTTGGACAATGGTGACATTGTGTGGAGCTTTGAGGGATGGACCTGTCTCCATTGAGGGTTCTCTGTGTCCCTTGGATTCTCTGAAACTATTGTATACATTAATTACCATATCTACAGTAATCACATTAAATCCCACCTACCTCAGTCCCAGTAAAGTACGTTTAGTCAAACAGATCTGTACCTGTAACTGACCTTTTTGAAAAATCCAATCAAGTTGGTCTCTCATGACCTTCCTTTAACAGAACTACCCTGACTGTTCTTAAGTAATCCCTGCTTCTCTAAATGCAGATTAATTCTGTTCCTCAGAGTTGCTTCCAATAGCTCCCCACCATTGAGATTGGATTGACTGGCCAGTGATTTCCTGTGAGAGGGAACCCACACAGATACAGAAACAATGTACAAACTCCACACAGCTGATCAACCAAGGCTAGAACTGAACCCAAGGTCCCTGTGCTGTGAGGCAGCAGTGCTAACCACTGAGCCACCGTGCCACGCCAAGAACCAGAATGCCCAAGTCTCTTTTGACAGCCACAATGTTTAACTTCGCATCATTTAGAAAGTACCCTGATTGATCGTTTTTCGGTTCAAAATAGATAATCTCACACTTACTTACTCCTGAACCCCATTTACCACAGTTTTGCCTATTCACTTAGTCAACCAATAACCTTTTGTAAATTTATACATCATTTATAAATGTATACATCATTTATAAATTTATAAATCATTGACATTGTCTGCAATGCCCCTAACTTTGTGTCATTACTAAATTTCGAGTTATGACTTTCTATTTCATTATTCAAGTGGTTAATAAATAAAGTGAATAATTGTGACCCTAACACAGATCTTTGTGGGGCACTACTGGTTACATCCTGCCATTATCCCAACCTCCGTCTCTCTCACTGTAGATTCTGTCTAACTCACTGAGCACTTCCAGTCTGTACCCATATGCAGCAAGATATGGACATCGTCCAGATTTGGGCTCTTCAGTGGCAAATAAAATTGGCAGCACACAAATGTCAGGCATTGAGTATTGTCAATGAGAGAGAATATATCCATTTCCCCATGGCATTCAATGGCATTACAATAACTGAATCCATCACTGCCAACAACCTGGGGTTACCATGGACCAAACCTGAGCTGGACCAGCCACATAAATACCATGGCAATAAAGACATAAATTCTGCACTGAGTAACTTAGCTCCTGACTCACCAAAACCTATCTACCATCTACAGGTAATGAGTCAGTGGCAGCACCATTGACAAAGATGCACTGCAGTGACTCACCAAGTGTATTTTGGCAGTGGATTTCAAACCCGTGACCTCTACCTCCTGGAAAGTTGGGGGCAGCTGATGCTCGAATGTGTCACCAGCTACAATTTCCCTTCCAAGTCACGCAGCATCCTAACTTGGATCTGTATCGTCATTCTTTCATTTGTCATTGAGTCAAAATTCAGGAACTTGCTGACAGCACTGTGAGTGTCACTAGCTGCCATGGACTGCAAATGTTCAAGATGGGCAGCTCACCATAATCTTCTCAAGGGCAATTAGAATCTCTACAGTGTGGAAGTATGCCATTCGATCCACATTGACCTTCCAAAGAGCATCCCACCAAGACTAAGCCCTTTTCCTATCCCTGTTCCCATGGCTAACCTATCTAGTGTGGATGCTAAGGGCAATTTAGCATGGCCAGTCTATCTAACCTGCACATCTCTGAACTCTGAGAAGATTGACCCTCCTCATTCCTGAAGAAGGGCTTATGTCCAAAATGTTGATTCTTCTCCTCCTTGGATGCTACCTGACCTGCTGTGCTTTTCCAGCAACACATTTTTCAACTCTGGGAAGAAACCATAGTAAACTCACACAGGCATAGGAAGGATGTGCAAACTCCACACAGACAGTCACCTGAGGCTGGAATTGAACCCGGGTCCCTGGTTCTGTGAGGCAGCATTGCTAAGCACTGAGCCACTGTGGCACCCATAACTTGGGATGGGCTCCACAACTCATGAATGTTTAAAACTAAATCCCATTTTTATTTCTGACCCGTGCAAGCTGCATCAATGCCTTGTTTTCTGTGCTGTAACCTTATAAAAATTGTTAGTATGATACAATTTAATAATGAGGAAATGGAGGCTAAATTATTCATATTCTATTAGACTAAATCACAAATGAGACTGATTTAATTTTAATAAACCACAGATTCTGGGTATCTAAAATCCAGAGAGAAAATGCTGAATGTACTCAGCATGCCAGCATCAAAATGGGGAACAACAGATTAATGTTTCAATTATATCAACATATAAGCCCCTTTATCAGAATTGGTTCTGTACCTAACCCAGCACTAATGGACTTACTGTGCAATTCCTGCGCTCTCTGGTTTTATTAAAAGCAGTTTAGATTTTGCACAAGACAGACATTAAAATAAGAGGCAAATAAATCAGAGGGCTCAATGTACTTCTCCGTTCCATTAACCTGCATAATTTGAAAAGACTGTTACAGAGGATCAGACACAGAAATGTATAAAACGTAATTGGGATTTAATTCACTTGTTTGATGTGGAATCGGAGCTAAGGTGAGGATTGACATGACAATAGGCGGTGTTGCTGGGAAACAGGAGGTGGAGGTATAGTTCATACTCTGAGATGATCCACTGGGAGAAAAGTTGCATCCGTATTCCAAATGGGATTCTAGGAGTGTTCTCAAATTTCTTAATATTCTAAAGTGAAGATGGAAGAGTGTTCTTATTTTGCTGTAGTTATCTCTAGTGAGCAACTATTTCTGTGCGTGCGTGTGTTTCCATCTTCTCAAGTTGCATGTTTGCAAAAATGGACCGGGTTATAGACACATTCCTTGATATATTCTGTCCTTACCTTTTGCAGTTTTTTCTATGGAATCTATGTCTCTGGCAATGCAGATTTGGTCTGAAAATGGTCATGCCCCAGTGATTAAAATGACGACAGACTGTAACTGATGTAACCAGTTTCTGCACTTGTCCACACATTACGGTCATTTATGAATGACCTGTCATATTGATATTTGGAGCTAGAAATTCATAAAGAAGGAAGTCAAAGCTATGGTAATTATAAACAGTGAATGGTACTAATTAGATGTTTAATGGTCTGTCTGTACTGTAGATATTGCTGGGATGGCCAGCTATTGCTCATCCTTAATCAGCATTCAGAAGTTCCTTGGGAAGATGGTGAACTAATTCTTGAACCAATGCAATCCATCTGGTGTAATTATTCTTTTGTTCTCCTAGAGGGTAGAGGTTGTGGGTTTGAGAAGTGCTCTTGAAGACCCTTGATGAGTTCCTGCAGCCCACATCATATTTAGTACACAGTGTTGTTATTGTGCATCGGTGGTAGAGGATGTGAATACTTAGGTTGGTGGATGGGGTGTCATGAAAATGGGCTATTTTTTCCCGGATGGTGTCTCGTTTCTCGAGTGTCATTGGAGCTGCACCCATCCAGTCAAGTGGGGAGTATTCCATCATACTCCTGACTTGTGCCTTGTAGATGGTGGGCAAGGTTTAGGGAGTCAGGAGGTGAGCTACTCACTGCAGGATTCCTAGCCTCTGACCTCCCCTTATAATATCTGTAGTTATATGATATACCAATTCAGTTTCAATTCAATAGCAACTCCAGGATGTTGATAGTTCAGCGATGATAATATCATTGAATGTCAAGGGGTGATGGTTGGAATCTTTTTTGTTGGAGGTGGTCATCGCCCAGCACTTGTATAGTAGAAATGTTATAAGTCAACTGTAAGCCCAAGCCTGGATGTTTCCCAGGTATTTCTGTATTTGGAGCTGAATTTCTTCAGTATCTGAGGAGTCACAAATTCTGATCACCGTGCGGTCATTGATAAACATCCCCATATCTGACCATATGACAGGGTAAAAGGTCCTTGGTGAATAAACTGAAGGTGGTTGGACTTAGGACAGAACTCTGAGAAACTCTGACAGAGATGTCCTGGAGTAGAAGTGATTAGCCTCCAACAACCACAACATCTGTGCTAAGTATGACTCCAATCAATAAATCTGAAGAGTGAGTATAGATGAGAGGAAGTAAGCAGCCCCCTGCACTTTTCACATTTCTCTGTTTATATGAACTGTATAATAAACGTTAATGACAGAAACATAATGTCAAATCATCAGTACAATATATTCCACATCCCTGAATGCAGAAGGCAGTTGATGAGAAGACTGCAGAAATACCAGCCTGAAACTTGTTAAAAATTAAAATTGCACCAAGGGACAGATTAGTTAATGTCTGAGTCCTGTTGAAAGTATAGGCCGATTGGGTGAGGGTAGAAATGTTGAGGTATTGATCATATCTGGGATCTTCATCTACCTCCGCAGACAAGCTTCATTGTAAAGTCTCACTTCAGGTTAACTCAACTCCACAATGATGAGAAACGGGTCCCTTGGTTTGTTCTGCCTTCCCTCTTATGGATCATTGAGTTAAAAATCACACAATTTCAGATTACAGTCCAACAGATTTATTTGAAAGTACTACCGAATAAACCTGTTGGACTACAACCTGGTGTTGTGTGATTTTTAACTTTGTACACCCCAGTCCAACACCGGCATCTCCCAAATCATGGAGGATTGAAATACACCTTGATTATTTCTCCCTCTCTCTCCCTGACACACACACACATCAGAATGAATAAACAACATGACATGACATCTGGCAAAATAAATCAGTTTATCAGTTTCCAGGAAAGCAGCAGATACTCACAGCTGCAGTCCATATTCTGTATTCCACAAAAATTAAAGCTTTATCAGTTAGACAGGAAGATCCCTGAACTCAGCAGTTAATGAATTTTTTGCACAACAAATTTACTTCTAAGAAACATAATGGCAGGGGCAGGTAAGAACAAAACTCCAGTCTAGTCTATTCACTGCTACAGTATCCCTCGAAAACCCTCACTTGATTCAGTAACAATGCATTAGTTTGAAAGCAAGAGCAAACATGTTTGATGGAAATGGAACTGGTGTGAAACTCTCTCCTCCTCTGGCATCTTTCACAGGACAAACACCAGACACTGAAATAAATACAACAAAAAGCTGTAGGTGCTGGATATCTGAAACAGGAACAGAAATTGCTGGAGAAACTCATCAGGTCTGGCAGCACCTTTGGAGAAAAGGTAGAGTCAATGTTTTGAGTCCAGATTGCAGTTCTGAAGAAGGGTCACTTGAATCAAAATGTCATCTCTACTTTTTCTCCACAGATACTGCTAGGCACTGAGGTGTTCAGGTGAGCTAGCACACCAAGCACCCGCAATCGCAACATAGCTAGGATGCTGACCAAAGTGTATCTTCAGTGGGGAGATTGAAGTCAGGGGTGTGTTGTCATGGCTATCGAAGGAAAAAAAAAATTACAGGGGAACTCTCTATGCTTCATGAAAGAGAATTGATATTGATCGCAAATCCTGAGAGAAACTCATGCACACTTGCTGCACTTAATGTGACTGAAATAAAAATACAGTGCAGCCTCCTGCAAAAGGAAATGCATGCCACACGCAGAGAGAGAAGACAACAGGAGCCAATCCACATCTTCTCCTAAACTCTGTGACAGCCTGTACTATTTGCCAGAGAAACATCCAAGAATTGACCAGCCCTATCAGTCACCAATGCATCCCCAGGCCCTTACCAAAGCCACCCATGCTGAGAATGGTCACTTTCATCTTGAAGAATGAACAAGATGACATAAGAGGTTGTACAGTGGCTCAGGGGGTGGCACGATGACTCAGGGGGTATCACAGTGGTTCATTTGGGTGGGACAGTGGTTCAGGAGACGGGATGGTGGCTCAGGGGACAGCACGGTGGCTCATGGGCGTGCATGGTGGCTCAGTGGTTAGCCATGCTGCCTCACATTGCCAGACACCCGGGTTCAATTCCAGCCTCAGGTGACTGTCTGTGTGGAGTTTGCACATTCTCCCCGTGTCTGTGTGGGTTTCCTCCGGTTGCCATGGTTCCCTCCCACAGTCTAAAGATGTGCAGGTCAGGTAAATGCCTCTTAAATGTTGTAATTGTACCAGCCTCCACCACTTCCTCTGGCAGCTCATTCCATACATGCATCACTCTCTGTGTGAAAAAGTTGCCCCTTAGGTCTCTTTTATATCTTTCCCCTCTCACCCTAAACCTATGCCCTCTAGTTCTGGACTCACTCACCCAAGGGAAAATATCTTGTCTATCCATGCCCCTCATGATTTTATAAACCTCTATAAGGTCACCCCTTAGCCTCCAATGCTCCAGAGACAACAGCCCCAGCCTATTTAGCCTCTCCATACAGCTCAAACCCTCCAACCCTGGCAACATCCTTGTAAATCTTTTCTGAACCCTTTCAAGTTTCACAACATCTTTCCAATAGGAAGGAGACCAGAATTGCATGCAAAATGTAGAGTATTAGGGTAGAGAAATGGGTCTGGGGGTGGAATACTCTCCGGAGGGTCAGTGTGGAATGGTTGGGCCAAATGGCCTGTATCCACATGGTAGGGATTCTATGATATCTAGACACAATGACATGTGCCGCAATTACAGCACAAACATAGCTAAACAGGTTCCTGGCTTCCACCTATTTTCAACAATCTATCTTTTAAAACAAAAGATGTATTTGTACAGGGAACCCCATGCAGAGGAAATTTTCAACAGTTTATGCTGATAAATGAAGTTTGCACTGGTATTGTGGTGTAGAGGCTTGAAACAGGCAAGATAAGATTCTTCTAGTTTCCTAACACAACAAGTTGTCAGTATTGGTGGAAGTGGCTTTATAATCCTGAGCAGTGATGGAGGGGTAAAGCTGAGTGTTATCACTGAATGTGTGCAGAAACTAACCCTGTGTCAATGCTAGTTGCCACTGCATGTCAACAAACAGAGAATCCACAAAGTATTATAACAATAGGGTGCAAAACATGAGACATTAGGGCTAAAACAAAATCAGCAGATCACATTTACAACATCTTCAACAGTAAGAATGCGTAAACACTAATGATCACAGTTTCTACAATAACAACTGACTTTAGAATGCCATCAATGAAAAATCACACAAGAATGTTGCAATGGGAAATTTAATGCCAAACTACATAATACGAAGTTGGGAGGGACTGGTTAAATAGATAGGTTTTAGAGCTCAGAGTTTCTACAATAAGAAGAGTGAAATAAGGGAGGTGCAGAGGTTTGGGTGTGTTTGGGAGGGGATGTCGGGTGAGTTAGGGAAGCTGAGGCATAGTTGCAAGTTGTCCAGTCATTAAAATTGGAGATACTCAAAATGCCAGTCTTAGATTCTAGAAGATTGCGTGATTGGAGAAGATTACAGAGATAACGCAGGTCAGGTCATGGAGGAATGTGAAAATCATGATGAGCATTTTAATTCATTCATGGGGTGTGGGCATCACTGGCTGAGCCAGCATTTATTGCCCATAGGAGAGTTATGAATCAATCACTGACATAAAACATAGACCATGGAACATTTCAGTGCAGTACAGGTCATTCGGCCCCCAAAGTTGCACCTACCTGTGAAACAAATCTAAAGCTCATTGAACTTACACTATTCCATTATCGTCCACATGTTTATCCAATGATCATTTAAATGCCCTTAAAATTGGTGAGTCTACTACGTTGTAGGCAGCGCGTTCCATACCCCTACTACTCTTTGAGTAAAGAACTTCCTCTGATATCTGTCCTATGTCCATCACCCCTCAATTTAAAGCTATGTCCCCTCGTGCTAGCCATCACTATCTGAAGAAAGTGAGGACTGCAGATGCTGGAGATCAGAGCTGAAAATATGCCTGAAATATCGATTCTCCTGCTCCTTGGATGCTGTCTGACCTGCTGCGCTTTTCCAGCAACACATTTTCATCACCATCTGAAGAAAAAGGCTCTCACAGTCCACCTTATCTAATCCTCTGATCATCTTGTATGTCTCGATTAAATAACCTCTCAACCTTCTTCTCTCCAATGAAAACAGCCTCAAAGCCCTCAGCCTTTCCTCATAAGACCATCTCTCCATACCAGGCAACATTCTGGTAAATCTCCTCTGCACTCTTTCCAATGCTTCCCCATCCTTCCTATAATGCTGCGACCAGAACTGTACAATACTCCAAATGCAGCTGCACCAGTATTTTGTACAGCTGCAACATGATCTCATGGCTCCAAAACTCAATTCCTTTTCAATAAAACCGAATACTCTGTATGCCTTCTTAACAGCTCTATCAACTTGGATGGCAACTTTCAGGGATCTATGCACATGGACACTGAGATCTCTCTGCTCATCCACACTACCAAAGATCTTACCATTAGCCCAGTACTCTACATTCTTGTTACTCCTTCCAAAGTGAATCACCTCACACTTTTCCACAATAAGCTCCATTTGCCACCTCTCAGGCCAGCTCTGTAGCTTATTTATGTTCCTCGGTAACCTGCAGCATCCTTCAGCACTATCTATAACTCCACTGACTTAAGTGTCATCCGCAAATTTACTAACCCAACCTTCTGCACCTTCGTCCAGGTCATTTATAAAAATGACAAACAGCAGTGGCCCCAAAACAGATCCTTACAGTGCACCAATAGTAACTGAACTCCAGGATAAACATTTTCCATCAACAACCACCCTCTGTCTTCTTACAGCTAACCAATTTCTGATCCAAACCGTTAAATCACCCTTAATCCTATGCTTCCGTATTTTCTGCAATAGCTCACCATGGGGAACTTTATCAAATGCTTTACTGAAATCCAAATCCACCACATCAACACTTTGCCCTTGCCAACTGTTTGGTCATCTTCTTAAAGAACTCAACAAGGTGTGTGAGGCACGACCTACCCTTCACAAAACCATGTTGACTATCACTGATCAAATTATTCCTTTCTAGATGATTATAAATCCTACCTCTTATAATCCATTCCAACACTTTACCCACAACGAAGTAAGGCTCACTGGTCTATAATTACCAGGGTTGTCTCTACTCCCCTTCTTGAACAAGGAAACAACCTTTGCTATCCTCAAGTCTTTTGGCACTATTCCTGTGGACAATGACAACGTAAAGATCAAAGTCAAAGACTCTGCAATCTTGTCCCTAGCTTCCCAGAAAATCCTAGGATAAATCCCATCCAGTCCAGGCATTTATCTATTTTGACAAGTTCCAAAATTGTGAACCTCAATCCCGACTCGTCTCGTAGCCTGTGTCTCAGTATTCTCCTCGACAACATTGTCTTTTTCCAATGTGAATTCTGACGAAAAATATTTATTTAGCCTCTCTCCTATCTCTTTGGACTCCACACACAACTTCCCACTACTGTCCTTGACTGGCCCTAATCTTACTCTCGTCATTCTTTTATTCCTGACATTTTTATAGAAAGCTTCAGGGTTTTCCTTGATCCTACCTGCCAAAGACTTCTCATGTCCTTTCCTGGCTCTTCTTAGCTCTCACTTTAGGTCTTTCCTGGCTAACTTGTATCTCTCAAGCACCCTAACTGAGCCTTCACGTCTCATCTTAACATAAGTCTCCTACTTCCTCTTGACAAGAGAGTCAACTTCCTTAGTAAACCACAGTTCCCTTGCTCGACCACTTCCTCCCTACCTGACAGGTACATACTTATCAAAGACATGCAGTATCTGGATTAGTGGTGCTGGAAGAGCACAGCAGTTCAGGCAGCATCCAAGGAGCTTTGAAATCGACGTTTCAGGCAAAAGCCCTTCATCAGGAATAAAGGCAGTGAGCCTGAAGCGTGGAGAGAAAAACATGCAGTAGCTGTTCCTTGAACAAGCTCCACATTTCAATTGTGCCCATTCCCTGTAGTTTCCTTCCCCATCTTATGCATCCTAAATCTTGCCTAATTGCCTCATAATTGCCTTTCCCCCAGCTGTAACTCTTGCCCTGCTGTACACCTAATCCTTGCCATCGCTAAAGTAAACATAACTGAATTGTGGTCATTATCACCAAAGTGCTTACCTACTTCCAAATCTAACACCTGGCCTGGTTGATTATCCAGTACCAAATCCAATATGATTTTGCCTCATGTTGGCCTATCTACATATTGGGTCAGGAAACTCTCTTGCACATATTGGACAAAAACTGACCTATCTGAAATACTCAAACTATAGCATTTCCAGTCAATATTTGGAAAGTTAAAAGTCCCCCATAACTACCCTGTTACTTTTGCTCCTATCTAGAATCATTTTTGCAATTTTTGACATGGGTCTGGAGTCACATGAAGGCCAGACCTGGTAAGGAAGGCAGTTTCCCTCTCTAAAGGACATTAGTGAACTAAATGGTCTTTTCTCTCCAATATTCATTTTGTGGTGATCATTAAACTCTTAATTCCATTTCTTAAAAAAAAATGAATTCAAATTCTACCATCATGGGATTTGAATCCAGGTCCTCACGATGTTACCTGGGTCTCAGGATTAACACTCCAGAGGTAACACCACAAGGTCATCACCTCCCCACTGAAGGGACACTAGTGAGCTAACAGCCAATATAGATTCCTGATGAAGGGCTTTTGCACGAAATGTCATTTTTCCTGCTCCTTGGATGCTGCCTGACCTGCTGTGCTTTTCCAGTATCACACTCTCGACTCTTATTGCCAGCATCTGCAGTACTCACTTTCACCTAGCCAATATAGATTAGCAAGTGTCAGGGTGTAGGTGAATGTGAATTGGTGTGAGTTAGGATTTGAGTAGGTTTATGGATACCTTCAAATTTATGGAAGCTAAAATGTGGAAGTTCATTCAAGAATGTGTTGGAATAATTAATTCTTGAGGTAACAAAGTCATGTAATAAGGACAAGTTTGTTAGAAAGATAAGCAAACACTCCATATTACAATTGAGAAAAGTGCAAAAGGAAGCAACAGAGTGAATATGTTGCTGTTTGTGTATTAAAGGCAGAGGGAATGTAATGAGAAAACCAAGCTGCAAGCAAATAAATAATATGCACTTTCATCACAGATTCATTCATTCCTCAAAGCAGGAGGGTACTTTAAGCATAAACAGTTGGAAATTGTAACTATGATATTGCACAACAGCCTCAGAGTGCTAGCCTGATGTTTCTGTCCTCTTGATCACCAACAATCTGTCTTGGTCCCCTCACCTTCCACCCCGGAACACTTCAACCCCAGGGCATCAATGTGGACTTCGGAAGTTCAACCCCAGGGCATCAATGTGGACTTCACCAGTTTCCTCATTTCCCCTCCCCCACTTTACTCCAGTTCCAACCTTGCAGCTCAGCACCGCCCCATGACTTGTCCCACCTGTCAATCTTCCTTCCCACCCATCCACTCCATTTTGCCCGAAAAGTCAATTTTCCTGCTCCTCAGATGCTGCCCGACCTGCTGTGTCTTTCCAGCACCACTCTAATCTAGACTCTGATTTCCAGCATCTGCAGTACCCACTTTTGCCTGGTCCACTCACATTAGCATGATGGTCAAGAAAGCCCATTTGCCCGAAAAGTCAATTTTCCTGCTCCTCGGATGCTGCCTGACCTGCTGTGTTTTTCCAGCACCACTCTAATCTAGACTCAGATTTCCAGCATCTGCAGTACCCACTTTTGCCTGGTCCACTCACGTTAACATGATGGTCAAGAAAGCCCAACAGCATCTCTATTGCACAGGAGGCTAAGGAAATTCAGCTGATCAACCAACACCCTTACCAACTTTTATAGGTGCACCATAGAAAGCATTCTATCTGGATGCATAACAGCATAGTATGCCAACTGCCCTTCCCAAGACTGCAGGAAACTACAGAGAACCGCGAACACAGCCCAGTCAATTACATAAACCAGCCTCCCACCCATTCACCCCATCTATACTTCCTGTTGCTTTAGGAAAGCAATCAACATAATTAAAGACCCCTCCCACCCCAGTTATACTCTCTTATGAGTCAAGAACAGCTTTGTTCCCCCATTATCAGACTTCTGAACAGATCTCTCAAATGTTCATGTTGACCTCTCCCTGCACCTTCTCTGTGGCTGTGACATTGTATTCTGCACTCTGTTCTGCTATTCTGATGCACTTTGTATGATACAGTCTGCCTGTACAGCACACAAACATTTTCTACTGTATGTTGGTACATGTGACAACAATAAATCAAAACAAATCAAAGATCTCACTTGATATTATGTAAAATCAATGAACTGATCACAAAAAAGCCATTCAGTTCAATACATTCATGTGTTTATGCTTCCCACAACTTACACCCACCTCTTCTCCATTTAACCCGATCAGAATTTCCATCTTTCCATCCTTCCATGTGTGCTTACTTCATTTGCCCTTAAATGCACCAGAGGAATGTCACATAAATGCACAAAGGATTTGTTCACTGTTTTGGTTGATAGGGATATCTAATCCACAAAGCTACTGGCTAAGCTTTGAAAAGAGTATCGTTGCAATGTATAAAGATGGTGTCCTCTAGACCTAGCTGTCAATTGTACTGCATGGAACAATGGTGTCAGCAAAGCACCACAACCCACAAAGCACCCCCTCCCCTCACCCCACCCAGTTCAATGAATACATGCACTTTTTTAAGTTTAAATGTCACATTTGGGCATCACAGAAAAATCAGCACTTATTGTGCCATTCCTAATTTCCCTTGACAAGATAGTGATAAGATATCTTTTATTTTCAATAGAGCTGAATGAGTTCCAGACGATTTCACAAGTCACTTAAGTTTCTATCACATTGCTAGAAGCTTGAAGACACTTTATTTCAGAATGGGTAAGGATAGTAGATTCCCTTCCAGTGTTTGATGGTTTGAATTAGGTTTGTTTGCAAGGAGCTTCCTATATTCAAATAGCCTAGGGCTTTTGGAGGTGATGCTTATGCAGAATAATTGCACGAGAGGAGCTGACAGATGAATCAACATCTCAAAGAATGGAGGAAGAACGCAAAAATGGGGAATTTATCTTAACAATGTGATGAGTATATTACAAAGTGCTGTTAGAGATATGACAGAACAACATACTGGCACAAATACACCTGGTGTCCCAGTGGGGCATCTACTGAATATTTATTGCACATGTGAAGATATGCAACTTGCATTTATATCATGCTGCGATTGCAATTAAATGTCCCCAGATCTTTAATAGGCAGCAGTAAAGCTTCTTATTAATAAAAATATGTTTAGAGGTGACCAAAAGCATAGTTACAGGAGTAGGATTTGAAAAGGCTTTGGAACAGAAAGTTGACAATAAAAATAGAAAAAGCTGGAAATGCTCATCAGGTCAGACAGCATCTGCAAAATTGCAGGGTTAACATTTCATGTTGCAATGACCCCCTCCCCCCACCCATATACTCCTGCAGAGGGTACATAATGAAACTGCCTTTTTTTCCCAAAATGAAAACAGAAAGGGCTGGAGAAACTCTGCAGGTCTGGCAGCATCTGTTGAGAGAAAACAGTCAGAGGTCACATGACACCAAGTTATAGTCCAATAGATTTTATTTGAAATCGAAAGCTTTTGAAATGGTGCTCCTTCATCAGGTGAAGTGGATGGAAGGGCATAGTCAGAGGATTTACAGGCTGAGAGATCATTGCAAAGTAATTCCAGGTCATTAAGAGCATCAAATGATAGTACAAATGGTGTGAGGGGAGTGTCAACAGGCTGGATAACAAGTCTTTGGAGGTGATCAAAAGTGTCAAACAGTGTGAGTGAGGTGTCAATAGCGGAATAGCAACTAAAGCGTGTGATGTTAAATCAACCTGATGGACTTTAAACTGGTGTCATGTGACTTCTGACTTTGTCAACTCCAGTCTAACACTGGCACCTCCACATTGAGAGAAAATGGAATTAATATTTCAAGACCAGTAACCATTCTTCAGAACTTCTTTCTGAGTTCTTTAGAGGTTCTACTAACTGAGTGAGGAGAAAGTGAGGTCTGCAGATGCTGGAGATCAGAGCTGAAAATGTGTTGCTGGAGAAGCGCAGCAGGTCAGGCAGCATCCAGGGAACAGGAGAATTGACGTTTCGGGCATAAGCCCTTTTTCATACTAACTGAGTGAGGCAATTGCCATGCCACAATGTATTTATCTTTTAACAATTATAATAGCTAGTATTCATATATTTTTCAACCAATGAATGCACATCCTATGAGAAAGGTCAATTATTCAAACTTTGCACTGCTGTACTGCATGGGATTTTAGATTGTACTGTCATTCCATGTCCACTATCTTTGTTCTAATTGTATCATACAGACAGCTTGAGAGGTTTGGGGGGGGGGGGGGAGGGGAGTGATAGCAAGGAATATGAGAACATTATTTCTTTCATCATTGAAGCTCCCAATGTGATGAATGTAAAGATCATTCCATACATTTGAGGGTTGTCTATTAGAAAAAAAAATCCCTTCACCCTGGTAAAGAAACTGAAGTGCCTCAATCTCTCTGAAAGGATGTAATTTGTCTGCTTTCTTACAAATTCCATTTCTTTTCAAATTTTGAGTGCTTAGAGCTACTATTTACTAAAAATGGATTACTGCATTCAATTATCTTCATTTTATTATAACTGGGATGAATATCTAGAAGAATACACCAACAGATAGAAGGGGAATTTGGTAAGTTAATAGATTGATAGACCAGAAGACAGGTAGATACATATATACAAAACAAACAGAAAGTGTCTGATAAAGTCAACACTAGACAATTGCAGATGGAACTGACTAGATGTCCCACTTACCTGTCTGCACTGAGAGCCGTCAGGGTGAACACTGACACTCCCACTGAGGTGAGTTGGATCATGGGGATGAGCTTACAAGCCAGTGAGCCGAAGATCCAATCCTCAAAGAAATACCTGGCAGCGTCCACTGGGACACAAGTGACCAGGAGCAGCAGGTCACCAGCTGCTAAACTGGAAATGAAAATGTTAGGCACACTTCTCATAGCGCTGTTAGCTACAAAGACCCTGACCAAAGTGATGTTCCCCAGCAAGCCCACTGTGATGAGGAGGAGGTAGATGGGGGGGATGATGCATCGGATCACAAAGAACGCGGTGTCAAGGTAGACTATCTCCTCTGTAAAGTTGTTCCAAGTTGCTCCGTTGAGTGAAAGAAAAGTACCGTTGTCGAACAGTTCACCATCCATCCTCCTGAAGCGTTGGCTCCTGTCCCAAGGGGAAAATAAATGCTGGACAAGGATGCCTTATGCTTTCGCTACAATGGTCTCAACTCCACCCCCACCTACTACCTCAACCTCGTGAGGTCAGCTCCTTTCCAGACAGTCAATTATCTGGATAATCAGCAAGTTGCGTCACTGTTCTTTCGCAACAAGTTCCCTGAAAGAAAGAAGAAGAAGAGAAGTCAACCGAAATTCTGGGAACACGTTCACAAGAATATCAACCACCAGACGTTCACATTTCATTCTCTAAATATTCCCAAATCATCTACAAACAAAAGTTAAAAATAAGTGCCGCAGGGCTTGGAGATTACCTGAGACTGCAAGAGAGAGCCGGTTGCCCGCTGCTATCCAGTCTCAGCGTCTGTGGAAGGAGCTGACCCCGATGCGTGGTGCTGAAACTGTGGAGTGAACTGACTGTCCGCTGCTACCCAGTCTTGGCGTCTGTGGAAGGAGCTGTCCTCGATGCGTGATGCTGAAACTGTGGAGCGAGCTGACTGTCCGCTGCTATCAAGTCTCAGCGTCTGTGGAAGGAGCTGTCCCCGATGCGTGGTGCTGAAACTGTGGAGTGAGCTGACTGTCCGCTGCTACCCAGTCTTAGCGTCTGTGGAAGGAGCTGTCCTCGATGCGTGGTGCTGAAACTGAGGAGCGAGCTGACTGTCCGCAGCTATCCAGTCTTGGCGTCTGTGGAAGGAGCTGACCCCGATGCGTGGTGCTGAAACTGAGGAGCGAGCTGACTGTCCGCTGCTATCAAGTCTCAGCGTCTGTGGAAGGAGCTGTCCCTGATGCGTGGTGCTGACATAGTCGGGAGAGCTGGCTGTGCGCTGTTGTCCAGTCTCAGCAACCGTGAAAAGAGCTGTCTCTGAGGTGCGGTGCTGAAACTGTAAACCTTCCCTCTTGCCTTCAGCGCCGCGATTTTCCTTTCCTCTGACCGATTTCTCTGTTTAATAATAATTTTCTGACTCCTTTTGTTTCAACTCGTTACTTCTTCCGTATCTGACTTTCTGCTGTTCTTCTTACTGTGTGTTCCTGTATCCCCTTCTGCTAGCTTTCTCTTCCACTTCAAATCTCCACTTTCCACCGACCTTTTATCTCACTGTGTTGAATTCTTTCATACTCCTTTGCTTTATTTTTCACTTCACATTTATTCAGATTCTTCCTCCTCACTCACTCCTCTCCTCTTTCTCTCTACCTTTGCATCCGTCTTTCAGACACTGTTTTTATCACTTCTCGCCCACTCTTAATTTCTCGATTTCAGATTGAGCCCTAGGTTTTTTTTTCTTTTTTTATTCCCTCTCTCTGTCTTTAAACAATCGTCATTGATCAGTTCTCAGAGCTGGCAGTTATACTTGTTTCTCCCATAACAGAGTAATCATGTTATCAAAAAAAGAAATTATATTTTATTAGAAAAAGTCACTGGGCTCAGATGAAAAATGATGAAAGTTATTACTGAATCCAAAGAGAAGATCATTCAGGGAACACCTCTCCCTGTACAATAACAACTCTGCATTGACATATCAAATAACCCAAACCAGCCAGAATCCATTGCTACAATCCCAATGTTGTCATTCTTTTCGTTCCCAGGAATGCTTGACTATCCAATGCCTTCAGCAGCTGTAATCCTGTTCTATTCTTGGATAGAGGGTTGGTTCTGATTAGATTGCAAATTGTCTGCAATTCAATTTTCTAAAACCGAAGTCCCAATATCCTTTTCTAAAGGTTCCTGTGAGGACTACCTTTCCCCAGGTAATGAGTGTGAACCCCTCAATGTTAAGCACACACTAACTCTGGAAACTAACATGTGCAACAAGTAAAGGTTTTCACAATGTGTTGGTATGTTCCACACAAATACCCAAATAGCAAAAACATTCAATGTTTTAATTGCTCCTGGTTCTGTGCACCAACCAACACTAATCTTGAACCCCTCAAAGAAATGGATCCACATTAAAGACAATATGGACATTAGAAAGTGGGATCTTTGGGGCTGTTCTTTTTTTAAAAAAATCTTTGGTATTAGAACAGCACTGGTGGATTGGATAGAGGGCAGTGTAAAGTTGGAGATCAGAGACTCCATGCCAGTACCAAGGTATTCAAAATGGAAGCATGCTAAATTGCACAGGCACTGAGCTGTTTTCATCCTGCAGATTCTCATATCTCTAGCTCTTAAAGGATAGGGATGGCAACACATGTGAGAACCCAACCAGTCATACCATGGATAGCCCCTCAGGATGTTCGACTTTCACAGCCACCACTTTAAGACCAGCAGCAAGCAATCTCAAACTGAAAAGTTGTTCTTTGCTAATGTAAGTATTCTTATAAATCACTTTTCTTCAAAGCTAATGGGGAATTCGTCCAATTGGGTATTCACAGCTGCTTCTGGAATCTACATCTTGTGATCATTTAGAACAAGTTAAGGGTGCTAGGATTTCAAAGGCAGACCCAAATTCAGAGAAAGGAGGATTATCTGAAATATGAGACTGTTATACCTGGCAGTGAAGCAAGTCTCATTGATACTTTCACATTGCAAACAGCAAACAAAAATAGAATGGAAGAATGTGAATTAATGGAGCTACCAGTTGGAGCTGGGCTTCTTCACAGTTTCCAATTCTGAAAGGGAAGTTTGGACATTTCAGCCACTTTGTTGATGTTAATGTTGGTATCAATCTTGTGGAATCACTTCTCAATGGGATGGTGTAGTTACAGACATTTTCTAATCAACTTGCTCAGGGATGTTCTTACACACCTTTGGAGAAGGTGGAACTTGAATACTTGTGATGCATTGCCATTGCAGTACACGAGTTATCCAGGAAGCTAATATCCATGCTCACTTTATCTTTTGATAGAATGTGGGCATCATTGACAAGGCCATTACTTGTTTCCCATCCATAACTGCACTTCCATTGAGTGATTTGCCCTATCATTTCAAAAGGCAGTTATATGTCAACCACATTGCTTTGGGTCTGGAGTCACATGTAGGCCAGACCAGAGAAAGAGGGTAGATTTTCATTCCTTAAAGAGATTTGATGAACAGGTTTTTAAAAAATGGTTTCAGACCATTAAGAAATGATGAATTTACAGCTCACCCTCTGTTATGGGTGGGATTTGAACCCATATCCCCAGAACATTAGCCTAGGGTTGACTAGATTGCTAACCCAGTGACAGCACCAATACACCATCATCTTTCCTCCATCATTCAGTCTGCTTTCAAATTATAATTGGAAAATCTAGGATCATGTAAACATACAATTCTGTGGAAGAAGAGCTGAATTAGACTATTCAGCCTCTGGAGTTAGTTCTACCAGTCAATAAGATTATGCCTGATCCATTTATGATTCAATTTCTATATTCCCATCTATCCACTATAGCTCTTAATTCACTATTAAGAACTAATGCATGTTTATCTTAAAAATATCAATAATTCCAGCTCTCCCACCTTTTGAGGCAGAAGCTCCAAAATCATACAAGCCTTTGAGAGAAAAAGAAATCCTTATGTCTGTTCTGAAAAAGCAGCCAATAATTTGAAAATGGTGCCTCCCAATTCTGGACTGACCCACAAGAATAGACATCCTTTTTGCACCAACATTATTAAACCATTCAGGATCCTACACACTTCAGGATCAAACCACCCCTCCCCCGACTACTCTACAATAGAAACAAGCCCATCCTCTTCAATCTAGCCCCATGAAACAACCTGCTCGTTCCAGATATCAATCTAGCAAAACTCCTGTGGACTGCATCTAAGCCTTTACATCCTTCCTTAAGGAAATGAAAATTGTGCACAGTATTCGAGATGTGGTCCCACCAATACCCCATATAACTGAAGCATCTTTACTATTATGTTCAATTCCTTTCATAATAAAAGATGGCATCCCATTAACTTTCATGATTCTGTACACTAATTTGTTTTGCGGCTAATGGATGAAAACACCTAGATCCCATTAAGCCTTGGAATTCTGTAGTTATTCTCCATTTAAGAATACTCTGCTGTTTTATTCTTAATGTCAAAATAAACATCTTGACATTTTCCAACATTATATAGCATTTGCCAGATTTTCTGCCCACCCACACAACCTACCTCTATCCATATACAACTTCATTGTGTCTTCTTCACAACTTTCTCTCTTCCCTATCTTGAAATCACACTGAATTTTCCCGAATAATCTTAGTTTTTCGAAGTGCACAGCTGCAATCTCTGTAGACAATATGATATAGGAGAAGAAATCTGTCATTCAAATCAAAATAGATATTCTTCTCAACCCCGTTCCCCTGCCTTCTTCCCATAACCTTTGATCCCCTCATTAATCAATAACTTATCTATGTCTTAAGTACACTCAATGACTTGGCCTCCACAGCTCTCTGCAGCAATGAGTTCCACTGAATCACTGTCTTCTGGCTGAAGAAATTCCTCCTCATCTCAGTTCTAAAGGGTCGTGCCTTCACTCTGAGGCTGTGGCCTTAGGTCTTAGTCTCTACTACAAGTGAAAACATCTTCTCCACATCCACCGTATCCAGGCCTCTCAGTATCCGACAAGTTTCAATCAGATCCCCTCCTCATCCTTCTAAACATTAATTGAGCACAGACCCAGAGTCCTCAACCACCCCTCTTATGACAAGTCCTTCATCCCCAGGATCATTCTTGTCCACCTCCTCTGGACCCCCTTCAATGATAGCACATCTTTCCTCAGATGCGGGGTCCAAAACTGTTCACAATATTCCAAATGCAGTCAGACAGGAGCCTTGTACAGTTTCAGTAGTGCATCCCTGCTCTTGTATTCTAGCCCTCTTGAAATGAATACCAGTGATCAATTTAAACCATGCCCACGAGCTAACTAACTTGCTTTCTGCCTCCTTCCCTACTTGATATATTTGCTACTTGCAGTCTGAGGGATTTTGTCATGGATCTGGGGAATTTTGGAAAGTCAACACCAATGCATCTACTAGATCATTAGTCTTCTCTTTTAAGACTCAAGGACAAAATGCATCGTTTTCCTTTGGTTATCCGCTGATGGGAAAATATGAAATTTTGAATCAGTGATCTTATCCTCACTCACAGCAGGATTTAAACGGTTCCAACATTGTGTCAGCAAATTCCTTCCTGGCTAGTGAAAAGAGATTGACCCTCAGTCATTCTGACATAGTTTCAGACTTGATCATTCACTTGCTGCACTATTCAATTTTTGACAGAATTACTGCCCTTTCTGTAAATGAACCTTCCTTCTCTGTCTGAGATTGCTGTGCTCCTCCTGCATCTTTTGCCACTCCTGAATTGTTTAATGCCATTGTTTGATAAAGAACTTATCCCTTATCCTCTATGAGGTGATTCATTTCTTTTAGTGAGGCTAAGATTCGGAACTTCGAATGGTAACAACCCATATTTTTCCAGCTGGGCCACATCAAGAATTAAGGTACAAATATTGCACTCTCAACACTACCGAAGCATTTTATTCAGGCATTACGATGTTTCTGTTGTGGTATCTTGCTGTTTGAAAATTGACTGCAGCATCTTCTAAATTACACTAGTGACTACACTTAAAAAGTAGGTGTAAACCATTAAAAGTTGCCCTGGTGTCAGTAAATGTGTAATATAAATGTTCAACTTTAATTCCCTGAACACAGTCCTCACCTTTTCAATCTCACTATGTTCCACGGAATGAGACTCCTATTATAAAGTCACTCAAAGACAACAATGCACCTTTGATAAGTTAGTGACTTACTCGGAACTTGCCCAATAACAGTTTGCAACTAACGTATCCATCAGGATCTTCCGAGTTGTACACAAGACAAATGCGATATTACATTGACAGACATTATCTATATTCATGGATAATTATGCTTAATTGAAACAGTTTATCAAGTGATTTCAGAACTGACCTTGATGTGGGCAAATGATTGGTAGTGCATTAATATATAAAAAGAGGTATTCAGTTTTGCTACTTAAATAGTGCTGAAAATCTAATCTATTATGTGACAAAGAAATGGAGATTGAAATGCATATGACACATGTTAAATTGATAATAAACGTGTGAACTAGACTGAATATATAAGGATTAGAGGCAAAGTGAAAATGGACTCAGAAGCAAATAGTAAGTATGAGAAGAGAATGACAGCTTTAATACAAGGGAATCCAAAGGCATTTAAGTAGAAAAACAGTGCTAAAAGGAGTATGGAGGATTAGCGATAAAAGAAATGGAGATTTAAGCACGGATGAAGAAGGCTGAAATTCTAAATGATTATCCTTCATCTGTACCAAGAGATGCTGCTGAAATGATGGTGAAAGGAGATGATTGCAGGCTAAAATAGGCAAAGAGGGAGTATTAGAAATATTAACTTTACGTAAAGTTAATAAATCACCAGGACCTGATGGGATGCATTAGCGCACATAGGATGAATTAAGGTGAAGTCATCTTACTCTCATTAGAGAGAGATGACTGGCAGTGAGCTTAACCTAAGGGTCACCACACCTCAGGTCAGGAGAGAGTTTAAACAGGCAGAACCTGTATAGTAACCTCAGCTGATGTAGGAATTGAACACAAGCTATTGATATTTCTTTGTATCAGAAACCAGCTGCCGAATTAAATGGAGTAAATGAGGACAGGAATTGTAGAGGCAATAGCCATGGTTTTCTGCTTTTCTTTGGATGCAGGGGTGTTACCAAATCATTAAAGGATTAAAAATGTCAGACCATTGTTTAAAAAAATGACTTTGAGAATAAACCAAGCAAATACAGGCCAATGAGTTTAACATTGGTGGTGAGAAAGCTTTTATAGACTATAATCTGGGATATTGCCTACAGTTCTGGTCACCACACTACCAGAAGTGGGTGGATGCTTTGGAAAAGGTACAGAAAAGGTTTTAACAGGATGTTGCCTAGTATGGAGAATTTTAGCTATAAAGAAAGTTTGGATAGACTGGATTTATTTTCACTGGAACACAAGAGGTTGAGGGGCAACCTGATAGAAGTTTATAAGATTGTGAATGGCATGGATAGAGTGGGAAGTATGAGGCTTTTTCACAGGCTGGAGGGATCAATTACCAGGGACATAGGTTCAAGATGTTGGCTGGGGATGATTAAAAGAGATGTGTGAAGGAAGGCAATAGAGGGATACAGATCCTGTAAGTGAAGACAGTTCTGGTATGGAAGGGCAAAATGTGTCAATGCAGGCGAGGAGGGCTGAAGGGTCATTCCTGTGCTGTATTGTTCTTTGTTCTAAAAAGAAACAGACCCTCGGACAAGCCTCGATTCAATAAGGAAAGACATCAGGAATCTGTTAAGGTTGGAAATGGTTTTCATGGGTTTTGATTAGAAATAAAATGTTTTGGAGAACTGTCCTTTGCTAATTGACAGTTGAATAGGTGACTGAGATGAGATAACAATCAAACCTTAGAAATAAGGTATATAAATGGCTACTTGAAGACAAGAAATCATTTTGGACAGAAAATAACATCTTACGGTGATTTCAGCCTAACAATGTAGCTCAAGCCAACAGAGAAATCATCAGCCACAAACATTAGCTTCACCCACTTTTTTTCTGACCTGAAACCACCACGTAGTAGTAGTCTCAGGAGACCACCAACTCCAGAGATCAGCAACTTTTCTGAACCGGTAAATTTCTGAGGTCTTTTCAGCAGATTTACCTTGCACACCACATCTAAACTGTTGCTTCTTAATCAACTGCTTTCAAAGCACTTGTAATTTCAACCAGCTCAAATCTTACAGAAAATACTTTTGAAGGCACTTTGATGAGTGCATTTTCTGACACTGGGCACAGGTAGAGAAGAAGATGAGTGTTTTAAGCGAATGGGTATGAGTGCTAATCAAGATAGTGTCATTGTCTTCATGGTGTCAAATGCTTGAGTGCTGGTCGAACTCACGCATCCAGGCAAGTGACAAGTAGTCTATCACTCTCCTGACTTATACCTTTGTTTCAAAACAAAGAACAGCAGATACTGGAGATCTGAAAGAAAAGCAATAATTGCTGGTGAAACTCAGTATGTCTCCCAATCATGGTGGGGAGAAAGCAAAATTAACATTTGAGTCCGTTCTGAAGAGTCACCAGACTTGAAACATTAACTCTGCTTTCCTCTCACAGCTGCTGCCAGACCCATTGAGATTCAGCAGTAATTTCTGTTTTTGTATGTTGTAGATGTTTGACTTTGAGGAGTCCTGGGGTGAGGTACATGCCTCAGGATTACCAGCTTCAGACCTGGCTGTGTTGGGATGGTGGACCTACATTTTGAGGTAATGATAAATTTCTCAGACATGCAAGAAGTCTATATTTTAAAATTGAGGTTTAGAATGAAAATGAATGCATCTTCATTTTATGGTTTGGAAAATCATACATTCTAATAGAGTCATATAGCATGGACTCTTCAATCCGACCAGTCCATGCCAACCATAATCCCAACTAAACTAGTCCCACCTGCCTGCACTTGGCCCATATCCCTCCAAACCTTTCCTGTTCATGTACTTATCCAAATATCTTTTAAACATTGTAACTATACCTGCATCCAACACGTCCTCTAGAAGTTCATTCCACACACAGACCTCACTCTGTGTAAAAGAGTTGCCCATCATTCTCCTCTCACCTTAAAAATATGCCCCAAGTCATGAAATCCCCCACCCTAGGGAAAAGATGCCTTAGCTATGCCCTTCATTGATTTTAAAACCTTTATAAGCTCACCCCTCAAGCTTCTATGTTCCAGTGAAAAATGTCTTAGTCTCTCCTGCCTCTCCCAATAACTCAAACTCTCCATTCCCAGCAACACCCTGGTAAATCTTTTGTGAGCCCTCTCCAGCTTAATGCTACCTTCCTATAACTGGGCAACCAGAACTGGACACAGTACTGCAGAAGAGGCCTCAGCAATATCCTATACAATCTCAACATGATGCCCTAACGCCTTTTCCTGAAAAGTCTGAGTAACGCAGGTGAGCATGTTAAAAGCCTTCTTAGCCATCCTGTCGACATGTGACACAAACTTCATAGAATTATGTGTCTGAACCCTTAGGTCTCTCTGTTCTACAACACTACCCAATAATATTTGTTGGATACCCACATACCCACAATCACAGCAATAATATTTTTATACAAAATAAGTAGTCAGTGTTACACTTGCCTCATGTTGCTTAACTGGATACTTGTAAACTAAAATATTATCCACATCATCAGAGTTATAAGGTCCTCTTACGATTGATGTTGAATTGAAGGAAATATCTGCCGTAAAACCCCAAAACTAGCATTGAGACAGTTTATGTAAAAAAAGCATATGTGAGCATGAATGTAAATGTGCGTGAGCATCTATGTGTGTACATTTGCATCGAGTGATTGTGTGTATGTTTGAGAGAGAAAAATAAGATTATATTTATACCCCTAAGCATGTGTACTTTATAACAGTATAATGGAGTTGAGGCAAATCATTAGTTTCTGCTGGAGCAGACTGATGTAAGAGATGCATGATAGATCCTGATTTTTATAAAGTGTTGCTGTTCTGGGGAAAAAAAACTCAATCATTAATCATTCCAAGGTCATGAAAAGTTAAGAGTATACGAAATAGGAGCCAGAGTTTCTTGTGTCTACTCCAGCTTTCAATAAGATCATGGCTGATCTTTTGCCTCAGCATTTACTTCCTCTGCTTCCCCTCATATCCATTTGATGTCACACCTGAAATACTGCTATCTATATCTAAGGAATGATGTACTTGCCTGAATGCAGTATGTTAAAGGTTAACTAAATTGGAACCTGGGATGAAAGCATTGTCCTATGACTAAATTGGATCCATAATCTCTGAAGTTTAGGAGGAAGAGATGTGATTTCATGGAGACATACAGTTTCTGAGTGGAGCAAAAGCAGAAATTGCTGGAAAAGCTCAGCGGATCTGGCAACATCTGTGGAGAGAAATCAGAATTAACGCTTCAGATCGAGTGACCCTTCTGAAGATTATCCATTGTTAGCCAATAATAGTCCCATTGGAAGCCATTCATTCCCCTCGGCTGATCATTATCAATTCCTTTGACTGTCCAATTGTCCTTCTCTCTCTGTTCTGAGGAAGGGTCACTGGATCGGTTTGAGCCCAGGATTCTTTCAAGGTAAATTGGAAGGTTGAGTCAATATTTAGGAAGACAAACGCAATGATGATATTTATTTTGAGAGGACTTGAATATAAAATCAGGGATATACTTCTGAGGCTCTATAATGCTCTGTTTAGACCACATATGGAGTAATGTGTGCAATTTTGTGACCTATATCTCAGGAAGGATGTACTGGCCCTGGAGCTTATTCAGAGGAGGTTCATGAGAATGGTCCCAGGAATAAAAAGCTTAACATATGATAAATGTTTGAGGACTCAGGATTTATACTCAATGGAGTTTAGAAGGATGCGGGGGTATTTAATTGAAATGTACAGAATACTGAATGACCTGGACAAAGTAAGTGTTGCGAAGCTGTTTCCATTAGTAAGAGAGACTTGAACCTGAGGGCACAGCTTTACAGTGAAGAGAAGACCTTTTAGAACAGAGATAAGGAAAACATTCTTCAGCCAGAGAGTAGTGAATCTATGGAATTCATTGCTACAGAAGGCTTTGGAGGCCAGATTATTGAGTATATTTAAGACTGAGATAGATAGGTTCTTGAGTCTCAAGGGGTTATCGGGAGAAAGCAGGAGAATGGGGTTGAGAAACTTATCAGCCATGATTGAGTGGTGGAGTAGGGCTGAATGATCGATGGGCTAAATGATTAATTTCTGCTTCTATGTTTTATTATAGTCTGATGGTCTCATGGACCTTAAACAATAATTGATTTCTCTCCACAGATGCTGCCAGGCCTGCTGAGGTGGCTCAACACTTTAACTCCCCCTCCCACTCCACCAAGGACATGCAGGTCCTTGGACTCCTCCATCGCCAGACCATAGCAACACGACGGTTGGAGGAAGAGCGCCTCATCTTCCGCCTAGGAACCTTCCAACCACAAGGGATGAACTCAGATTTCTCCAGTTTCCTCATTTCCCCTCCCCCCACCTTGTCTCAGTCAAATCCCTCGAACTCAGCACCGCCTTCCTAACCTGCAATCTTCTTCCTGACCTCTCCGCCCCCACCCCCACTCCGGCCTATCACCCTCACCTTGACCTCCTTCCACCTATTGCATTTCCAACGCCCCTCCCCCAAGTCCCTCCTCCCTACCTTTTATCTTAGCCTGCTGGACACACTTTCCTCATTCCTGAAGAAGGGCTTATGCCCGAAACGTCGATTCTCCTGTTCCTTGGATGCTGCCTGACCTGCTGCGCTTTTCCAGCAACACATTTTCAGCTGCTGAGATTTTCTGTTTTTGTTTCTGATTTACAGCATTTGCAGTTCTTTTTGTTTTCATTAAGTTTCTGAAGGGACCTAACACAATGGATACTGAAACATTGGTTTCATTGGCTGTAAAATACAGAACACAGAGCACAGTTTTAGGACATTTAAGAGAGACATGAGGCAAAATATTTGCCGTCAGACATTTTTGAACAATTGGAATTGTCTGCCTGAGAGGGTTGTGGATCTTTGAGTGTGAGATCTTTCTGATATCAGCATTTCAAAGTTTTGTAACTTTTAAAAATGCATTCTGCTTTCCGATTCATCAGCAATCTTACAGTTTTCCACATTATCCTCCATCTACTGCCACCTCATTAGCATTTCACATAGCCAGCCTGTGCATTTTACAGACTCGTTGTATCCTCTTCACAGCTTGCATTCCCATTTAGCCTTGTTGACATTTTCCTAATCAACTCTGCAGAGAGGTTTTAATCTCTTTTGGAATTGGTGGTATTTGAATGCAGGCTTACCATGGTAGGAACCCTACCATTCCACCATAACAGCCCTCGCATCTTTAGCAAATTAGAGACATTACTCTCAACCTTATAGAACAAAGAACAGTACAGCACAGGAACAAACCCTTTGGCCCATGATGCTGTGTCAAACATGATGCCATGTTAAACTGATCCGTGGTTCATATCACTTCATTCCTTGCTTATTTATGTGCTTATCTCAAAGCCCCTTGAATGCCCCTAACATATCTGCCTCCACCACAACCCCTAGCAGAGTGTTCCAGGTACCTACCATTCTCTGTGTAAAAACCTTGCCCCTCACATCTCCTTTGAACCTCCACCCCCCACCCCCCACCTTCACCTTAAATTCATGCCCCTGGTTTTTGACATTTCAACTCTAGGAAAAAAGTTCTGACTGCGGAGGGTGTCTTGAATGCGTTGCCAGCAGAGGTGGTAGAGGCAGACACGGTAGATGCATTTAAGATGCATCTGGACAGATGCATGAGTAGATGGGGAGCAGAGGGATACAGATGCTTAGGAATTAGACAACAGATTTAGATAGTAGATTTGGATCGGCTCAAGCTTGGAGGGCCGAAGGGCCTGTTCCTGGGCTGTAAATTTTCTTTGTTCTTTCTTTGTCAACCCTATCTATATCTTTTATAAAGTTATAAACTGCTATCAGCCTCCACCACTCCAGAGAAACCCAAGTCTGTCCAGCCTCTCCTTATAGCTCATACCCCCTAATCTAGGCAGCATCCTGGTAAAGCTCTTCTGCACCCTCTTCAAAGCCTCTGCATCTGTCCTGTAATGTGGAGTCTAAAATTGAATGCAATCGTTCCCAAAATCATTAATATAGATTGTAAACAGCACTGATAAATTGCAGCACTGCGTTGATCACAACTTGTCAACTTAAAAAATAGCTCGATTTTCACTTGTACTTGCTTTCTATTAATTAACAATTTCTCCAGCTATGCTGACAAACTACCCCTGCTCCCTGGGCCTTAATTATTTTGCATTCTAACCTTTTGGTTGACACCTGTCCATTTGTTGACCAACCGTGGCCACATATCCAAATATTTTCAAAATCTGTAAATGTACTAGACCTACCTCTGACATAACAAGAATGTGTTTGTCATCACTATTTTTGTCAGTTTTAGATTCTTCCATTGTCAAATGTCAACTAAAGTAAATTGTCACACAGTAATCCATCTACTGGTTCTGCATAATTCTCTCAACACTAACAATAAATAATATTTCTCTTAGTCACTGAAATTTCTAATGACCAAAAAAGTCCACCAAAATTTTCAAACATAAAATATCTCATAATAATATAATCACATGTATTTCATGAGTTTGTTTTTCTGTGTCCCATTTAGTGCCTCATTTATCGTCTTTACTTGAAGGCCTCAGTTACTTCTAAAAGCTGGAGTTGGAGTTGAAATGTTTTCTTGAAGCAGTGAGATGAGTTATGACTGTGCAGTCTGACTCCAGGATACTTCTGTACCACTCAGTTAGCAATCCTGAGGAATAGTTTTATTTTTCTCCTTGTAGTTTCTGTCAACAGCTTGCATTATTTCATTGTCACGTAGCTGATGTCAACATTTTCTTTCACAGAGGGAATGTGCGTTTTTGCTTCTGCATGTGAGAGAGAATGAGAAAGTGAGATTTTCTTGGTTACACAATTTTCTGTGCTCTGTGAACCTTTTAGGAAATAAAAGAAAAGGAAATATGAAAGGTTAATTGTTATGGAAAGTGAAAGGAAGATTGAATTCAGAAGAGACAGAGAGAGAGACTTCAATCAACAAAATAGAAATGAAACTGATATTGAACAGATCAAGAGGAACAAAAGTCAAGATGGAGGGAGTGAGGAAGAGGGAGAAATAAAGCTCATCTCTGCAGACAACTGAAACTGCAAGGAATATAACAAGACCAGCAGCATGGCTATTTGAGCGATACTAGTGTTAAAGCACAAGACAGGCATAGGAAATGATTCAATGTCCATTTCAGTTTGGAACCTAACCTTTCAAAAAAATCTTCTGAACTGAATGGGTTCAAGTTTAAAACAGATACCCTCGCACTTTAAAATCACCAACATCCAACGTGCGTAAGCATTTCCAGAGCTGAATCAAAAATATTGCTCTTCACTTCAAATACACTAGACTTGTTTCAACATTAATGGGCACCATTTGTGGAATCAATGATGACTGGAGCAGCTAAGCTCTGACAAGGAAGCCTTTTCTGAAACAATTGTCTGAATCATAGAACGTTCGCAGCGATGGGTAATCTGCCTGATAGTTGGATGCATTCTTTTCTTTCCCATGTTTGTTGTGTGCAAGGTGAAGGTTAATCTGTATCTGTGTCCTGGAATTTGAATGCTGTACCAAACCCTAAACTAAAATGAGAATATTGTTGCCAAGGGTTACCCTTATTTGCAAAGAGGACATCCACTAATTCAGTGCTGACAAGATTCATTGGACAACAAAAGTTCAAATTTAATATTCCAGTAATCAAGGTAATAAAAGAAGATACAGATGTACAATTTCACTGTAGTTTAGTTTGTCTTCTCATGGATTCTAGGATTTCTGGGCTCTTCTTACTTTTGTGAGCAGTTTTGGGTCCATCATCTAAGGAAAGGCATATTGGAGGCTGCCCAGAGAAGGTTCACACAGCTAATATTAGGTATGAAGGGACAGTCTTATAGGAGAGGTTGAGTAGGTTGGACCTGCACACATTGGAGTTTAGAAGAATGAGCGGTGACCTTATTTAAACATGACATGGAGGTGCCAGCGTTGGACTTGGGTGGACAAAGTTTAAATCTCGCAATACCAGGTTATAGTCCAACAGGTTTATTTGGAAGCACGAGCTTTCAAAGCGCTGCCCCTTCATTAGGTAGCTGTGGAGCAAGATCATAAGACACAGAAGTTATAGCAAAGCATCGCAATGTCATGCATGAAACCAATATGATAGATTGAAAAAATCTAGAGTAGATTAGATTCCCTACAGTGTGGAAACAGGCCCTTCGGCCTAACAAGTCCACACCGACCCTCTGAAGAACAACCCACCCAGACTCATTCCCCTACATTTACCCCTTCACCTAACACTACAGGCAACTTCTCATGGCCAATTCACCTAACCTGCACATCTTTGGACTGTGGGAGGAAACTGGAGCAAACCCATGCAGATACGGGGAGAATGTGAAAACTCCACACAGACAGTTGCCTGAGGTTGGAATTGAACCCCGGTCCCTGGCGCTGTGAGGCAGCAGTGCTGACCACTGTGCCACTATGCTTTCCCGTGCTGTTAAGTCTTCAACCTTTTAAAATGGGATGCTCAATTTATCATCTCAGGCGCTTTGCACGACACTGATCTATTGCTATAAATTCTGTGCGTTATGATCATGCTCCACAGCTACCTGATGAAGGAGCAGCGTTCCAAAAGCTAGTACAGGTAGACGATCCTTTATCCGAAAAGCTCAGGACCAGCTGTTTCTCGGAATTCAGAATTTTTCGGTTTACGGAATAAGTGACAGTTTAATTGTGAAATTTTTAAAACTCTTACCGGAGGAGCAGACTTCTAAGGAAGAACAGGATGGTCGGTGCTTGGCCACAGTACATCTGAGTTACGACTTGTGTTAACTGTTTGTATGCCAAACAACCTTGTTAATGAGAAAACAATTCACAAAATAAACCTTAAGATTTCGGAGCTTTTCGGTTTTTGGATGTTCGGATAAAGAGTCTTCTGCCTGTATTTCCAAATAAAACTGTTGGACTATAACGTGGTGTTGTGTGATTTTTGACTTTATTTAAACATGAAAGAATATTTGGGGATATAACAGGGCAGATACAGAGAGATTGTTTCTCCCTGAGGGAGAGTCTAGAACCAGAGAGCATAATCTCAGAATAAGGGATCACACAATTAAGATAGAGATGAGGAAGAATTGCAGGAGGTTGTGAATCTGTTCAATGCTTTACCACAGAGGGATGTCGAGGCTGAGTCATTAACTATATTCAAAGCTGAGAGAGATAGATTTTAATCAGTGAGAGAATCAAGATTAACCAAACCAGAAGTTGCTGGAAAAGCTCAGCAGATCCGGCAGCATATGAGGAGAGAAATCAGAGTTTACATTGCAGGTCCAGAGGCCCTTCCTCAGAACCCTAGATTACTGAGGAAGAGAAGGGAACAAATCACAGAGGCATTGGCAAAAATTTTCCAGGTTACTCTGAACACAGCATTAGTCCCAGGGGGACGGGGTGGGGGGTGGGGTGGGAGGGGGGGGAGGGGGCGGGATTGCAAATGTGACCCATTATTTAAGAAATGGGCAAAGGATAATCCAGGAAACTACAGGACTGTCAGCTTAACATCAGTCATGGGAAATCTAATGGAGGCCACAATACAGGATAAGGTAAACATATGCTTAGAGAGAAAAGAGTTAATACAAGGCAGTTGACCTGTCTTTGTCAAGGGCAGGCCATGTTTGAGTTCTTCGATGAGGTGACATAGGCAGTCAATGAGGGTGGAGCTATGGATGTTGTATAGTTGGACTTTCAGAAATCGTTTGATATGATGCCAGTTGGTAGGTTGCTTAGCAAATTGTAAATGTTTGGGATGAATGGGTCCTTGGTAGCATGGTTTAGAAGTCAGCTAAAAGATAGAAACAGAGAGTAGGTATAAATGGGCATTTCTCGGATCGGAGATGCACTAAAAGTGTTCTTCCCCAGGGATCAGTGTCGGGACTCTTGCTTTTTCTGATTTAGGATAAAGAAGAATATCTAATTCCACTAGTTGGTATGTCAGGAACCAGCAGTCACAACTTCAAGATCGTTAGAAACAAAGCTCAGCGTGAGATGAGGAGAAACTTCTTTTATTCAGAGTTAAAAAATCACACAACACCTGGTTATAGTCCTGCAGGTTTATTTAGAAACTTTATCTTTTGAAGAACTGCTTCTTCCTCTGGTGGTTGTGGAGAATAGGATCATAAAACACAGAATGTATAGCCAAATGAGTACAGTGTCATGGAGATATGATAATACATTAAACAATTTTAGATCAAGTCTTTCATCTTTTAGAATGGGATGTGTTGGTTTCTGTTCTTTGATAAGTAAATCTCAGAACTTCTTTTAAAATACAGTTTCAAGAATTTTCTAACAATAGGTGCCATCTCAGCATAGACAATGCTCTAAAGAATGAGGTCTGCCTGTGTCCCAATATTAAGTTAGAAGCAGCAGCGCTTCGAAAGCTAGTGTTTCCAAATAAACCTGTTGGACTATAGCCTGGTGGTGTGTTATTTTTAATTTTGTCCAACACCAGCACCTCCAAGTCTTTACTCAGAGAAGTTGTTAGGATTTGGAATGTGCTGTCTGGTAGAGTGGGAGAGGCAGATTCCATAGGAGATTTCATAAGAGGGCTGGATGTATATTAGAAAGGGTGAATACGTAAATTAGAGGACTACAGAGACAAGGCTAGAGGGTGGGACTAGCTGGGTAGCTCTTTGGGAGCTAGTACAGACATGATGAGTTGAATAGTCTCCTCTACCTCAAAATCCTATGACTCTAACTCTGCCCTGCTCACACCAATGCAGAGCAAAGATGCAGCAAAGCTGTTGGAAATAACAGAGTTTCCCGTCAATTAATATAATAACAAAAAGTGCAAATATTAGGTCATATGAATATTAGGGCCCTATTTGAGGTTTCTGGAATTACTCTACAGAAGCTGGTTTCTTGTCATCAAATCACCCTTTATTTATTAATGAACAGTCTTCACTCTAGTTACTGCCTCGCACAGAGTCAGCTACCCGAGTGTCAGTATCCCTGACACTCAACCTTTTTGTCTGTCAGCCAGGGCTCCCTGATTGGAACAGATTAGCAAGCTCCGATCAAGGGACTCTTATTCTCTGATGTTCAGCTGGCTGATTTCATTGTAATCTCTCCAGGTTTCTTCGCACACTAGCTAAAATTCAGGCCAGTCCAGATGGCTGCAAACTGAAAATGCAGAACTCCCTTAAAGTTGGAAATGTTGCAGCAATGTTTTATTTGGAGATAGGGAATAAGTCTGATTTTTCAGTTAAATGCAAGGCTTAAGATTCTAGTCTGGTCTAGCTGTTAACCTAGAGTCCTGCCTACTGCTGCTGGTTTTATTACAGACTGACTCAAGGGTTTAGAAGTACACTATTAAAATACCAAGGCTTTTCGGATCCTTGCCCATTGATGAATCATTTAGTCCAGCAAGTGAATATCCATCCCTCTGGTCGTAATCCATTGAGACTTTAGGAGATGGATAGTGACTTTTCGGACCACTGCCAGTGTAATGAGTTTCAACGTGTCTATTTGTGATTGATCCAGGCTCAGAGTCAGTGGATCTGTGAATTCATTGTCTTGCTATTTTGGAATGTATTGAAACAATGATGAGTGCAAAGTTCCACCTGTGAGATTAACCTGCTGTGAATGTACTAGCGAAGCTTTTCGTCAGCTTGGCATTCATGAGATCTGCAGCCATCGTAAAGTCCAACAAAGTCCATTTTTAAAACAAAAATAAAGTATAGGTTTTAGAACAATCTGTACACCTCTTCATGTCTGTGGGCATGATTTGCACACTTCAAAGTGACTTGCTGAGTACTTCTTTCATTCTTCAGCAATACACTTCACTGTTGCTTAGTGAGTGCTCTCTGCTAGAAGAAGCTTTCTCACAAAGATTGCTCACTTTCCCTTAAAGCAATTATCTTCAGCTAAAATGCTGGATTCTAAGACTCATTCAAAGAGTTCCTTAAAACATGCCCTCACAAATGCCAACTATCTGGAAAGTACTTGGAACTCCCAACTTTGTGGTGAGTGTATCATATACCCTTTCTGTGGGCAAATATTACAGTTTCTAATCCAGCTCAAAGCACCTGCATCAAAAAAAAACTAAGGATATTCACCCAAATATTTTCAATAGTTTGCCAATAGGAAAAAAAGTTCACACAGCTTCCCTATAACATCCTAACATTCACCCATCCTCTATATTTATATCTTGTCCAATCAGAACAACACACAATGCACCTTTTCACCAACCGAACATTAATTTCAACCTCAAAACAACTACAGAACTTGCTAGAAAAACTCAGCAGGTTCTGACAGCATCTGTGGAGAGAAATCCAAGTTAACACTCTGAGTCCAGTAACTCTACTTTTGAACTGATTTATTTCAGTGTTATGTTTGCAATTCTAGCATGAGGCAGTTCCCTTAGCCAATCCATATCGCAGCTTTGACTTGTTTTACTATGAATGCTAATCTCACCAAAGGCCAGATTCAAGATATATATCCCAACTACAATCTCAGTTCGCTCCTCTGTTTTTTTCCTAAAGTTGTATTTGATACTTTAAAAATAGGCAACTTAGAGACTTCTTAACATCATACTGGTAATGCTGGAAAATAGGATTTCAATATTCAGGTGGTTATTTTTGACTGGTATGGATTTGATGGGCTGAAGGGCCTTTTTATGTGCTATAGATGTCTATGACTTGATATTAATTAAGGCTTTTCAGCATTCATTTTATATGCAGTACAATTCATGACTTAAGCCTTATTAGTGACACAACCTGCTGAAGTCTAACAAGTAGATACGGAAAGTAAATGGAGCAGTTATTAATTGGCATTGTATCTCAGTCAATATCGCTATTAGAGTAGAACTGAAAACAAGCAAAAGATCTTTTATATTTTACATAGTTACTGGAGAGTGATGGAAGCTCTTTCCAATTCCGTAGCGGATTCAGTATTCTGTAAGTTTCAATGAGTTCCCATCTCATCCTTTTAAATTGCATCAAGTACAGGCTCAGCGTCTTCAACTGCTCCTCATACAACAAGCCCTTCATCCCTGGGATCAGTCTTGTAAACCTCCTCTGGACCCAAAGCTTACTTCTTTAGATATGAGGCCCAAAACTACTCGCAATATTTCAAATGTGGTCTGATCAGAACTTATACAGCCTCAGCAGTACATCTCAGCTCTTGCATTCCAGCCATCTTGAAATCTAGAAAACAAACCAGTTAGTTTGTGCATAGCAAACTCCCATCAACAGAAATGTGATAATGATTGGATAAAAAACTCAAAGAATTGCAGATGCTGTAAATCAGAACGAAAACAGAAATAGCTGGGAAACCTCAGCATGTCTGGCAGCACCTGTAGAGAGAAATCAGAGTTAACGTTTCGGGTCTGGAGGAGGAGTAACCGGAGCATTAACTCTGGTCTCTCTTCACTTCTCTAACTTCTGCGAGACCTGCTGAGCTTTTCCAGCAACTTCTGTTAATGATCGGGCAGTCGGTTTGAGAGATGTCAGCTGAGGGATAAATGTTGACTGGGACAGCAAGAGAAATTCAAACACAAAAGGCAACAAAGGAAAAACAGTGGATTCTGGAAACCTACAATAAAATCAAAAATATTGGGAATATTCAGCAGATCTGATGGAGAGACAAACAGAATGAACATTTCAGATGCTGGCCTTTCATCAGAACTTCAAACATCAGATGTGGTGAAAGAATTGAAACACTAAAGCTGCATGACTAATCAAATGCTCCACTCACTGTTTCCAAAAAGCAAAGTTTTTTACACCAGACATAATTCACTTGGTCTTCCTCGAAATATCATCATGGGAGCTTTCACATACACATAGGAAAACCTGGGAGAAAGTCAGGACTGCAGACTCTGGAGATCAGATTCGAGAGTGTGGTGCTGGAAAAGCACAGTAGGTCAGGCAGCATCCGAGGAGCATGAGATTCCATGTTTTGGGCATGATTACTGATGAAGGGCTTATGCCTGAAATGTTGATTTGCCTGCTCCTCCGATGCTGCCTGACCTGCTCTGCTTTTCTAGCACCACACTCTCGACATGTGAAAGCCTGACCTGGCTTCAGCTATCTGGACAGCTGTATAAAAGGGCTAGCATAGGCAAGAGGGGCTGCATGGTCTCATTTGATTCCACATCATTTTACAATTCTATAGCATGATTCAACAAAGCTCAAGTCAGTTCCTTTAGCCTGTGTATCACACACCATACCTGCCCCGCAGCATGAGAAAATTGCAAAAGTCAGTACACTCACTGCAAAGGACAGACAGTAAAAACCTGAGGAGTTGAAAGCTTATAAATAGGAGCTTGAAATAGCGAAATTGATGTTGAAAGTTTGCTGAATAAGCTAGAGAAAAGTAAAATCAATAGCTCAAGAGGATACAGCTTTCTGTCCACACTTGATAACTTTTATGAATCAAAGTTTTTTTTAATTATTGAAGAGTATGTAATGCTAGAGAAAAGGAATACAAGTTTGGAATGGGGAATGTAAGAACTGGAGAGGCCACTTAGTCCCTTGAGACTTGGTATACCTGCTTAGCATTAGTCCCCATCCACATGTATTTCCCTGAATTTATCTAACACTGATGTCATCTACTAGATGGCTGTTCTTTCTCTCCATTGTGTTAGAGCTAACAATGTCACCTTTTCTTATCCAAGCTCCTAAGTGTTGCACGGATATTAGTCTCATGCACAAAGATGATTACAGAGGAGTGCAGCACAATATGGGCCAGTCAGTCCAAGTCATCCATGTTATAATCCATTTAGTAATCTTCCATCATTCCTCATTTAAACTATTCTAAGTCTCTATTTCTTTTCCCCCTCATATATCCGTCTACCTTCCCAAAAACTGTAACCATATTGTTTGGTTCACGCACTTCCTGTAATAGTCAGCTTCATAGTTTCAGCTCTCTTTAAATAACATTGACTCTTCTGAATTTGCCTCCTGAATTTCTCAGTGAAAATCTTATATCAATGGTCTCATGTTTTCCCATGAAATGAAATGTTCTCTCTATAACCACTCCATAAAAACCTTTCATCATGTTAAAATCCTCCATAACCCCTCAGTCTTCTTTCTTCAGGATGCAAAGGGACCCAAAGTGTTCAATCTTCCAATCTTCAAATTGTAAACAGTTCCACCAATGTAAGGTATCGACTATTGTAAGAGAATAATGGACATGTGTCCATATGCCAACCGTATATAACACTCCCACTTGCAGCCGGGATTACGCCTGTATCCAATTCGATGCTGTACAACCTCATGCTAAATACAGGACCCCGCAGGAGCACTTCAATGGATTTCTTACTGTTTGAGTGAGCTCAAGCTGTAGGAGAAGGTGAGGACTGCAGATGCTGGAGGTCAGAGTTAAAAAGTGTCAAAATGTCATTCCTGATGGTGGGCTTATGCCTGAAATGTCAACTCTCTTGCTCCTCGGATGCTGCCTGACCTGCTGTGCTTTTCCAGCACCACACTTTTCATCTGAGTTCAAGATGTGAATGATATCGATGTCTTTTATGAGTCCTCTTGTGAATGAAGAATCTGACGCTGGATCATCAAGGACATACTGTTCTCATTCTTCTTGTTGATGTGTTGGAAGGTTTCAGCAGCTGAACTACCTCTGGCCTTCCCTTGGGTACATTAGAGAGGTTTGGTTTGGAGATGATCTATGAACCATGCTTCAGGGTTTGCCTCCAGTTGGACAGAAAACTGCAGGGTTCTCCCAGGACAGAGGTGGTCTGTGACAAAGATGTTAGGAAGCTTCTTATTTAGAGCATCCAACAATCATTTGCACTGACCACCTTGTTGTCGTTTGTCCTGAGACAGGTCCACAAATAAGACCTGGCCGACGATTCTATCAATAACTTCCTTGGGCTGTGTGCCTTACAAAAAAATGTACATTACAAATCAACAGAATTGCAAATATATTTTGGCACATCAGAGTGTGACACTTTCTGTTATTTCAAATTGGAAACAGTTTTGCCTGTGGGCTGTATACCTAACGTGGAATGTATTGCATACATATTGAATCTATTACAATTGTATCAAAAGGAACATGATGTTAAGTTGAATTTTCTAACAAATATTGCAATGATCAAGTTGAAATACTTTGAACAGAATAGAATATCCGTTATTGTCACGAGTACTCAAGTACAGCAGCAGAGGGAAATGTTTATAATGTCACGCAACATGGAACCATCTTAGGTTCAAAGAACTGAGGTACAAATTTGAGATAAATATCAGAGAAATAAAGAGAAAAGTAACATTACCTTAACATTATTCATAGCATAAGCTAGAAAAATGAGAAATAAAATTAAAAAGACAAACATTACAAAAGGCCTGCAGTAGATCAGGGCAGGGAGTCTTTTTTCCAAAGTAGAGATGTCAATTACCAGAAGACATCAGTTCATAGTAAAAGGGGTGAGTTTAAGAGAGATGTGAAAGGCACTTTTTTTACACAGAGGTTAGTAAGTTCCTGGAATGCTCTGCCAGTGGAGGTGGCTGCAATAACAACATTTAAAAGACATCTTGACAGATATCAGTGATAAGTGTCGAGTGTGTGTTGCTGGGAAAGCACAGCAGATCAGGCAGCATCGAAAGAGCAAGAGAATAGAAATTCCTGATGAAAGGCTCTGGCCTGAAACGTCGATTCTCCTGCACCTCGGACGCTGCCTGACCTGCTGTGTTTCTCCAGCAACACTCTCAACTCTGATCTTCAGCAACTGCAGAACTCATTTTCTCCCAGATATCAGTGATAGGCAACATGATTTTGTGCAGGGGGAGATCGTGCCTTACCAACTGAATAGAGTTCTTTGAGGAAGTGACCAAGTTGTTAAATGAAGGAAGGGCTGTAGATGTCATATACATGGACTTTAGCAAGATATTTGATAAGGTTCCCCATGGTAAACTAATGGAGAAAGTGAAGTCACATGATTTCTAGCTAGGAGGATAAAGAACTGGTTGAGCAACAGGAGACAGAGAGTAGTAGTTGAAGAGAGTTTCTCAAAATGGAGAAAGGCAACCAATGGTGTTCCACAGGGATCAGTTCTGTGGTCACTGCTGTTTGTGATATACATAAAAAATCTGGAAGAGGGCATTGGTGGTCTGATCAGTAAGTTTGTAGATGACACAAAGATTGGTGGAATAACAGAAAGCATAGAGGACTGTCAAAGAATACAAGAGATTATGAAAAGACTGGAAAGTTGGGCAGAGAAGTGGCAAATGGCGTTCGATGCGGGCAAATGTGAGGTGATGCATTTTGGGAAGTCTAATTCTAGAGCGAACTATACTGTAAACAGAAGAGCCTTGGGAAAAGTTGATGGGCAGAGAGATCTGGGAGTTCAGGTCCATTGTACCCTGAAGGTGGCTGCACAAGTTGATAGAGTGGTCAAGAAGGCATATGGTATGCTTGCCTTCATCGGACGGGGTATTGAGTATAAGAGCTTGCAGGTCATGTTAAAATTGTACAAGACATTGGTTCGGCTGCATTTAGAATATTGTATACAGTTCTGGTCACCGCATTATCAAAAGGATGTGGACGCTTTGGAAAGGGTGCAGAGAAGGTTTAAGAGGATGTTCCCTGGTATGGAAGGTGCTAGCTACAAAGAGAGTTTGAGTAGGAGATTGAGGGGGGATCTGATTCAGGTCTACAAAGTCATGAAGGGTATAGACAGGGTAGATAGAGATAAGCTTTTTCCCAAGGTGAGGGATTCAATAACGAGAGGTCACATGTTCAAGGTGAGAGGATAAAAGGTTAAGGGGGATACACATGGAAAGTACTTCACACAGAGGGCAGTAGGTGCCTGGAATGCATTGCTAGCAGAGGTGGTAGATGCAGGTACGGTAGATGCATTTAAGGTGTGTCTAGATAGATGCATGAGTAGGTGGGGAGCAGAGGGATACAGATGCTTAGGAATTGGGCAACAAGTTTAGACAGTAGATTTAGATTAGCACAGGCTTCGATGGCGGAAAAGCCTGTTCCTGGGCTGTATATTTTATTTGTTCTTTGTTCTTTGTGTTTATGAATAGACAGGATATAGAGAGAGTAAATTTCTGCAAATGCTGGAATCTGTACTGAAAACAAAATATCTTAGAGAGCACAGTGGGTCAGGCAGTAGCAATGGAGAGAGAGTAAGCTAACATTTTGAGTCTTCAAAAGGGAATAGAGGAAGGTGGACCGCATAGAGGCAACAGGTTTTTAGTTCAGAAAGTACTGTGCTGTCTTTGCCTCTTCCTGTTCTGTACTGTGCTTTGTTCTTTTACAATGACTGCTGGGTTTTTTTATGAAGTTGATTGAGAGATAAACATTAATCAGGACATTGGGAGTTCCTCACTTGCTCTTTACTGAGAGGTCAGACATCTAACATCTCCTCTGAACAGTGGCACCTGCAACAGTGTGGCACTCATTCAGGACTGTGGTGGAGTACCCGGCCTGCGTTTTTACACACAAGTGACAGGATAGAGTCACTTTATTCCATTGAAGATGACTTCTGGATCCAATGTAACTGCTTCCATTCTCTATGTTTGCAGTCGAGTGAAAGACCTAAGATGACACCTACCTTTAGATGGCAATTTGTTAAAATATATTGGCCCTTAACAGAGGAAAACATCCTCTTCAAAGAAAGGAGTTGACGTAAGTGTTTTTCATAAAATCGTGAGCTGCGTTTTCTGCCTGTGACATAAACTGCATGGTGAGAGGGTTTAAAGGATGCATTACATCATTTTAATGTCCAACCATGTGTGGTAACAATTGTTGTAATGACATAATTAAGTGAATGAAATTTTGGTTAGGTGTTAGACCAGGAGGATGGTTTATTCACTATTAAATTTGCTGTCACTTTAATGTCAAGAAGATTACTGCCAGAAAATTAAACCGCAGATGATGAAAACCCATTAGTCTTACTGCTGGAAGTGCAGACAGCATGCCTCACAAGTAGACTGCATACTTAACTCAAACTCCCAGAGAAAAAGCCAGTTTCCACTTGCTAACTTGTTCCAGAATATAACAATATTAGTTTGCCATTGACCAACCCATCAGTCACAATCTGTCTTATAAGGATTGCTGGATATTGGAATGTGCACAGGAGCTAGCTTGCAAGCAACATTGGGAGGTAGGTCTGTCAGAGGCTGGAGTGTTGTCACCTCAGGCCCAATCTTCCCGGAAGCAAACAAAGGCCATCCTCACCCCTAACAGAAGAGGAAAACCAATTTTCAAAATTTACTGCCCTGCGTGTGAGTTAATTAACAGGCATGTTGACATCTTCATGATGGCAAATACTTTCCACAGGACCATAAGATGTAGCTGCAGAAGTAGGCTATTTGGCCCATTGACTTTATTCCACCTTTTAATGAGATCATGGCTGATCTGCTAATTCTCAACTGCCTTATCTCCATAATGCTTGATTCCCTTACCCTGTCACAGCAACCTGTGCAAGACTTGCCAGATCATCGACATGGATGCTACCATCACACGTACATGACAGGTATTCATGTGACTCAGCCAATGTTGTCTACCTCATATGTTTCAGGCAAGGATGCCCCAAGCCAAGGTACATTGGCAAGACCATGCAGATACTATTACAACAGATGAAAGGACGTGGCACAATAATCGCCCAGACAGGGATGTTCACTTCCAGTCAGGTACACTTTAGCAAACAAGGACATTCAGCCTCTGATCTTCAAGTCAGTATCCTCCAATGCAGAATTGCTAAGCAGAAATTGACAGCCAAGTTCCATACCCATGAAGATGGCCTCAACCGTGATCTTGGGTTCATGTCGCACTACATGTGACCCCACCACACTGTTCTGTATCTGTAAAATCTTCCTTACTGTCCTGGTTTGACACCATCACCTCTCAATTTTAATTCATTTTTACAGTTTTGGATTACTTGTTATTTTAGTTAGACTCTCGGATGCAACGCTTATACCTATCACGTTATTCCAGCCATTTGGTTTGTCTCCAGCAGCACCTTATTTTTAAGTTTTCCTAATTATCACACTGCCTCATTTAATCGGATTATAGGTCATTCCTTCACTTGTTACTCAGCTGTTGACACTTTACTCACACTGTCTGACACTCTCGATCACCTGCAGAGACTTATTATTCAGTCTATAGACACTCCTTTCACACCATTTACATGATCTTTGGATCTCTCTGCCAATAAACTCTGTGCCTGTATGCTTCTTTCTCACTTCACCCGATGAAGGGGCAATGCTCCGAAAGCTTGTGATCTCAAATAAACCTTTTGGACTATAACCTGGTGTCGTGTGACTTCTGACATCATCACAGATAATCAACTGAGGTGATTTGGCCTGAGGGTCACCAGAGCTCAGGCAAGGGGAGATGTTGAGAAGAAACGTCCTTTATGGTAACCTCAGCTGGTGTAGGAATTTGACTGAAAATCAAGTACACACTCAGTTAATGACACATCTGCTCTGAATGGTCACAGCTACAGCAATGCAATATTCTCAGTACGTACTGAGATATCACCATAGGTTTTGGGGTAAATTTCCTCTTCCCGTCCCCACTGTAGTTGATCCACCATACATCTGGATAAGTGGGAAAGCCAATTCTTGAGGCCAGAGTCAGAAATGTTTCTGCTGAGCTAATGGAGCAGTAGAAGGTCTGGTTTGCTTACAGATAACATAAGGCTAAAATAAGGAAGAAAGATTCCCATTTATGTAGCACCTTTCACAAACTTAGCAAAATCCCTGAAGTGCCTTGGAGTCAATGCAGTACTTTTGAACTGTAATTAATTGATTTGGACTCTACACTAAATCCAGGAGTAGGGAAAGTCTTGTTGAGAAGTAACCCTAATTGTAAAAATGACAGTCACTAATTTAAAATGCAAACTAACCTGATTTATTGGACAATGAGGTTTAATATTAATGCTTCATTCATTAAGGCTTGTCAGGATAGACAAGTTGAACATAGGAACATAGGGATTAGGAATGGGAGCAGTCAATTCAGCCCTTCGAACCTGCTCTGCTATTTAACATGACCATGGCTGATCTAAACATGGATCAATCCAACTTTCCCTTAGATGCTGGGAAATCTGGGAGCCTTCTCTTGTTGGTGCTTGAGACCTGGTCTCTTGATGCACAACATCCCTTGAGATTTTGGCTCAGTCAACTCAACTCTAATGTGCATTCAGATCTGTTTGCAACTTTAAGATTTGAACTCTTGCAGATCTGTTTTTTAATTAACTCACAGCTCCCCAGTCTAAATGAAGTGCTGAAGCTGCACAGATCTCAGATGCTGATATTACATGTTTTTCCCAGTACCTCATAAGTCAGTAGACAATAAACAATAGACAATAGGTACAGGAGTAGGTCATTCTGCCCTTCGAGTCAGCACCACCATTCATTATGATCATGGCTGATCATCCACAATCAGTATCCTGTTCCTGCCTTTTCCCCATAACCCTTGATTCCATTATCTCTAAGAGCTCTATCTATCTCTTTCTTGAAAGTATCCAGAGACTTGGCCTCCACAGCCTTCTGGGACAGAGCATTCCATACACCCACCACTCTCTGGGTGAAGAAGTTTCTCCTCAGCTCTGTTCTAAGTGGCCTACCCCTTATTTCAGGGCCCTGTACAGCTGCAGAAGGACCTCTGCTTCTATACTCAATTCCTCTTGTTATGAAGGCCAGCATGCTATTAGCATTCTTCACTGCCTGTTGTACCTGCATGCTTGCTTTCATTGACTAATGTACAAGAGCACTTAGATTTTGTTGTACTGCCCCTTTACCTAACTTGACTCCATTTAGGTAGTAATCTGCCTTCCTGTTCTTGCCACCAAAGTGGATAGCCACACATTTATCCACATTAAACTGCATCTGCCATGCATCCGTCCACTCACCTAGCCTGTCCAGGTCACCCTGTATTCTCCTAACACCCTCCTCACATTTCACCCTGCCACCCAGCTTTGTGTCATCAGCAAATTTGCTAGTATTACTTTTAATACCTTCAGCTATATCATTAATGTACATTGTAAAAAGCTGCGGTCCCAGCATTGATCCCTGTGGCACACCACTTGTCACTGCCTGCCATTCCAAAAGGGAAGCCATTTATCACTATTCTTTGTTGCCTGTCAGCCAACCAATTTTCAATCCATGTCAGTATTTTGCCCCTAATACCATGCGCCCTAATTTTGCTCACTAACCTCCTATGTGGGACTTTATCAAAGGCTTTCTGAAAGTCCAGGTATACTACATTCACTGGATCTCCCTTGTCCATCTTCAGAGTTACATCCTCAAAAAATTCCAGAAGATTAGTCAAGCATGATTTCCCCTTCATAACTCCATGCTGTCTCTGACCTATCCTGTTATGCTATCCCGATTTGTCGTAATTTCGTCTTTTATACTTGGCTCCAGCACATTTCCCACCCCGAGGTGAGACTAACTGGCCTATAATTCTCTATTTTCTCTCTCCTTCCTTTCTTAAAAAGTGGGACAACATTAGTCACCCTCCAATCTGCAGGAACTGATCCTGAATCTATAGAACATTGGAAAATGATCACCAGTGCATCCACGATTTCTACAGCCTCCTCCTTCGGTACCCTGGGATGCAGACCATCAGGTCCCAGGGACTTTAGCCCTAGCAATCCATAACACTGGATTTTTATGGCATTCTGCAGTTCAGTAAAAGTTACGTTAGATCCCAGCTAAGCATAATATTGGGTTCTTATGACAACTCCTCAATGTGTAGCAATTACTTTATTCATAAATGAAACCAATTCCTTGATTTTTTGGCAATTCCTTAACCCTGCGATTATATACATTAATGGGTACTGTCATTATATACATTAATGGGTACTGTCATTATATACATTAATGGGTACTGTCCTACACAAATGCTAGTATCCTAGCCACTGTTCTTTTACTAATTCCTAACTCTCTTGCTCTCTTTCTCTCCCCCCTCCAACAAATGGCCCTTAACAATTGTCCTGTAATGAATGGCAGCCCTTGGCCAGTGCAAAGTCTCTAGTGGTGCACTTTGTTTGCCGATAACTTTGCTACGCTTAATCCAAGCCCATGAATCAACACAATTAGCAGTTCCTAACCCAATAGTTGCAACATTTGACAAGCCTGAAAAGTGCTCCTAGCTTCCCCACAATAATCTAACTTTAATTTGTACCCTTAATCAAATTGCACAGGCAATTCTTCCAGCTAATGGAAGACTGATGAGCTTGACCTGCTGATGCTTATGTGTGTCCTTGTTCCACCTCCACGTGTTCTATATTAAAGCTACATCACAGTATTTAGATCAGATTACTTACAGCGGCCCAACAAGTCCACACCGACCCGCCGAAGCGCAACCCACCCAGACCCATTTCCCTACATTTATCCCTTCACCTAACACTACGGGCAATTTAACTTAGCCAATTCACCTAACCTGCACAGTTTTTTGGACTGCGGGAGGAATCTGGAGCACACAGAGGAAACCCACGCAGACACGGGGAGAACATGCAAACTCCACACAGAGAGTCGCCTGAGGCGGGAATTGAACCTGTGAGGCAGCAGTGCTAAGCAGTGTGCCACCGTGCCGCCCACAATTTAGCACTTAAAAAGATGCCAACTTTAAGATTTTCTTAACAAATTGCTCAAGACTCACAGATTTTATACATATATATAATAAAATACATATAAATTAAAGCCTTTCATCATTAAGCTTATGTACAATATAATTTGATAATTTAAAGTTATTAATTATGCAGATATGCCTGGATGGAGGGAGAGATGACTAACAGGATTGAACTGTAGAGATTCAAACCTTCTAGCAGAGTCCTAGCATATAGCTACTGAAATTGAAATGCAGGAGACATGGGACACTTAACAAACTTTCCCAATCAGCCATCTGATTTTGACTGGAAAACCTGGTTGTGAGACAAATGTTACACAGGAAACATGGGGAAAGTGCTCTAGCACAGGGTCTTTGGATTTTCATACAAGCTCTGGTCAGACACCTGAGTTGTTTTCAGATAATGTTTGTTAACTGTACATGATGGTAAAGCTGCAGAACAGCATGCACTGAGTTGTACAGTTTCCAACCTCCGAGCAGAGACGTGTATAACTATCGAGGCCATCATTACATCACAATTTACTTTGGTGGCTCATTTATGTATTCAGTAAAACCCCTTCTTTGCAGAGAGCTCTCCTGCTCCCTTTGAAATAGCATCAGAAGATCTTTACTTTCACCTGACAGGACAGAAGAGGCCTGGATTTATACCTACATAGGACTGAGCTTCCAGATGTTCCAATGTTTGATTTGCACTGCATCCAAAAGACAACTCCTCCAACATCTCCCTGGGATGACACTGGGATATCAGCCTGGATTTGGTGCTGAAATTTGCAAATTTGTACAATTTGCTTTTCAGGATTTTGCACAATTTGTCAAACTCATACTGAGCGAAGATCTTTAGTTGAGAAAGTGTGAAGACAGTTTTTCTCCTGAAGGATGCATTATTTTATTGCAAGTCCGAGTTGTGTTCAGGGATCCGTTAAGAGATGTGAGAGAAGTGCAAAGTCCTTCAATTATCTGAGATGGCATTCAGTCACTGTAAATGCTATTATTTCTCTGCTACTTAATCGACTCCTGCTCTTTCCAAGTGCTGTTTGTGTAAATCAAGACAGAGCCACCTAGTGATGATACCAGAAACTGACCGTTTTCCCAGAAAACCAACATTTCAACTGAATACCAAAATAAACGGATGATGGAAATGAAGAACAAATGCTGGCCTTCCTTAGATGTACATCCCATGAAAGAGGAATCTTAAAAAAAAATGAAATAAACTGAAAAAGTGCTCAAAATACTCAGCTATGTGATGAGCAGCGATGGTGAGATGAACAGTGTTAATGCTTCAGATCTATGACCTTTCATCTGAATGGGGAAAATTTGGAAATGTATGAGATCCTGGAGCAGTGAAAAGAGGGAAATCATAGAGTCATAGAGATTTACAGCATGGAAACAAACCCTTCAACCCAACTTGTCCATGCCAACCAGATATCCTAAACTGATCTAGTCCTAATTACCATTATTTGGCCTATATTATTTGGCGGTGCAGGCTCGAAGGGCTGAATGGCCTACTCCTGCACCTGCACCTATTGTCGATTGTCTATATCCCTCTAAATCCTTCCTAGTCATATAACCATCCAGATGCCTTTTAAATGTTGTAATTGTACAAGACCCCACTACTTCCTCTGACAGCCCATTCCACACACACACCACCCTCTGTGTGAAAACGTTGCCCTTATGTCCCTTTTAAATCCTTCCCCTCTCACCATAAGCATATGCCCTCTCATTTTGGACTCCCTAACCCTATGTTATGAAGATGTGGGTTTACCTTTAAGAGAGTTAAAAGCAGTAGAACTACCAGACCCAGCATCAAGTGCACTCAAAAATGGTAGCAAAGTAATACTGGGTCAAACCACTCAATTAGCTTGTTGCTTGCAGACTAAAGCAAGTTTGAATTTGGCCCATCCATTTAAATTATACCTGAAACATAACAAACTCCAATTAAGTTTGAATTGAGGATATTGACAATCTTAAAGGCCAATGACACAATCCGATCTCTGGAGTATAAGACCGGGGGAAAATTGAACATTGAGAGGAGATCTGCCACACCCGAACATGAAAGAGACTGCTTGAAAAAAATCCCTCTTAAAAGTCCCTTTTCGATCAGTAACCTGTAACGCATAAATTCCTAACAAGGAGAAAAGAAGACACAGGAAGATCTGTAGACCAGAACATACAGCTGCCTGGTTTTGAGATAAGAAGTGTTGTTTTGTAAATTTTAATTGGGAGTTTTATCGGAATAGTACTATAGAAGGGAAGCTAAAAGATAGGTTAGAGAAAGAAATTGTAAATAGTGGTTAGTTAATTATTCTCTGTTATACTTTAAGAAATAAAATTGTTAATTTTTACTTTAAATAGTTCTTGGCCACTCGATCTTTACAGATTACTGCACAGTATAAATCTTTTCTGTGTGACTGATTGTAAATTAAGCAGGAGGGTTTAACCCATGCTGTAATCATTTGTGGGCTCGGGTCTGTGATCTGAACTGGTTTTGACAGATTTGAATAGATTTGGGGGTATGAAAAATCACAACAGATTTAAACACTTGCAGGTTAGTGTCCTAGATCTTTAAATAAAATGTAGGTGAGACAATTTGTTTAATTGCAGTGACTTGTGGCTGACTAAATGAAAAGTGAGAGAAATGACTCTTAAGATTGCTAAAGAGGTTCTGGGATTTGAAGATGATTCTCAAATTTGCCAAGCAAGTTTAGAAGGAAAGAAAAAGGCCATACTTTTAGAATTCGCAAAGAAGTTAGATTTGGGTTTAACCAAGGACAAAAGTAAAGTTGAAATGGTAAGGGAGTTACTCAAACACTTAGGTCTGTCAGAGACACAGACAAGTACAGTAGAGGTAGAAAAGCTTAGATTACACTTGAGGAAAATGGAGTTAGAAGGTAAACAAAGGGAGAGAGAAAGAGAAAGATAGAGTGAGAAGAAAAGGAGGGAGAGAGAAAGTTCTTGCCTGAGCAAAGAGAGAGAGAAAATGTTGAATCAGGTGAACTATTTAGGAAAGGTGCCAGATAGGGAAAAAAAAGGTATCAGGTATATTATGTGAACATGTTGAAACTGTATTATACCAGAGAGAAAGAACTGGAGAAACAGGTGTTAGTTACTGCCCGCAGAATGAGGAATCAAATCCAGATGGTATGGATTTTGAAGTGCCTCAAAAATAGATTAAAAAATAAAAAAGTGCTTGAGGATAGATTAGTAAGCTATCTGTCTCAGGAGCAGAGAACAGAGTTGAAATATTTGTGACTGCAGTACAAGGACATATGTAAGGATCATATGGGGAGGACTAATGCTATTGTACATAAAGTAGACGTAGGGAATACTGTTCCGATAAAATAACACCCCTATTGACTTAATCCTCGCAAAGCCAGAGAGGTCCAGATGGAGGTGGAGGCCATGCTTGATGAGGACATCATCAAACCAAGCCAGAGTGAGTGGAGTTTGCCAACTGTCTTAGTTCTCAAACCGGACAGGACTCAACGATTCTGAGTGGATTATCGGAAGGTCAACACCATTGCAAAATCCGACTCATATCCAATTCCTAGATTAGAGTACTGTATCGAGAAAGTTGGACAAGCCAGTTACATCAGCAAATTGGACTTAATTCAGGGTTACTGGCAAGTATATTTATCAGAGACGGTGAAAGAAATGTCTGTGTTTGTGACCTCAAATGGACTATATCAGTTTAAAGTGATGCCCTTTGGAATGAAGAACGCACCCACCACATTCCATAGACGGGCGGCACGGGGCACAGTGGTTAGCACTGCTGCCTCACAGCGCCAGAGACCCAGGTTCAATTCCCAACTCAGGCGACTGACTGTGTGGAGTTTGCGCATTCTCCCCATGTCTGCGTGGGTTTCCTCCGGGTGCTCCGGTTTCTTCCCACAGTCCATAGATGTGCAGGTCAGGTGAATTGGCCATGCTAAATTGCCCGTAGTGTTAGGTAAAGGGGTAAATGTAGGGGAATGGGTGGGTTACGCTTCGGCGGGTCTGTGTGGACTTGTTGGGCCGAAGGGCCTGTTTCCACACTGTAAGTAATCTAATCTAAAAAAATTCATGAACAGAGTTGTGGCTGGGTTAACAAACCATGCAGTCTATTTTGATGATGTAGTGATCTTTAGTAAATCCTGGAAAGATCACTTGGTACAGTTGGCAGGGCTCTTTGAACAACTGCGAGAAGCAAAATTGGTGATAAACTTAAATAAAACTGAATTCACAAAAGCAGAGGTGACTTTCTTGGGACATAACATTGGTCATCGCCGACCCCATGGAATGCAAAGGCGAAGGCCATTGAGGAATTTCCATGACCAACCTCGAAGAAAGAGGTGCTTCGATTCTTAGGACTCTCCGTATTCTATTGGAAGTTTGTTCCAAACTTCAGCAGTGTAGTAGCACTGTTAACCAATTTGCTGAAGAAGAACACAAAGTTTCAGTGGACAGAACAATGCAGAACAACTGGACCCATCACCAAGTATCCTCAAAAATGGTAACAATGTAACTCTAGGTCAAACTACTTGATTAGTGCATTGTTCAAAAACAAATTTGAATTTGGCCAATCACATTAAATTATACCCGAAACATATCAAACTCCAATCAAGTTTAAATTGAGTGTATTAACAGTCTTGAAAGCCAATGACACAATCTGGAGTATAAGACCGGGGGGGGGGGGGGGGGGGGGGGGGGTTGAACAGTTGAGAGGAGATCTGCCGTGTCCGAGCATGAAAGAGACTGCTTGAAACACTATCTCTCTTAAAAGTCCCCTTTCGATCAGTAACCTGTAATGCAGAAATTCCTAACAAGGAGAAAAGAAGACACAGGAAGATCTGTAGACCAGAACCTACAGTTGCCTGGTTTTGAGATTAGAAGTGTTGTTTTGTAAATTTTAATTGGGAGTTTTTTCAGACTCGTATTATAGAAGGGAAGCTAAAAGATGGGTTAGAGAAAGAAATTGTAGATAATGGTTAGTTAATTATTCTCTGTTGTATTTTAAGAAATAAAATTGTTAATTTTTACGTTAAATATTGGACATTCAATTTTTATAGACTACTGCATGGGATAAATCTTTTCTGTGTGGCTGATTGTAAATTAAGTAGGTGGGCTTACCCCGTGTCATTACACCTGGGGGAAAAAAGACCTTGTCTATTCAACCTGTCCATGCCCCTGATGATTTTATAAGGTCACCCCTCAGCCTCCAACCCTCCAGGGAAAACAGCACCAGCCTATTCAGCCTCTCCCTATAGCTCAAATGCTCCAATGCTGGCAACATCCTTGAGAATCTTTTCTCGAGATCCTTTCACAACATCTTTCCTGTAGCAGGGCGACCAGAATTGCAGGCAATATTCCAAGCTGAAAAGAAGAACAAATGGAAAGGACTAACTGATAAAGCGTTTGATGCAAGATCTAGGAGAATGTGACTGCGATAAGTTAAAAGGACATGCGTCTCAAGGACCGCAAATAGCAAGTTGTGAATAGTTACTGTCTGAAAGGAGAGGAAAACAAGTGGGGGGGGAGGAGAAACAAACCAGCAAAGAAAAAAGGAAATAAACAAATTCAATTTAGTATTGAGTCTGGAAAGATGAGATTCTGCTCATTAATTTTATATTGATCCTAGTTAGCACAGTGTGGGATGTCAGACTTGGAGAGGGCAGCGTATTAAAATGACTGGTGGGTCATTAACTATACTCAAGGGTGAGATACATTTTGTAGTCAGTAGGGGAGTCAATGGAGAAACAGCAGAAAACTGAAGTTGAGGATTATCAGATCAGCCATGATCTTGTCGAATGGTGGGCTGAACGGTCGACCTTTGCTCCAATGTCTTATGGATTGTCAGTATTTCTGTAGAGCTATCAGGTGGGTAGGGTTTTGTTTTAATTGCTCGAAGGATGTGGGTGTCGCTGGCTGGGCAAGTATTTATTGGCCGACTGTAGTTGCCTTTGAGAAGGTGGTGATGAGCTGCCTTTTTGAACCGCTGCAGTCCACTTGTAGGAGGGTAGTGCATTAGCATCTCTGAGCTAGGATAAGTGGTATCTGAACAACAAGAGACAACCACATTGCTGTGTGCCTTGAGTTACGTATTGGTCTAACCAGATCAGGGATGATTTGATTGCCTTTTCTAACCTCGTGAAGCAGGTGGGTTGTTAGGGCAAGCATTTCAGGCACATCATTAATGCGGCCATATTTTAATTCCAGATTGTGTTGCGCTTATATTCCAGCAGCTATCTGAGTGGGGTTTGAACCCATATCCCGAAAGCATTCTAGCCTGGGCTTCTGGAACATGTGGCCCGTGACTAGACCACTGGTTGGTTAGCTTAGTTGGCTGGATGGCTTGTTAATGATACTAACAGTGGGGGTTCAATTCTTGCACCAGCTGAGGTCACCATGAAGGTCCCAGCTTCTCAACCTTATCTCTTGCCTGAGCTGTGGTGACTCTCAGATTAAACTCTCCACTCTGGACTTTCTCTGATCATAGGTTGTTGACTTTGGTCTTACATCACTACCTTCCTGTAAACATTGGATGTTGCTGCTTCTGATCCTTCTGGATTTTGTGTGTAGATAGATCTCCTGACAAAGGTTGGGAGACCGGAAAACTGAGAACTCCTGAAATGGAAATGGGGAATCGCTGGAGAAACTCAGCAGGTCTGGCAGCATCTGTGGAGAGAGAAACAGTTAATGGTTCAGATCCAGTAAACCTTCTTTGGAATTGGCAATTGGTGGGATTTTTTGAATGCTGTAGAGGAGAAAGCACATGGAACTGAGAGCAGACAGTTTCTGGTTTGTTTGATTTGCACTGTTAGGGGTGTTGGGTGCCCTAACATCTTGAGGATCCCGCCGGTGACAAGCCCAATTCAGTACTGGAGGAAGTGGCACTTGCAACTTGGCACATTGAGGTTGAATGTGGAGGTTTATTTCTGGTCGCCCTGTTATAGGAAGCTGGAAAGGGTTCAGAAAAGAGTTACCGGAACGTTACCAGGAATCAAGGGCTTAAAATAATAAGGAGAAGTTGGACAGGCTGGAACATTTTTCACTGGAGCATAGAGGTTGATGGGTGACCTTATAGAGATTTATGAAATTATGTGGGGTATAGATAAGATGAATGGCAGGTTTTTTTCCCCCGTACAGGGGTGGGGGCGGGGTGGATTTCAAGAGGGGGTGTATTTTTAAGTTGAGAGGAGAAAGATTTAAAAAAGACAAGAGAGGCAATTTTTTTACACAGAGAGTGGTTTGTGTGTGGATTAAACTTCCAGAGGAACTGATGGATGCAGGTACATTTGGATTAGTACATGAAGAAAGGTTTGGAGGAATATGGGCCAAATGCAGGCAATGGGACTAGTTTAGTTTGGGGTTATGTTCGGCATGGACTGGTTGGACCAAAGAGTGTGTTTCCATGCTCTATGACTCTGTGACACGAACAATTATTGACTTGTAAAGTAGGTGTTGTTGGGGTGGGATTGTGTTCCGTATGGAAGCAGTGTCAGATCAGTCTGTATATGATACTTAACAATCTCCATTTTGGGCAGAGAGAGAGCGAGAGAGACAATAGTGAATGCCAGATGATCAAGTGCTTTATCCATGTTGCTCTGAGAATGGGCAATGAGGAGGGGTGTGGGAGTTACATTGGAAGGCATCAGCTCCTCGCTTGGACTCAGGTTGGTGTGTGCATTTTACTCCCTGCACTAGTGATGTTACCCCAGTCCATGGTGATTGATTCTAAAACTGTTTTGGGTGGGAGCTGGACTGATATCAATAGTACTAAGATAACAAAGAATTAACAAAGAATTTCTGTCCAAGATCCTGGGGAGTGCTCCAGACGCAGGCTGTGATCTGTTATTTATCAGATTGTGGTTTTCATTGCACATGATCTTTCTTAGCTGAGTTTTAAATTCAGACTATAACTCAGGCCAGTGAATGTATTTTATTACATTTTAAATCAGCCGTTTTGGACCTGCTATTACATTCTCTAGGTCAGCTGTGACTTGCAACCATATACTTTCACATGAAAGCAGAGAGCCTGACTGTGATTGTAGGTATATTTGTTCAGTGATGTTATTTCACACCTCTGGAGCAGGTGGGACTTGAACCCAAGTTTCCTCACTCAGGGAGTAGGGGCACTATCACACTGTTCCACAAGAACCCTAGCTATGTTAGTATATGATGGAACTGAACTGTCTGCATTTGCACTGAAGTTAATGCTAAGGGTGGCGTAGCTGTTATGAATGAACGGTTGATACAAGTATTTCATGAGTTGCAAAGTATTCAAGAAGCTCTTGTTGAGAAGTGAAAGGCCTGAGACCATTCTTTCTCTCATGTCCAATGTCAATCTGCCTGGCGGTGACACAACATGTAGTAAAGCAGTGTTCTGAACTCTCGGTCTTCCCAATAACTCCCCTTTCGGGAATGATGCCCAGTGAGAAGAATGTGAGCACAGGTTTACTGAGAGTTTGTTGTATTTTTTTTTTGGTTTGTGGTGAGTTTTACCGGTGGCGAGGGGCAGGCAAATATTCAAATTATGAAGGGAATAATCACTTTACTGGAGCTTGAAAGACTCTGGGGTGCAAGCCATTTCATTAACATTTTGCTTCATTTTGATCTCAAGTCAGTAAGAGTCCCTAATGCTCAATGCCATCTCTCCCTCTTCCACTGTGGACCTGTGCTGACTGTTGGAACAGAATGAATTAGGGGAGAGACCACATAGTCCTCTACCCTTTGTTTCCATCCCTCTGTTGGGCTATGTTTTGTTCTTGATTCTTTTTCTCTCCTGAGAGGATATGGCTGGGCTTAGAACTCTTGCTCACTACCTGTCCTCTCTCTCCCTTTCCAGGCAGAGAGAAATATTAGGTCAGGAGCTTCCTGCTACAGCTGTAGAGAAAGTGTTCAGCTTTTTCTGTGGCCAGTCCACCAGCCAGAACTGGTATCTGGATCTGCTCCATTATATTTATGCTGTGACAATATGCTCTTGAAATAAATCTGAAATTTCTATGAAGGATGTGTAAGTATGAAAAACAACTGGCATATCAAATGCCTTCAATACCCATTAGTTCATGTCCATTGTTCCTCTTTAGAGAGTCTCACAGTGTGGAAACAGGCCATTCGGTCCAATTCGTACATGCTGACTGAGTTTCCCAAACTAGCCTCACTTTCCTGTGTTTGGCTCATATCTCCTCAAACCTTTCCTATTCATGTACCTATCCAAATTTGTTTCCAATGTTTTAACTGTTCCTGAATCTACCGCTTCCTCTGGCAGTTCATTCCACATGTGAACCATCATTTGTGTGAAAAGGTTGCCCCTCAGGCCCCTTTTAAAACTCATGATTTTATCAACCTTCATAAGGTCACCCCTCAAACTACGACGCTCCAATGAAAAACATCCCGGCCCATCGAGCCTATCCTTATAATTTAAACACTTCATTCCCGGCAACATCCTGGTAAATCTTTTCTGAGCCCCCTCCAATTTAATAATAACCTTCCTATAGTAGGGCAACCGGAACTGTACACAGTACTCCAGAAGAGACCTCACCATGGTGTCCTGCACCACTTCAATGTACCGTCCCAACTCCTTTACTCAAAGGTCTGAGCAATGAAGGCAAGCATGCTAAATACCTTCTCAACTATCCTGTCTACATGCGATGCAACCTTCAAAGAATTACGTTGATACTCGGGGAGAAGCTTTTCAGCTCCTGGGAGGAGATGGTTGAACAGGATGCTCACGATGACCATACCCGTGGTGGATGATGGGAAATTCCTCTGGAGTTTCCACAGTCCGACCTGTCTCCTCTCTCAATGATGATCACAATTGTGATGATGATGCTCCTTTACCAAGGTTATGTTGTCCTTGGTTTCTTTTTTAAGGAGGTTGCAAAGACACAGGTTCCAAAATGTCTGGGTTTGATCCACTTGAAAAGGCTCTTAAGTTTTAAAAAAGGCATTGTACAATGAAAGGTGAATGGCCAGTCCTCCCAGCTCAGCCTTTCTCTGGTTTGGTTTGGCATTAGCAAACAGTCAGTTCTGAAGCTGCTGGAACCAAAGAAGCCAGCCCACGCTGGTCCTCCCTCTCTCCGATATCTCTCTTGCAAGACCCTATGTTGGATTTTTCCTTTTTTTGCCGAGGGTTTATGGGGATTATCATAAGTATTTGGAATAGCATCATTAGGTTGGGAAAATCTGTTAGGTTTTTGGATACATTAAGTTATTCTGTATTCTGTTTTTCATTTGTTTGTGTTTCATTCAGTAACCTTGCACATAAATTCTGATTAGTTTTGAAAAGTGATTATTTTTCGTAAATTGTAATTGGGATTTTTTATTGGACTAGTATTGTAGAGTGGGAGGTAAAAGATAGGTTTAAGAGAAAGGAGTTGTAGATAGTTGTTAGTTAATATTCTCTGTTAAACTTACAGAATAAAGTTGTTAATTTTTACTTTAAATATTTGCCGCTGGGATAGTTCTTGCCTCTCGAATTTTAACAGATGGCCGCACTGGGTCAAATCTTTTCAGTTTTGCTGGTTTAAATTAGCAAAAGGGTTTACCCCATGTTGTAACATAGTTTTGTGAAAGTAAATTCTGTAACGTAGCTGTTTCCATCTCCTTGTTTAGCTCAGGCCTCTAACAGCGATTGGCCAGTTCTGTACCCTGTTTGGTGGCTCAGTTCTGATGTTCTTCCTGGGGGTGCTGAGGTTTGCTGTGTACAGGATTGAAGCTCTCTATTTCAACTGTGATCCAGACAGGAAACAGTTAAACCTCTTCTGTTACAATCATTTCCAGCCTATCACCTTCCCCCGGTTAAAGGCGATGAATCAGATTTACAATGTGTGTTATTAAAGACTAAATATACCTTGTGTGGTGGTTTGCTCCCTCTATGAATTTTATAACCTGTTTGTTTTCCACGTTTAAGATGTGGGCACTTAATCCTCTTTTAATCCTATTCACTGATTAATTTTAAGGAAGGAGTAGATGTTTAGTTAATAATGGGTTGATGGGAATGGGCAGGAAAGTGGAGTTGATACTAAGGTGAGATCAGTCATGATTGTATTAAATGATGGAACAGACTTGAGGGGCTGAATGGTCTACTGCTTCCACTTCTTATTTTCTCTCTTTTAAATAAAGGCAATATCTGAAGCAAGCACAGAGAATGCTGGAGAAACTCAGCAGGTCAGTCAACATCTATGGAGAGAGAAACAGAGTCAACATGTTAAGTCTGATATGACCCTTCTTCAGAACTGGGCACTCAATGTTTGACTTACATTGAAGTCAAAATGTTAAATCCATCTCTCTCCCTACAGGATGTTGCTGAGTCTCTCCAGCATTCTCTGACTTTATTTCAATATTGTATAGATTGCTCAACCACAGTTAAGAGTCAACAGGATCAATGTGGAGATTGGAGCCACATAGTGGTCAGACAAAATTACATTATATGCCTTTCCTGAAGGATATTTGTTTCTTCTTTACAAAATATTTGTTTACAAATTCCTTTGTGAATTCAACAGTTTCATTGTCGTTTTTAAATCAACTACCAGTATCTTTTAAAAAATTCATTCAAGGCATGTCAGCATCGCTGACTGAACCTGCAGTTAGTGCCCATCCCCAGTTGCCCTTGAATAGCCACCTTGAACGTTCCGGTCCATTTGGTGCTGAGACACCCTCATTGCTGTTAGGGAGGGAGCTCCAGGATTTAGACTCCATGACAGTGAAGGGAACAAGTCTGAACTTGTACCCCTGGTTTAGGAGTTCATGCCCACTGATTTATTAGGCCGGCAGCTTCACTCAGTGTCTAAGTAACATCTTGTTGTAGTTGGGGTTTATAAGTGATCTGAATTAACACACCGGTATATATTAGCTGTTGGAATGCTGCATTGTGGGAGATGCCACTTTATGTAGCAGACCTTTAAAGACCTCAGAGTGAAAAAGAAATGGCACGGACACTCAGTGGTTAGCACTGCTGCCTCACAGCGCCAGGGACCCAGGTTCAATCCCAGCCTTGGGTGGCTGTCTGTGCAGAGCTTGCACATTCTCCCCGTGTCTGCGTGGGTTTCCTCCAGTTTCCTTCAGAGTCCAAGATGTGCAGGTTAGGTGGATTGACCATGCTAAATTGCCCATTCTGTCCAGGGAGGTGTGGATTAACCATGGGAAATGCAGGGTTATAAGGATTGGGTGGGTCTGGGTAGCATGTTCTTTGGAGGGTCAGCATGGGCTGAATGGCCTGCTTCCATATTATAGGGATTCTGTGATTAACCAAGTCCCCATCTACACTCTCAGGCAAATGTAAAAGATCTGAGCGCACTGCTGAAGAGTCATAGTAGGTGCATCCATAAAGCGATACTTCTTAGAGATGTGCGTTTTTTTAAACATATTTTGGAGCATGCTGTGCACAAATTGACATTTTCATTTCCATAAGTTTCCACCACAACAGCATGTGAAATGTTATATTATTGGCTGTAAGCACTTTGGAATTCCCTGAGATCATGGAAGATGTGATGATGTGGAGGTACCAATGTTGGACTTGGGTGGACAAGGTCAGAGGTCACACGGCACCAGGTTATAGTCCAACAGGTTTATTTGTAATCACAAGTTTTCGGAGTGTTGTGTCTTCGTCAGGTGAAGTGAAGAGAAGTATACTTGGACAGAATTCATAAACAGAGAGCTCAAAAGATGGTACAAATGGTGTGATTGGAATGTCAAAAGGCTGAATAATAAGTGACACCATCACCTTGATAACTTGTTATGATCTCTATACCGTAATTAGTTTGTACAGTCTTGGGTTACCTGTTATTTTGGTTAGACCCTCAGCCTGTGACTCTTACACCTACTATGTTATTTCAGCCATTTGGTTTGTCTCCAGCACCACCTTGTTTTACATTTTTTCTAATTATCTCTCTGCCTCAATTATTCAGATCATAGGTCACCCATTCACTTGCTACTAATCCCTTCAGCTGATGACATTTTACTCACATCATCTGAAGAAGGGCTTATGCCCGAAACGTCGATTCTCCTGTTCCCTGGATGCTGCCTGACCTGCTGCGCTTTTCCAGCAACACATTTTCAGCTCACATCATCTGACACCTACATGTTCTTGTTATTCAGCCTGGCGACACTCCATTCACACCACGTACATGATATTTTATTGTCTCTGCCTACAAATTCTGTGCCAGTATGTTTCTCTTCACTTTACCTGATGAAGGAGCCGCACTCCGAAAACTTGTGATTTCAAATAAACCTGTTGGACTATAACCAGGTGTCATCTGACTCTGGCCATGTAAATGTGAGTCTTTCTTTTCCCTGTACAACCTCAGGAAGTCTCCACAGATTGGAGCTAAGTTGTCATTTCAACTTATATTGCTTCTCAAAACAGTTGGTCTGGTCACTTGTGGGAAGCATGCATTGTTGACCAGGCCCTTGTTTATTGGCCATCTCTAATTACTCTTGAGGAGTTAGAGGTGAATCAGTCACTGAACTGAAGGCTTTACTCAACTGTTACAGAGAGCAGTTAGAAGTGACTCTTATCATTGTAGGTATGGGGCCACATATAAACTTGACTGGGGAAGGACAGAGGGTTTTGGGAACTAGTCTTTTATGGCATCTGCTTCTTTCATGGTCTCTATTTCCCAACATTAGCCTTTTAGTCCAGGTTTATTTAACCAATTGCATTGAAAGTCCCCAGCAGCTGTGGTGCAATTTGAACTCATGTCTCTAGATCATTTGTCCAGCTCTCTGGATTGCTGGTCCAGTAACATAAGCTTACAGTAATCCCAATTAAAAGAAAAGTTCTAAGCAGGATTACATTTATGTGGATTTTACTGGTTTAGAGTAATTACGAATGGCTCAAAGTACTTGAATTGCGCTAATAGAAGAGGTGGCAGAGTGATTCAGTGGTTAGCACTTCTGCCTCCCAGCACCAGGGGCCTGGGTTCAATACCGGCCTCAGGGGACTGCCTGTGTGGAGTTTGCACATGCCCGCGTGTTTCCTCTCTCAATCGAAAGATGTGCATCCTGGTGGATTAGGCATGCTAAAATTGTCCATAGTGTTCAGGGATGTGCAGGCTAGGTGGGTTAGTGGTCAAAGGTATAGGGTGACTCTGGGTAGGATTGCCTTCGGAAGGTTGGTGTGGACTCAGTGGGCTGAATGGAACAGGAGAATCGACGTTTCGGGCATAAGCCCTTCTTCATTCCTGAAGTTCTATTAAACACAAATAAAGCTGGAGTTAGCCCTTCAAGCCTACCATCACATTCGGTATGATCAAAGCTGATCAGATAACTCAGTCCTCAGTTCCTGACTTTCTCCCCTTACCCATGCCAGTGTCAATGTCTGTCATTACTTAGTTTTGTGAATATCCATCGATTGAATTCTCTTTGCTCAGTTTTTGTATGTGTAGTGGAGCTGGAAAACTCCACAAGTTTTTGGTTAAAAAAAAACCCAAATGATTCTTTAAAATCTTTTGCCCAGGTGTTTTTGGGCTTTATGGCTGGTCTCTGTTCTATTCCTCAGAGTAGTTTTGCATCTCCACGCTGCTTGCCACATCACTGATCCTCCAGAGGCCAGCCTCTACCATCTCCTGCATCTGTCCTGTCTAGGATGATCTTCAAGGCACCGGCTTCAGTCATCTTTTTGGGTTCCAGTTCAGGTGGAACTTCCGGTGCAATGCCTCATCCCTTGACAAGCATTTTAACGTCACCAAGTGTATGGTCTCTGAGCACTTTGAGAAGACCATACCCCTCAGTGCCATATACAGCTTCATTGCTATCATTTTTCTGCTGTGTACTGCAAACGTCTTTGAGCTCCTTTGCAGGAGACTGGGTAACTTGACCAGCCCGTGATGAGCCCACTACCAGTCCACATCCATGCCACGGTCTCACCAGCATCAACAAGCCTCCTATGTGGCAATTAACTGAAGAGATGCAATTGAAAACACCTTCATGTACTTGAAAAGGAAACATTTTCAGGACGATGTGAAAAAGGCTGGGAAGGGGTGTGACTGTTTGGATAGCACAGCACAGATTAAGTGGGCTGTCCAGCCTCTTTTTATGTTGCATGACTCTATAATTTTCATCAGGAATTGGGAACATTAGCAATCTCCTTTCCCCTTCAAATAGACATCTATTGTCAGAAGATGATAATTTGTAGTTCCCCTGGTACATTATCCATGCAATGCCCGTGACCAGTCAGAGTTGACTTTCCAACCAATTAGTATCCTTTTTCTCATGCAGTGGACACTGTTGCTCTGTTTGGCATTTGGCATTCTTGCAATTATGTCCTGATGAGTGAAATACTCAAGTTTCAGACTGCCAGTCATTTTTCACTTTTGAAAAGCTACAACATTTTTAAAAATCATCAATTTACAATAAGCAGTCAGGAAAATAGTTCGAAGAGTGTCAACCCGGGTAGAGTTTGGGATTAGTACTGATAAAATTCTCTTAACAAAATGAAGTCAGATCATGTGTGTGCATAATATTAAAGAGACGTGATGGCCTAGTGGTATTATTGCTGAGACCCAGGTAACGCTCTGGGACCTGGGTTTGAATACCACCATGGTAGACAGTGGAATTAGGATTTAATAAATATCTTGAGTTAAGTGTCTTTAATGACTATGAATCCACATCGATTGTTAGGAAAAACCCCTCTAGGTCACTAATTTCCTTTAGGGAAGGAAACTACCATCCTTACCTGGTCTGGTTCAAATGTGACTCCAGACCCACAGCAACGTGGTTGACTCTTAACTGCCCTCTGGGCAATTAGGGATGGGCAATAAATGCTGGCCTCACCAGAGATGACCACATCCCATGAATGAATAAAAAAAAGTTCCATATGTGGACTAGTGACTGGGAATAAGGCAGCAGTATCAGCATCAGACAGTGTTTGTAAGGACCTCAGAGGATTCTTTCTGTTACTCTGTGATCCAAAGAAAAGGCTTGCGACAATATTTTAAAAGTGTTTGTGAAACATTTCACATATGGAACTCCAGTTTGTGTTCAAAGGCTGTGGGATTGGAACCTTCCAGAGTCAAGATTAGAGTGATGCTGGAAAAGCACAGCAGGTCAGGCAGCATCCAAGGAGCAGGAAAATTGACGTTTCAGGCAGAAGCCCTTCATCACGAATGCCCTTCATCGGGCAGGAGCCCTCATTCCTGATGAAGGGCTTTTGCTCGAAACGTCGATTTTCCTGCTCCTCGGATGCTGCCTGACCTGCTGTGCTTTTCCAGCACCACTCTGATCTTGAGTCTGATCTCCAGCATCTGCAGTCCTCACATTCACCCAGTTGGAACCTTCCAGCCCAGAGGCAGCCTGTAGTAAAAGTCTGGCTCAGTCAAGGTGATGCTGTCTCCATGTTCAAACACCCATTGGCTGGACAGAATCTCCTGTGCACAAAGTTGCTATTCGTTAAGCAATATCTCCTTGGAGTTCTGGAGTACAAGAGGGAAGAAAAAACAAATAGAATTAATACAACTCCTCCCTCACCCCAACCACACAATGAAAAAGATAGCTCAAGTTAACCATGGGATCATGATGAGCCACAAGCAACTTGAAGACACTTTACTAACTTAACCGGTTTGACTCATTCAGTATGCTGAGGCCAGTAATCTATTCCCAGGCATCAGTCAGAGGTTACCCTTGTTTGATTTCAAAATAAATGCTGCTGTTAATAGGTAGAATTTCCACATAAATAAGTTAAAGCTCCCTTTAAAGAAGAACAATGTGGCATTATGTTGGCAATCGCACTCAAAGAGGCCATGCAATGGCTGGTACTTTTTTTTAGATTATTAGATTCCCTACAGTGTGGAAACAGGCTCTTCGGCCCAACCAGTCCACACCGACCCCCTGAAGAGTAACCCACCCAGACCCATTTCCCTCTGACTAATGCACCTGACACTATGGGCAATTTTTCAGCATGGCCAATTCACCTAACCTGCACATTTTTGGACTGTGGGAGGAAACCCACGCAGACACGGGGAGAAGGTGCAAACTCCACACAGACAGTTGCCCATGGCTGGAATTGAATCTGGGACCCTGGTGCTGTGAGGCAGCAGTGCTGACCACTGAGCCACCGTGCCGCCCAACTGGGGCTGGAACATTGTAATACTAATGTAATGGCGGATGCTCTTCTGAGATGGAGAGATAATGGGGGCATATTTGGATTAAGAATCCCTCTGAGAGTCCTGTTTTATGACATTGTAATTTATTTCTCTATTTTTGCTTGTGATTGTGATTCCTCTGGCATTCCTGAAAGAGTATTCACTTCAAAGCAAAGGAATATTGAATTCAGTAAGTGCCCACATGAGTAAGTTACCATGTTCATGACACATGGACCCCAAGAATCTGAGACATCTCCTGACATTCTGCTTTTCTAGAATTTACCCATATCTTTCACCTCAAAAACCTTGATTTTTTTGCACCATCCACTGCTGGAAGTATGAACTGATAATGGGGACAATGAGGCATCAGGGCACTTGGTGATTGAGTAGGCTCTTATTCTTGGAGAAAGTGAGGGCTGCAGATGCTGGAGATCAGAGTCGGGAGTGTAGTGCTGGAAAAGCACAGCCAGTCAGGTAGCATCTGAGGAACAGGAGAATCGATGTTTTGAGTGCAAGCCTTCATCAGGATGATGACGAGCTTATTCTGAAAACGCCGATTTTCCTGCTCCTCGGATGCTGCCTGACCTGCTGTGCTTTTCCAGCACCACACTCTGACTAATATTCCAGCTTGTTCACCCATTAAGATTTAAAGAGTAAGTAAGAACAGGAATAATGGAGAAGGAAAGTTAATTACATTCAAGCTAATTACAGAAAGAGCAATAAAGCAAGGGGAATAAATGATTGAAGCAAGTGATAAAAATAAGAAAAATATAGTAAATTACAAATGTACAAAATTTCTCAGATTAATTTACACCTGAATGAGGTGGTACAATTTCAAATGGTTACTTTCTGCATCAGAGAGGTTGAGTGACATTTGCAGGGATAAGTAATTCATTGTTAAAAGATCTTTGTGCCATTGAATACCAGCCATAAAGTTAATGGATATCCACAGGACAAATGCAGTAATTGCCCAAACCTGGTGGAGAGGTTAAGAATGAGCTTCATTTCTTGTTGGGCTAATGGCATGGTGGTACAAATTGTCCCGCAATTTGTAGCAGTTTGCAACTCATGCTGTTTCTCGCTGTGAAATTGTTTTTTTTATGATACAATAGCAGTACGCGCAGCATTATTTGATCTGTAAATTCTGGGCTGTAACAAAACTGGATCAAATTCCATTTCCCAAACCTAGCCCTAATGAACATAAACATTTCACAGGAATGTAGGAGGCAACCTTACAGAAGTTTATAATATAATGAAGGGTATGGATAGGAATAATGGTGGTCGTCTTTTCCCTAGGGTTTCAAGACTCAGGGGCACATTTCTAAGGTGAGAGGAGAGAAATTTAATAAAGACACGAGGGGTAAATTTTTATAGAAATGGTAGTTTGTGTGTGAAATGAACTTCCTGAGGGAGTGGTGAATGTGGGCTCATTTACAACCTTTAAAAGACATTTGGATAAGTACATGAACAAGAAAGGTTTGGAGGGATATGGACCAGGAGCAGGCAGGTGGGACTAGTTTAGTTTGGGATTATGTTTGGCATGGACTGGTTGGACTGAAGCGTATGTTTCAGTGCTCTATGACTCTATGAAACAAAGCATCAATGGGTAAAGGGTCCCTTAGGCCTGAAACATTAACTCTGCTTTCTCTCCACAGATGCTGCTAGACCTGTTGAGCTTCTCCAGTAAGTTTTGCCTTTGTTTCTGATTTCCAGCATCCACAGCCTTTTTTTTCAGTATGAAACAAAACTTACTGAGAAACATCGAAAATAGGAGCAGGGTAAGGCCATTCAGCCCTTTGAGGCAAAAGTGGGCACTGCAAATGCTGGAGATCAGAGTCAACATTAGAGTGGTGCTGGAAAAGCACAGCAGGTCAGGCAGCATCCGAGAAGCAGGAAAATCGAAAGGGCTCCTGCCCGAAACATCAATTTTCCTGCTTCTTGGATGCTGCCTGACCTGTTATGCTTTTCCAGCACCACTCTAATTTTGACTCTGATCTCCAGCATCTGCAGTCCCCACTTTCGCCTAGTTGATTTTGATACTGTGAATCCTCTTGCAAGGATGCCTACCTTGAGGAAGTTCTCCTCCTCTCTCTACAACGATCTCAGTGGGTCTCTCTCTCACTGCAACCCCCATTTCATCTCCTCTGCCATTCCTCCTTCCTGATGAAGGGCGTTTGCCTGAAACATCGATTTTCCTGTTCCTTGGATGCTGCCTGACCTGTTATGCTTTTCCAGCATCAGTCTAATCTTCATTCAGCCCTCCGAGTCTGCTCCGCCATGCAATATGGTCATGGTTGATGATCTAACTCAGCACCCTGCTTTCTCCCCATACTCTTTGATCCCTTTAGCTCTAAGCCCCCAATTTACAAAGGCTTGTTGTTATGAATTTGAACCCATAGGGGAGTGTAATTTTAAAGATCTGACATGTAACTAGTTCTTGTATTTATGAACAGTTATTTTATATTGTCCTGCATTGTGTTTTGACTTGTGCAAATCAACTTGTGAACAGACTCCAAAACAGAATTGTTTGCAACTTGGGGACTGCCTGTCCAATGTATTTCCTTCCTGAAGACACTTCGTGTTTTTGCCTCAACCACTTTCTGTTGTAGAGAATTCCGCAGCTCACCACTCTCTTAAACGCAAGCAAGCAGTGACAGCAATATTCAGGTTGAAATTCAATTTTAGATGCAAATTTTTATCTTGAGTGTTTATAATAATCCTCTGTATAGAGACCACAGTCTCAAGGACAAAAAGAGTCACAGAGTTTACAGCACAGAAACAGACCCACAGTCCAACCAGTCCAGACCAAACATAATCCCAAACTAAACTAGTCCCACCTGCCTGCTCCTGGCCCTTATCCCTGCAAACCTTTCCTATTCATGTACTTATCCAAAAGTCTTTTAAATGTTGTACCTGCACTCACATTCACCACTTCCTCAGGAAGTTCATTTCTGAGTGAAAAAATTGCCCCCATGTCTTTTTTAAATCTCTCTCCTCTCACCTTAAAAATGGTTGTCTAGTTGAGAGTGAGATGAGGAGAAACCTTTTCACTTGGGTGATGTACATCATTGGGATTCCCCATTCCATTGAGTCATGGATGTTCAGTTATTGACTATATTCAAGATTGAGATTAATAGAGTCATAGAGATGTACAGCACGGAAGCAGGCCCTTCAGTCCAACTCGTCCATGCCTACCAGATATCCTAAACTAATTTAGCCCTATTTGCCAGTAACTGGTCCATAATCCCTCTAAATCCTTCCTATTCATGTACCCAACCAGATGCCTTTTAAATGTTGTAACCCTACCAGACTCCACCACTTCCTCTGGTGGCTCATTCCATACACGCACCACCCTCAGTGTGAAAAAGTTGCCCCTTAAGTCCCTTTTATATCTTACCCCCTCAACTTAAACCTACACCCTCTAGTTCCGGACTCCCCCACTCCAGGGAAAAATTTTTCTCTATTTATCCTATCCATGCCCCTGGCAACATGCTTGTAAATCTTTTCTGAACCCTTTTACATTTCACAACATCCTTCCAATAGGAAGGAGACCAGAATTGCACGCAATATTCCAAAAGTGGCCTAACCAATGTCCTGTACAGCTGCAATATGACCTCCCATCTCCTATACTCCATGCTCTGACCAATAAAGAACATAGAACATAGAACAATACAGCACAGAACAGGCCCTTCGGCCCACGATGTTGTGCCGAACATTTGTCCTAGCTTAAGCACCCATCCATGTACCTATCCAATTGCCGCTTAAAGGTCGCCAATGATTCTGACTCTGCCACTCCCAC
>NC_057718.1:8385686-8412928 GCF_004010195.1 Chiloscyllium plagiosum | reverse complement strand
ACTAAAATCCATGTATTCTACATCCACTGCTCTACCTTCATCCACATGCTTGGTCACCTCCTCAAAGAATTCAATAAGAGTTGTAAGGCAAGACCTACCCTTCACAAATCCGTGCTGGCTGTCCCTAATCAAGCAGTGTCTGTCTAGATACTCATAAATCCTATCCCTCAGTACCCTTTCTGTTACTTTGCCTACCACCGAAGTAAGACTAACTGGCTTGTAATTCCTGGGGTTATCCCTATTCCCTTTTTTGAACAGGGTCACAACATTCGCTACTCTCCAGTCCCCTGGTACCACCCCTGTTGACAGTGAAGACGAAAAGATCATTGCCAACGGTTCTGCAAATTTCCTCTGTGCTGCCCACATAATCCTAGGATATATCCCGTCAGGCTCGGGGGACTTGTCTATCCTCAAGTTGTTCAAAATGTCCAACACATCTTCCTTCCTAACAAGTATCTCTTCTAGCTTACCAGTCCGTTTCACACTCTCCTCTTCAACAATATGGTCCCTCTCGTTTGTAAAGGAAAAGCATACCAAACACTTTCTTCACTATCCTATCTCCCTGTGACTCCACTTTTAAGGAACTATAAACCTGTACTCCAAGATCTCTTTGTTCAGTATCACTCCCCAGGGCCTTACCATTAAGTGTATAAGTCCTGCTCTGATTTGCCTTTCCAAAATGCAGCACCTCATATTTATCTAATTTAAACTCCATCTGCCACTCCTCAGCCCATTGGCCCATCTGATCAAGATGCTGCTGTCCACGACACCTCCAATTCTGGTGTCATCAGCAAACTTACTAACAATACATCCTATGTACACACCCAAATCATTTATATAAATGACAAAAAGCAGTGGACCCAGCACTGATCCTTGTGGCACACCACTGGTCACAAGCCTCCAGTCTGAAAAACAACTCTCTACCACCAGCCTCTGCCTTCCACCTTTGAGCCAGTTCTGTATGCAAATGGTTTGTTCTCCCTTTATTCCATGCAATCTAACCTTGATAACCAGTCTACCATGAGGAACCTTGTTGAATGCCTTATTGAAGTCCCTATGGATCATGCCCGCTGCTCTGCCCTCATCAATCCTCTTCATTACTTCTTCAAAAAACTCAATAGATTCTCAGAATCAAAGGGAATGTGGCAGAAAAGTGGAATTAAGGATAAAAATTGATCATGGTCTGTGCAATGGTGGGGCAGTCTTGAGGTGCTTTATTTCAACATTATTTTGATTTTTAAAACATTTTTAAGCTTGGGGCTAGGGCATAGGTCTTGGTCTGTGTTGTGGCATACCCAGAAACAATCTTCACTTGATCCAGCTTCAGTAAACGATTGCTAATGCAGGTAAAGTCATTCAACTGCATTGGCATTTCAGCCATTAGCTGAACATTCTCTCCATTCAACAAAGGCACACAGTAGAGTCATTGAGTCATAGAGATGTACAGCATGGGAACAGACCCTTCGGTCCAACTCGTCCATGCCAACCAGATATCCCAACCAATCTAGTCCCACCTGCCAACACCTGGCCCATATCCCTCCAAACCCTTCCTATTCATATACCCATCCAGATGCCTTTTAAATGTTGCAATTGCACCAGCCTCCACCACTTCCTCTGGCAGATCATTCCATACAAGTACCACTCTCAGCGTGAAAACGTTGTCCCTTAGGTCTCTTTTATATTTTTCCCCTCTCATCCTAAACTTATGCCCTCTAGTTCTGGACTCCTCCACCCCAGGGAAGAGACTTTGTCTACTTAGCCTATCCATGCCCCTCATGATTTTATAAACCTCAATGCAACGTGTACCATCTATAATGTTAATGTAGCAACCCACCCTCCAAGGCTCCTTCAATTGCACCTTCGAAACTACCATTTTCAGCACCTGGAAGACCAAAGTTCAGACATTGCTACTTCTAAGCATCTCTCCAAATCCTGGATCATCCATTTCTTCATTATTCTTGGGTCAAAATCTGCACTCCTTGTGTCATGGAATACTCTCCACTTGCCTGGTTGAGTGAAGCCCCAATTATATTCAAGAAGCTTGACACTATCCAAGACAAAGCAGCCCACTTGATTGGCACCACATCCATAAACATCCTCTCCCTCCACCACCGATGCTCGGTAGCAGCAGTGTGTACTATCTATAAGATGTTTTGGGCAAAAGCCCTTCATCAGGAATACAGGCTGTATTCCTGATGAAGGGCTTTTGCCCGAAACATTGATTTTCCTGCTCCTTGGATGCTGTCTGAACTGCTGTGCTTTTCCAACACCACTCTAATCCAGAATCTGGTTTCTGCATCTGCAGTCATTGTTTTTACCTACTATCTATAAGACACACTGCAGAAATTCACCAAAGATCCTTAGACAGCACGTTCCAACCCATGACCACTTCCATCTAAAAGGATCAGGGCAGCAGATGTATGGGAACACCACCACCTTCAAGTTCCCCTCCAAGCAACTCACGATGCAAACTTAGAAATATATCGTCATTCCTTCACTGGTGCTGAGTCAAAATCCTGGACTTTCCTCCCGAATGGCATTGTGGCACAACCCACAGCAGGTGGACTGCAGGGGTTCAAGAAGGCAGCTCACCACCACCACCACCTTCCCAAGGGGCAACTAGGGACAGGAAATAATCACTGGCCCAGCTAACGATGCCCACATCCCACAAAAACTGAATTTAAAAAACTTCTCACTCAACAGCATGGTGAGTGTAGGTCAAATACATGGAGTGCAGTGGTTCAAGAGGAAAATCCTCAAGCGGCAACTCACATGGGCAAGATAAACTAGCCTTGACAATGGTACCCACATCCAAACAGTGAATAAAGTATGTGGAAAATTGTGGATGAAAGGAATCACATTTAGGCCTGACCAGAAAAGGGCAACAGATGTTTTGAAGTTGGGCGGCACGGTGGCACAGTGGTTAGCACTGCTGCCTCACAGTGCCTGAGACCCAGGTTCAATTCCCGCCTCAGGCGACTGACTGTGTGGAGTTTGCACGTTCTCCCCGTGTCTGCGTGGGTTTCCTCCAGCTGCTCCGGTTTCCTCCCACGGTCCAAGAATGTGCAGGTCAGGTGAATTGGCCATGCTAAATTGCCCGTAGTGTTAGGTAAGGGGTAAATGTAGGGGTATGGGTGGGTTGCGCTTCAGTGGGTCGGTGTGGACTTGTTGGGCCGAAGGGCCTGTTTCCACACTGTAATGTAATGTAATTTAAAGTTGTTCATCTAATTTATAATCTCTCGCCATCCACTGTTCACCAGACTGGTCAGGGCTAAAGATTGATGTGGTCTCAAAACCCTGGGTAGATAAGGTTTTGTATGGATTATGAGAATGCTCCTCTGGTTGTATAACAATTGAAGGGACTGCGATTGTCCCTGCTTTCTTGTCTGAACGGTCACCATCCACATCCTCTTTGCCAGACAAATTGTGTTGTCCCATAATGGGCCCTCAAATGCTTCAGGCCTCCTAGCATGGGGCAGCCTTTCTGTATGTTACACACCTATTTTACTCCTGGAATTTACAGCAAGCCATTACTTTTGAGAGCCAACTGAGAAAGTGGTTGAAAGGTGCCATGAATTAAATTGTTTATCTCCTAGCTGGAGACCTGGAATAATCTCTGTAGACAGATAGTTAACTCCGAGGTAAAAAACAATGACTGCAGATGCTGGAAACCAGATTCTGGATCAGTGGTGCTGGAAGAGCACAGCAATTCAGGCAGCATCCGACGAGCAGCAAAATCGACGTTTCGGGCAAAAGCCCACTCCTCACTGTCAGGAGAGTCTTTAATTTCATTATAGCCAAGGTTGGAGGGCTGATTTCAGCCTCCATTCTTGCCCACAACAAAATATCAATTAAAAAAGGGCAGTGATATTGCCAATTATATAATGACCAGATGGTATTTAGTTTAATTTCATTAACAAATCAGCCAGGTTTCTGTCATTAACAAATGAGAGTTTGTTTTACAAAAATACTTAAACAAAGGTGTAAAGCTTATTGACAAAGGGAATAAATAGGGAAAATCTATGAAGCTACCCTCTATGAAAACAAGCATTCACACACACTGATTAACACACACATACACAAATACATGCACATATATACACACGTGCACATATACACACAGAAACACACAGCGACACACACAGGCACATACAGACATGCACATGTGCATACACATACACACAGAAACACACACAGGCACATACAGACATGCACACACACACATACGTGCGTTTATATACAGAGGTACGCGCGCGCACACACACACACATGACATCTAACTATTAGAAAAGAGTTATCAGAACTTCCCAGTTTTAAAAGTGAACCACTGCAGATGCTGAAAATCTGAAATAAACAATAAAAAGCTGGACAAAGGTGTTAGGTCAGGCAGCATCAAATGAGGCACAACACCAACATTCACCATCAGAGCCAGAAATATTTTAATTTATTTCTCCCTCTGTCAATGTGGGCTGACCTTCGTGAGTATTTCCAGCAATCTTGACTATGTTGTTATCCACCTCTCTTACAGGCAAATTCAGGACAAAGTGATTGACCAAAGCTCCAACTTTTATAGATTGACAAGACATCAGATTTACAAACAGCTTAGCAAGGGCATAAACATTGCAAACTAAAATGGATTTTAAATTGAGAGGATTAGAACTGAAATAAAACAAACAGAGAGGGTTATGTTGGACTAGTAGAATATTGTGAAATTGTGTTATCTTGGAGTATTGGAAACAGTTGTGTTCTCCATTTAAAGTACTGGTGAAGTTGCATAAAGGATTTATTAAAATATATTGATATATATTTGTTTTTTAGAGGATGTGAGAAGGTAGATGCATAACGATTGCTGCCCCTTCCGAGAGGGTTAAGGGCCAAGAGGGTATAACTACAGAATAATGAGTCAGCCATTTAAGACAGAGATGAGATGGAATTTCTTCTGTCAGAGTGTGGAATTCTGTTGAGTCTGGCTCATTGAGTATATCCGAGACTGAGGTAGATTTTTAATCCATGAGGGGATGAAGAGTAATGGGAAAAAAGCTCAAAAGTGGAGTTGAGGATTATCAGATCAGCCATGATCTCATTGACTAGCAGAGCAGACTAAATGGGCTGAATGGCCTACATCTGTTCCAAAATCATATAATCTTAAGGTCAAATGGACACTAGAACTGAGAGGTTTCATTTTTGAAAGATTAAAGAGCTTGAGCACTTGAATAAGGAGGGCTGTTGCATAATCGAACAAAATCTTTGAAATGATGCATTAATTTTAAAAAATGGATGCTGAGGAGACTTTCTGCCTGAGCGAGAAATTTCCAAACAACTGCTTTGTCCTAGTCGTATATTAGGCAGGCAGACCGCACAGTAATTGCTGTTTCCAGAGTTAGAATTTACCTGAAACAGGTCACGAGCCGTAAACTATGGCTTGAGGTGTGAGTGGAGCAATACTCCATATTTTTTTCCTTTTACCTAACCCCTACTTTATTTCTCATCATCCATTCTGAAAAAGGGCCCCGTAACCTGAAACATTGACTCTGCTTTCTCTCCACAGATGCTGCCAGACCTGTTGTGTTCCTCCAGCAATTTCTGTTCTTGTTACATCTCATCCCTCAATGTAGATGTCACTGGTGTCCCATCCTTAATTTCCCACTACAGTTGATCATACTGCTATGGGTCTAAAATCATGTGTCTACATTAGTGAGCCAGATTTTTTTAAAAGTGGTAGCCCTTAGTCTAACTTTATTTCCGGATTTTTATTGAATTCTAACATCACCTTCATATCATGGTAGGACTTGAAACCATGCTCCCAGGCAGGAACATTGTTCTCAATTAATAGTCCAATAACATTACCACTATACCACCAGATCCCCTCAAGACTTGCTTGCTTTTACCACCTGCCATCAGAAGGATCAATAGGTGGTTGGTCAACATGTTTGGGTACATTAGATTACTTACAGTGTGGAAACAGGCCCTTCGGCTCAATAAGTCCACACCCACCCGCCGAAGCGCAACCCACCCAGACCCATTCCCCTACATTTACCCCTTCACCTAACACTACGGGCAATTTAGTATGGCCAATCCACCACACCTGCACATTGTTGGACTGTGGGAGGAAACCGGAGCACCCGGAGGAAACCCATGCAGACACGGGGAGAATGTGCAAACTCCACACAGTCAGTCGCCTGAGGCAGGAATTGAACCCAGGTCTCTGGCGCTGTGAGGCAACAGTGGTAACCACTGCGCCACCGTGCCACCTATTATCATAGAATTCCTACAGTGTAGAAGCAGGCCATTCATTCCTACAAGAAACACCAACCCTTCACAGGGCATCCCACCCAAACCCCTATCTCTGTGACCCTGAATTTCCTATGGCTAATCCATCTCACCTGCACATCACTGTGGGCAATTTAACATAGCAAATACACCTCACCTGCACATCTTTGGATTGTAGGAGGAAACCAGAGGACACCCATGCAAACACAGGGAGAATGTGCAAATTCCACACAGTCACCCGAGGGTGGAATTGAACCTGGGTCTCTGGCGCTATGAGGCAGCAGTGATAACCACTGAGCCACCATGTCTTCCTTATGGCTTATTATGGAGGCACTTTCCTGGGCCATCAAGTGCTGGATTGGGTCTTGAACCTGGAGCCAGATGGACATTACCCATTGTGCCACAAGACCTCACATTATAAAATAAGACAATCACTAACAAATCCAATAGGGGACTAAGGAGGAACTTGGTTAATGCAGGGAATGGGTAGAATGTGGAACTCTCTGCCGCAGGGAGTGATTGAGGTGAACATGGCGGAGAAGTGGAATAAGCGCAGGAAGGGAAGAGGAGTGGAAAGATTGAGTGTGATAAAGAGGAATGAGTGGAGGTGCTGGTGGAGAAGAAATACCATGGGAGCGATTAGCTAGAGTGGTCTGGTCCTGTGTTCTAAATGGTGCGTAACATCAGGAATATCAGCCAGAAGGAGCTTGGCTGATGTGAAAGCTATCAGTGCAAGTGACAGAAGGAAGACAGCTGTCTGACTGTACCTCAGAAATACTCAGCGATTTCTCTTGGGAGAACAGCAAAGCAATTTGCAAAACAAAAACTCGAAGCCAGCCCTGCTTGACAAACAGATGGTTCCTGAACAAACGCAAAATGGGCGTCTGCAAGGTGACAAAATGCTCAGTCAATCACGAGGCAGGACTGACAGCCTTGCCTTCCACAAAGATGGCTGAGTTGCAGTACACAAACTGAGTGAAGCATCAGTGTGGGGGGGAGACTAACTCCGTACTGCCGTGCTGTGCTTAGCAAGTATGACGTTTCACTTTCTGACAGTGCAATATGCTGGCACTTTGGGGCGTTGGACACATCTGCTGGTACACCTATGATTATTCATAAGGAGGAACCTGGTTGCCAACTGAGCAGGTGCTCAAATCTGCTGGTACAGATAGAGACTAAAATCTCCATGCAGCTCTCAGTGCTGATAAATGGGATATATCCATCCAATACCCAATGACAGAGCACAAGTGGTGCGAGGTGACACATGTGATTTATGTGCTGAGGAATGTTTAGAGTTGGGACACAACAATTTTATGAGGGAATCATAACAACAATAACTCATCCATGTTCACCATTTATAATCCTGAAATCCCTTGATTGAAGAGCTAGCTGTGGGGCGATTTATTAAAATGTTGACAAGATTTGACAGGGTAGTTTTAAGGAAAAGATATTGCCTCCAGTGGGGAACATCAGAAGTAATGGGTGGGGTGTGTGGGAGCACAATTTTACAGTCAGGCCTGGAAGCAAACTCAGGAAGAACTTCCTCACACACAAGGTCGTGAAAATTTGGAATTCTCCTCCTGAAAATCAGTGAATTGAATTGAATTGAATTGAATTAACTTTATTGTCACATGTACTCAAATGAGTACAGTGAAAAGTTTATAAGTCACCACTTACAGAACCATCTTAGGTTTCTTCAGTTACATGGTTAGTTATGACAGAGGAAATTAGATTTTTTAGGACACATACCAAGGCAACTCAGAGTAAAGGTGGGAAAATAGTGCTACACTATGATCGAAAACAGTGTTGGAAAAGAGACTGAAAGGCACCCTCCGGTTCCTGATGCCTTCATCATTCATTTTGAAGAGTATGGCTGTGGGAAGATAATCACTGTTCAGCAATGTTGTGCTCCTTATCTTCATCAGGCCACTGACCATTGAGGATCTCAATCACTTCTGCCCCTCACTAGCATCTCCAGGATCAAGAATCAGTAGAGCACCATCTGTCTTCCTGCAACTCTGCACGATATGGGGATGCAACATCAATGATTGAGACATGAAGCTGAGGTTCAACATGTTGATTGTCATACCAACTACAGGGCATGGAAAAGAACATCAAAGGTGTCGCATTAGTTGGATGACTTCCACCAGTGTTGCCGACAAAGACCCTGGGCGTCACTGCGCAATGAGACAAAAGCACCATTGAAGAAGTACAATGTGGAACTGGTCAGAAACACTCATAGAGCATATGGGAGAGAGAGAGAGAGACTGAGACTGGCATGGCACCTATTTACCCCTCAGACATCCACTGTACCAGAGTGGTGATAGAATATTCACCATCAGGTGGGAAAGATGGGCCAGCCAAAGGAAATTTGGCAAAGTACAATTAAGGAAGACCTTCAAAGGTGGGACACTACTGGCATGGAGCAAAAGAGATTGGGATGGACTCAGGCAAATGGTGGAGTCTTGCTGGCCATTGTCCCACGGTGGAACTAAATCTCAGTCAGTGAGCAGTAGACGCTCAAAGTTGTAGAGTGGGTGAAAAGATCCACAGACTAAGGGGTGTAAGTGATGAGGACTGATGCAGTGAGTGTCTGCACAAAGGGAAGGCAATACTGCAACCCAAAGAATGGAAAAAGGCAAGACTGATTAAAATCCAGAACAGCAAAAAGTGCAAGAACTGGAATGAACCACAAATTCCAATGGACCTGCTCACTCATTTTTATGATTTGATTGTTCCTTCTTATTGTGCCCACTGAAGTGGTTTGATGGAGCAAAGACCATGGAGAAGGGGCAATGCAAGGGTCCTTCACTCCCACCCTCCATTTTTTTCCTTTTCTAACCAATTTTACTGCAGCTTGCTAATTTGTTAAATACACTCAAGCCTATCAGCAGCTTCAAAGGGGCTTATCGTATCTTCCTTTTTTTTGATTAGATTAGATTACCTACAGTGAGGAAACAGGCTATTGGGCCCAACAAGTCCACACCGACTCTCCGAAGAATAACCCATCCAGCCCATTCCCCTACCTTATACTTATCCCTGACTAATGCACCTAACACTTTGGGCAATTTAGCATGGTCAATTCACCTGGCCTGCACATCTTTAGATTGTGGGAGGAAACCAGAGCACCCGGAGGGAACACATGCAGATTTGGGGAGAATGTGCAAACTCCACACAGACTGTCGCCCGAGGTGGGAATCGAACTCTGGTCCCTGGCACTGTAAGGCAGCAGTGCTAACCACTAAGCCACCATGTGATGGAGAAAGCAACAGGTACTAAATGCTGAACCGACAAAAAAAAATCATAAAATATTATTTGACAGAGATGCAGTAACAGAAGAGTGGACAGAATATATGAATGAACTGTCTGATGATCCAAATCCAGAGGGCTTCAAGATATTGAAATAAACAACAGATGAAACTGCACAATATCAGAGTTTAAAGAATGCTTTGAAATTGATGAGAACAGGAAAAACTCCAGGCATAGATGAAGTAATGATAAATGCCTGTGGAGGAACAGAATTTGAAGTGATTACAGAAATTTATGATCAAGTATATACCAAAGGATATACTCCAAGTGAATTCAGACCTCTTTATTCATTAAGTTATGTTAGGAAACTGAAGCATTGCAGTGCAATCATTTTAGGAAGAGAAGATTAATGAGTCACCTATTTAAAATGGTTTTGAAAATCAGAATAGAAAGAAACAATAACATTTTTCATGCAGAGATTGATGAAATGCAGTCTGAATTTCAACCTGAGGTAGGAACAAGTGAGGGAATGATTAACCTAAGAACACCTGGAAGTGGGCAGCACAGTGGCACAGTGGTTAGCACTACTGCCTCACAGCGCCAGAGACCCAGAGACACTTTGTTCTTTCATCAAAGTGTGACGTTGAGAGTAAAGATATGGGATTCATCCGCAGCAAGAAGAGGAACAATGTTTCCAGCGAAGAGAGGAGCACTGTCACCAAAACTATTCCAAATCTGTACACGGAACAAATGTTCAGAGAATTACATAAACCGCTGGGCTAAAATGTTAGAGGCAGGAATGTAACAAACTTACAGTACACCAACAACACCACAAAACTTGCTGTCAGAAGGGGCTCTGCTAAAAAAAGTTCTAATAGTTTAAGTAAATTCTAATAGTTTAAAATAGGAATTGAGCATGAACAGCAAAGCATCAAAACTAATACATAGTGATTGGAACTAGGTGGATCTTATTGACTATGAGGTCCTTGATTGGATTGTTAACTTGGGCTAATCAGGGAGCCCTGGGTGAGATATAATCAAGAGACTCCGAACCTTCTCATTTCAGGGATTGACTATGAGCTGGCTGGCCACAGCCCATTTACTCACATACATGCTGCCTTATCTGCTGTGCTTTCCCAGCACCACACACTCGCCATGTAAGTAACGGGTGACTTAATGATGGGATACCAGCCTCTGTGCAGTCATTTCATAATAATTGTTGGAAAAAAATAGAACACAAACAACTAGAGTGAAGATTGAAGTGGATGGCATCCCACTGGAACAAGGAGATAGGGACAAATGATAACAGAAATTGGAAGATATGATGCTGAAGCTTTCAGGAGGACAGAGATAGTCAGGAGTTATTTTATGAAGATGAAGGATGTGTTGATGACAAAAAAAACCTGAATCCTGTAACAAAGAAAATACTCAAAAATTCCTTCATTTCTTCGCTGCCTCAGAAGTCTGGGCAATAAACAATCATCAATAGGAGAGGAAAACCTTTTGAAAAGTGGATGCTAAGACATAGGCTAAAAGTTTCACGTACAGTCTGTCAGACAAATGAAGAGGTGCTGGAAAATGCAAGATCAAAAAGAGCTCTGAAAAGTGTCAACAGGGAAGGCATATATCAGTATCTGGGCTATTTGATCAGAGCTGAAAAAAAACCCAGAAATCTCTGCTGGAGGGTAAAACGAAGGGCAGCAGGGAGAGGCGTGAACCTTGGTGTATTTGGATGACAGATGTCACAGTGGGATTGCAGCCGAGTTACTCTGGATGTGAAGACAGCAGATCTCCCAACTGGAGCAGCTACAAGCAGATTGAATCTTTAACCACGGCAACATGACCATGTGTTCAGCATAGCCTAAGAGGGGGCGATGGCTTTGACTTGCTTTGATTCTTGATTTGTCCAAATATCTCAGTTCACATCTAAATGACTTTTCCTGTATCTCTTCTGCTTTTACCCTCAATTTCTCCTTTAGTTATTGCCGGGAGGCGGCTATTCAATCTTTCTTTCCAGTTTCTGAACTTTACCATCTTTCTCTGTCCAACTGTACTTAGCCATCCTTTTGATTCCTGAACATCAACTCTAGCTCCATTCCATTCCTTTGCCATTTTGTTCATCCAACTCATTCTGACCATCCTCTGTCTTAACATGTTACAAAAGTTCTGACCCTCATTTCATTCTCTTTTCCCAGACATCTGCAGAATGCAACACTCGTGATGATACTGTATGCTTTTTTCAGCTTGAAACCCAATGTTTTTAAGACTTCCACATGCTGTTTAACTCACTCTTCACACCAACACTGATAATTTTAGTAAGGGCAGATCTTAGAGTGATGGACTCTTTGAGGAAAGTTGCAGTGTCCCTCTCTCTAAGTCATGCAGGCTCCAGGTTCAATTCCCACATGCTCCAGAGGTGTGTAATAATGTCTCTGGACAGGTTGATTCAAAGATATCTGGATCCTATGCTTACAATAAAGACATTGAGTGTTCAAGTTCCATCCTGAATTCAGTAACTAAGACCACTTTAAGGGCCTAACCAGAAGGAATGACTGTAAAGTTATTGGATGGCATGGTGGCTCAGTGGTTAGCACTGTGACCTCATAATCCCAAAGACCCAGGTTCAATCCCAGCCTCAGGCAACTTTCTGTGTGGAGTTTGCACATTCTCCCTGTGTCTGTGCAGGTTTCCTTTGGCTCATTCTCATACTCCAAAGATGAATTAGCCATGCTAAATTGCCATTTCAGGGATATGTAGGTTTAGTCAGGGGTAAATGTATGGGCAATAGGGCAGGCGAATGGGTCTGGGTGGGTTACTCTTCAGAGGGTTTGTGTGGAGTTGTTGGGCAAAATGACCTGTTTCCACATCACAGGGAATCGATAATTATAAAGTAATCATTTTGGTAATGGCGTCTACAGTATGAGGGCAGATTTAGAGTTGCATAGGGATATAGTGAGACTACATCTGGAATACTGTGTCCAATTCTGGTTTTCAAACTTATTGATATATTTGTACAGGTATTGAGGAGCTCCAGTAGAACATCAGTGAATTCATCCCTGGGGTCAGAGGGTGTTCGTATGATGGGAGGCTGACAAATTTGAATCTGTACTCTGTGGAGTTTTGGAGAATAAGAGACAATCTCATTGTGATCTCAGATGTAAGTTACTCAGCCCATTGAGACTGTTCTGCTATTCTAAGTGATCATGTCTGATCTGATAATTCTCAACTCCAGTTTGCTGCCTTTCCTCCATCACCCCCGATAGCCTTATTGATTAAGAACCTATCTCAGCCTCGGATATACTCAATGACCCAGCCTCGACAGCCCTCTGCGGTAAAGAATTCCACAGATTCCCTACACTCTGAGAAATGAAATTATTCCTTATCTCAGTCTTAAATGTGTGCCCCTTTTACTCTGAGATTTGCCCTCTGGTCTGAGACACTCCACAAAGGAGAATGATATTTGTATTATCCTGCACTTAACCATTTTAAATTGTGCCAGTCTCCTACCTCCCCACTCTCTTACTCATCTCCTGGATTATTGAGAAGTACTTTTCCCAGTGGAAATCATTAATGATAGTCAAATTGCTTCCTAACTATTTCACATAGTCTCAGAATAAAGGGGTGCCAGTTTAAGGCTGAGATGAGGAGGACTTTCTTCTCTGTGGGGGCTGTGAGTCTTTGGAACCCTTTGTCACAGAGAGAGCTGTGGGGCCAGTGTCCCCGCGTATATTTAAGGCTGAGATAGAGAGATTCTTGATTGGTCAGGGAATCAAGGATCATGGGAAAAGGGCAGGAAAGTGTACGTGAGGAATGTTGGATCAGCCATGATCCTATTGAAATAGTAGAGGAGGCATGAGGGCCGAATGGCCTGTTCCTATTACGATTTCTCATGATTTTATGGTCCAACCTCTCTCAAGATCCAATGGTGCCTCTTGCTGAACTCTTGGTTTGGCATCTCTTCCTTGGAGATCAGATGATGGGATGGGATGTACAAGGCATAATGTACAAAGTAGCCTCATTGTCTGGAACAGGTTGCAGGAATATTTACATCATGAAAAAGCCCCATAGTACTTTCCAAGCAATAGTGAAAACATAGATAATTAAACAAGTGGTTGCTCCTTGTGACACATGTCTTTTTGCTGCTATTAATTTCGATTGCAATATTTAGTTATTCACCCAGGAGAGGTTCAGTTTGCCGATATCGACCAGATAATTATCGAGCCTAGAATTAATTTCGGAGTCACTGTATTGCAAGGGATTGTATACAGTTAGTGTTAGTGCTTCAGACATTGCATTGCATGGTAGCAAAGACTGGCATTTTTAAATGGATTGATACATTTTATAAAATAGTCTTGGTAGAGGTATAGAGTCATACAGCTCAGAAATAGACCCTTTGGTCCAACCTGTCCATGCCAACCAAGTTTCCCTAACCTAAACTAGTCCCAGTTGCCTGTGTTTGGCCCATATCCCTCTAAACCTTTCCTATTCATGTTCCTGTCCAGATGTCTTTTTGACGTTGTAACTGTATCTGCTTCCACAACTTCCTCTGGACATCATTCCACGTACGAACCACCCTCTGTGTGAAAAAGTTGTCCCTCAGGTCCCTTTTAAATCATTCTCCTCTCAACTTAAAATATGCCCCTGGTTTTGAACTCCATAACCCTGGGGAAAAGACACCTGCCATTCACCCTCTCTGTGCCCCTCATGATTTTATAAACTTTTATAAGGTCACCCCACAACCTCCTATACTCCAGTGAAAAAGTCCCAGCCTAACCAGCCTGTCTTTATAACTCACAACTTCTAGTCCTGGTAAATCTTTTCTGCATCCTCTCCAGTTTAATAATATCCTTCACTGGCAGTTGTAATGGATATGACATACATTTTCACCATTAACAATCCTGTTGTTATCCATGATCAGTGTTAGGCAACCACTTTCATTATGTTTTACATCAAATTGCATTGAAAACCATGAGAAACGCAGGGCATTTGACTCAACTGGTTTATCTAGAGTAAATGCTCAATATGACCATTCATTCCTCTTCATCCCACTCTATCAGCATATCTTTCTGTTCCTCCAGTTTACTTAACATTACTGCATCGCGTCCACGTTATTTGCCTTGACCACTCCTTAACTTTTAAACCATTAAGTTATATGATGTGGACTTGGCTGGCTGGGCCAGCATTTACTGCCCATCCCTAGTTGCCCTTGAGAAGGTGATGGTGAACTGCCTTAATTGATCTGCTGGAGTCAGTTTGTTGTAGGGACACCCATAATGCTGTTAGGGAGGGAGCTTCAGGATTTTGACCCACTGACACTGAAGGAATGGTGACATATTTCCAAGTCAGGATGGTGAGTGGCTTAGAGGGTATTGGTGGTGTTCCCACGTATCTGCTGCCCGTCTCATATACAGAAGCAATCATGGATTTGGAAGGTTCTGTCTATGAATTTTTCCTTTATTTTAGAATGAGGGTGTGGTTGGCTAGGCCAGCATTTATTGCCCATCCCTAATTGCCCAGAGGGCAGTTAAGAGTCAACCACATTGCTGTGAGTCTGAAATCATATGTAGGCTAAACTCAGTAAGGATGTTTCCTTCCCTAAAGGGCATTTGTAAACCAGGTGGGTTTTTCCCAACAATCAGCGATGGTCATCGTTAGACTCTTAATTCTAGATGTTTATTGAATTCAAATTCCATCAACTGCTGTAGCAGAATTTAAACCTGAGTACCCAAAACATGAGCTGAGTTTCTGGACTAACAGTTCAGTGATAGTATCACTACGCCATCACCTCACCATTTTGGTGATCTTTGGCGAATTTCTGCAGTGCACCTTGTAGGAAGTCCACATTGTTGCTACTGACTGTCAGTGTTAGAGGGAGTGGATGATGGTGGGCATGGGGCCAATTTGGATTTTGTATCAGAATTTTTTGTTAATCTCAGAAGGGTTTTGAGTGTTTGGAACTCTCTACCCTAGACAGCAGTGGAGGCTGGGTCACTGAATACTTTGTGACTGAGGTAACAAGAGATTCAAAGGTAACATGATGAGATAGGTAATTAGAGTTGAGTCCACAAACATAGCAGCCATGATTTTAATAAATGGTGGAGTAGACTACACATAAGAATCCTACTTATTGACTATAGTTCAGCCTTCAACACTATTAACCCCTCGAGACTGATTACTAAACTTAGTGATCTCGGACTGAGCCCCACTCTCTGCAACTGGATCCTCAGTTTCCTGACCCACACATCACAATCAGTGAAGACTGGGGACAATATTTCATCCTCACTAACACTCAACACTGGAGCCCTCCCCCGGGGTGTGTACTCAGCCCCCTACTGTACTCACTGTATACCCATGACTGCGACACCAAATACCAGACTAATGTCATTTACAGGAGAAAGTGAGGTCTGCAGATGCTGGAGATCAGAGATGGAAATGTGTTGCTGGAAAAGCGCAGCAGGTCAGGCAGCATCTAGGGAACAGTAGAATCGATGTTTCGGGCATTAGCCCTTCTTCAGGAATGAGGAAAGTTGGTCCAGCAGGCTAAGATAAAAGATAGGGAGGAGGGACTTGGGGGAGGGGCGTCGGAAATGTGATAGGTGGAAAGAGGTCAAGGTGAGGGTGATAGGTCAGACTGGGGTGGGGGCGGAGAGGGCCTTGCTTCAAGCAGCCATTCAGCCTAGGTTGTTTGCTTTCACGTGCCAGGTCACACTATCAGCCTTTCGATAAAAAAGGGGCAGTTCACGAGGTTGGACTTCTTGAAATAAGTTCCCGACCTCTCCGCCCCCACCCCCGTCTGACCTATCACCCTCACCTTGACCTCTTTCCACCTATCACATTTCCGACGCCCCTCCCCCAAGTCCCTCCTCCCTATCTTTTATCTTAGCCTGCTGGACCAACTTTCCTCATTCCTGAAGAAGGGCTAATGCCCGAAACGTCGATTCTACTGTTCCCTAGATGCTGCCTGACCTGCTGCGCTTTTCCAGCAACACATTTCCACATCTAATGCCATTTACAGGTTTGCTGATGACAACACCATAGTCAGTCAAATCTCAGATGGCAATGAAACAGACTGCAGACGGGAGGTGGAAGACCTGGAAAAATGGTTCACTGAGAACCAAGCTCTCAATGCCAGCAAAACCAAGGAACTCATTATTGACTTTCGGCGGGATGTTACTCATGCCCCCCTACACATTAACAGCACATGGGTGGAACGAGTGGAGAGTGTAATGCTCCTGGGAGTGGTCATCCACAACAAGCTTTCTTGGACTCTTCATGTGGATGCACTGGTTACAAAGGCCCAATAACGGCTCTTCTTCCTCAGGCAGCTGAGGAAATTTGGCATGACGGCGAATACCCTTGCCAACTTTTATAGGTGCGCCATTGAGACCATTCTGTCTGGATGTATCACTACCTGGTACGGCAACTGTACCAATCAAGATCAGAGATGGTTACAGAGAGTGGTGAACTCGGCCCGGACAATCACAAAGGCCAACCTCCCATCTATAGAATCCATCCACCAGGGCCGCTAAAAAGAAAAGGCCACCAGCATTCTCAATGTTTTTCTACAACCTCTACCATTGGGGGGAAGGTACAGAAGCCTGAACACATGCACCAGCCGGTTTCAAAATAGTTTCTACCCTGCTGTTGTCAAAATACTGAATGGACTCACAAACTCTTAACATTCCTCTGTACCTGTGTTTTTTGTTTTTGCTGCTGTTTACCTATTATTTACTGTCTATGCTACTTAACTTGCTGCTGTTTACCTATTATTTACTGTCTATGCTACTTAACTCTGTGATCTGCCTGTGTTGCTCATAAGACAAAGCTTTTCACTGTGCCTCGGTACACGTGACAATAAATTCAATTTGATTCAATTCAGCTTCCAACTTCTAGCTCAGTGAGTAAACCTACATCCAGATCAGTTCAATTCAATTCAATTCAATTCAATTCAATTCAAGTAGCCAAATTCCTATATCCTGTCTACCTGAGATGGTAGAGTTTCTATTTGACCCACACTCCTTATTTTTTGACTTCCAAGGCACAAGAATTCCATGGTTTTCATTTAGTAAAAGGAAGCCCATAATTTTGATCTCTGGCATTGCTGCACTTTGTATCATCTTGTGCTTGAAGCCAATACTGCCACGTACTCATTGAGGTAAAAAAAGGAAGTGTAAGAGAAACTCAGCAGGTCAGACAGTAACTTTTTTAGAGCGAAATGGTGGCACTGTTGCTCAGTGGTTAACACTGCTGCCTCAAAGCGTCAAGGAACCAGGCCCAATTCCAGCCTCGGGCAACCGTCTGTGTGGAGTTTGCACATTCTCCCCATGTCTGTGTGGGTTTCCTACGGGTGCTCCAATTTCTTCCTGCAATCCAAAAATGTGCAGGTTAGGTGAATTGGCCACACTAAATTGCCCATTGTATTCAGGGATGTGTAGGTTAGGTGCCCATAGTGTTCAGGGATGTGTAGGATAATAGGGTAAGGGAACGGGTCTGGGTGGGTTACTGTTCAGAGGGTCGGTGCAGACTTGTTGGGTCTCACGCTCTCTGCCTTTATTCCTGATGAAGGGCTTTTGCCCGAAACGTCGATTTTGCTGCTCCTTGGATGCTGCCTGAACTGCTGTGGTCTTCCAGGACCACTAATCCAAAATCTGGTTTCCAGCACCTGCAGTCATTGTTTTTACCTTGTTGGGCCGAAGGGCCTGTTTCCACACTGTAGGGATTCTATGAAACAATATTAACATTTTGAGTTCAATAAGGCTTCTTCAGAATCCATATGCCAGCACTGATCCGCTAGTTACAGGTTGCCATCCTGAAAATGCTCCCTTTATCCCAACTCCCTGTTCTCTATTAGCTAGTCACTCTTCCTTACATACTCTTACATAATAATCCCAACACCATGGACTCTTGTCTTACTAAGTTACCTAATGTGTGATACCTTATTGAATTCCTTTTAGAAATCTAAATATATTATGTCCACTGATTCTCCGTTATCTATCCAGATTACCATTTCCTTAAATAATTCCATTCAACTTGTCAAGCACCGTTTCCCCATTATGAAGCCATGCTGATTCTGCTCAATTATTTAGGTATTTCTAAATGTTCTGTTATGTAATCCTTTCTAAAAGATTCCAACATTTTGCCCAATTATAGTTGTTATGCTGACTGTCTTTTAATAACTTTTTTTCTTCCTCCATTTTGAATAAGGGTGTTACATTGCCAATTTCCAATCCTCTGGGACTTTTTCAGAATCTAGGAATTCCTAAAAGAGTGCATCCATTATCTCGGTATTTACTTCCTTTAATACCCTTTGATGCACATCATCAGGTAGTGGGATATAGCAATTTTAGCTCCATTCATTCTCCTTGTATATTTTCTTTAGCGATAGTTATTGTATTTATCTCTTCATTTAGTAATTCTGAATGTTATTAAAGTCTTATAACGTGAAGACCAACGCAAAGTATTTATTTAACTTCTCTTCCATTTCTTAGTTCCCCATTATTATTTCTCTATCCTCATTCTCTATGAAAGTCAACTTATGTTTTGACCTTTCTCTTCTTTTTTATATATTTAAAGAAGCTCTTACTGTCCATTTTGATATTACTTGTAAGTTTCCCTTTATTGTTAATATTCAGGTTTTTTTCAGTTATCTTTTGTTGGTTTTTAAAACTTGCCCAATGCTTTAGCTTACCATTCACTTTTGCCACATTATAGTTTTTTTCTTTCAGTTTGACTGCATCCTTGACCTCCTTGATTAACTACGGTTGGTTTATCGCCTTCCTGAAATCCTTCTTTCTTGCTGAGATAGACATCTTTGCTGCGATTCATTAGCTTTTTATCACACATCTGCCATTGTTCATCAACTATCCTTTCTCCTAAACTCCTGCCCCAGTCTCCTCCAACCAACCATTTTCATTCCTTTGTAATAATTCCTTTCTTATGTTCAGCAGAGATATTTCAAACTCTAGTTCCCCTTTCACAAACTGAATGCTGAATTTTGCCATCTGATGGTTGGTGTTCCTTATGGGATCTTTTCCTCTACGTAATCATTTATGTAACCTGCCTCATTACATGTCATTCGATCCAAATTGCTGGCTTCATAACATAGTGTGTTTGGGAACATGGGAAAGGCAAAAGATTTGTGCAATTGTTACTATACTGCTAATCCAGAAACGCAGGTTTAAATCCTGCTATGGTAGATCTTGAATTCAATAAAAATCTGGAATGATTGTCACAAAAAGCCTATCTGATTGGCTAATGCCCCTGAGGGAGGGAAGCTATCATTCTTAATTGCTCTGTCTGGCATCCATGTGACCTCAGAGCCACAGCAATGTGGTTGACTCTTAACTGCCTAGGAGAAAGTGAGGACTGCACATGCTGGAGATCACAGTCAAAAAGTATGGTGCTGGAAAAGCACAGCCAGTTAGGCAGCATCTGAGAAGCAGGAGAGTTGATGTTTTTAGTTTAACTCATCATCAGGAATTTGAGGGGGGCCCCAAGGGAGCTGAGTGATGTGTGGGGTTGTGGGAATTGGGACTGGGGGAAAGGTAGCTGGGATTGCAATAGATAGATGGAGGTGGAGGTGATGGTGATAGGTCAGAGGGGAGGGTGAAGCGGATAGGTGGGAAGGAAGATGGACAGGGAGGACAGGTCAAGAGGTTGGTGCTGAGTTGGAGGTTTGGATATGGGATATTCACTCCACTCTCCACTCTGCCCACTCCAACACCAACCACCTCCATCTACCTGTTGCATTCCCATACCTTACCCCCAATCCCAACCCCCCTCATTTACTTCTCAGTCCCCTTGCCCTCCACCCTATATTCTGATGAAGAGCTTATGCTCGAAACATTGATCCTCTTGGTCTTTGGATGCTGCCTGACTGGCTGTGCTTTTCCAGCATTACAATTTTTGCTCTGAGTCTTAACTGGGCAATTAAAGGTGTGCAATCATTGTTGGTCCAGTCAACAATGACCACTTCCCATGAATGGATTAAAAATGAACCTGTCTGTAGGAAACCACTCCAGGAATTCTTCCTTGTGGCTACCTTTGCCAATTTGACTTTTCCAATGTCTGTGAAGATTAAAGAACCCCCGTGATTAATGTTCTGCCTTCATTATTTCATGACTTATTCTCAGTCTTACAGTTTCTCTCGTTAGTGTCTTGCTTCACATCGACTGGTGTCTTCTCTCCCATGGAAGACAATGTGATTCAGTCAATTGTATTGTCATGATTTTTCATTGCACTGCAGACTCCTCCAAATCTGATTTCTTGAGAATGTCCAAGTTTAAACACTTTTTCATTGGAAGCTGTGTCTCCCACAGCATTGACCTTCAACTCAATAAGTCCCTCTGTAAGTCACCCATGAAATACCTTTGGTTATGTTACTAGTTTAATAGTGAGATATAAATGTGAAATTTTATTATTTCTGGTTATGTTTAACTGATAATATTTTGACCAATAAAGCAAGTATTGAAATTCAAGCTTGTCAAACCAATCTCTGAATTCTAATTCTATCCAATCCATTTTATCACTTGTTTGTTCCTGAACTTTCATTTCAGTTGCAGGTTGTTGCCTGGAGGAGGCGCAGTGCTTTATGTTGCCGGGTCCTCCGGCCGGGCGGCGGCACTGTGTCAGGGCGGTGTGGTTCGGTTCTCCGGCCGGGCGGCGGCGTTGTAACGCTAGAATGTAGTTGGGTCCTCCGATCAGCAAGAGGCGCTGTGGCCGCAGTGTGTTGCCTGGGGCCGCCGGACGGGCGGCGGCACCGTGTCATCAACAGGGTGTGGTTGAGTCCTCCAGTCTGCTAGTGGCGCTGTGCCCGGAGGATGTAGACAGGTCCTCCGGCCAGTCGGCGGCGCTGCGTCGGGAGGTATGCCACCTGCTCCCGGAAGCGGTTGCTGGGAGGGTTCAGAGCCCTGGTAACGGAGTCGATGGCGTCTGATCTGCTCCCTGTGCTTCCCCCGGCGCCTCAGCAATTCAGACCGATCCAGCACTACCTGCGCACCGCCCAGGAACATGACAAGCGCGATCCGGTGGTGGCTTATTTCTGTAAGTTTGTGAATAATCACACAGCGGGGGATGGGGTACTATGGGGATGGGGGATGGGGTACTATGGGGATGGGGGATGGGGTACTGTGGGGATGGGGGATGGGGTACTGTGGGGATGGGGGATGGGGTACTATGGGGATTGGGGATGGGGTACTGTGGGGCTGGGGCTGGGAGCTGCCCTGGGCCCTGCCCTCGGACCCTGGGCCCTGTCACCTGGCTCTAGCCCTGAGGACCTGGTCATTTGGCCACAGACTATGGGCCTTTGCCCTGGGTCATCACTGGCCTTGGCCTCTCAAGCTATTCTATTCATCATATCCAGGCATGGACACGCACCTACAACACTTGAACCCTCAGATATTCTGGCTCAGAGGTAGGGACACTACCACTCCACCACAATTGCCCATAATTGCTCTTGTCCCCAGGCTGTGGCCCTTGTTCAGCGCTCGCCCCCTGGGACCTGCATCTGGCCCTGGGTGTTTCTATCCTCGCTTTGGAACGTGTGACCAGATCCCTAATCCTCCAGCCTCTTGAGTTCTGGTCCCGCACCTGGCCTCTGGACGTCTGATACTTTTCAAATAAAAACAGGCATTACTAGAGAAACCCGCAGGCCTGGCAGCATCTGTGGGGAAAAAGCAGAGTTAATGTTTCAGTTTCAGTGACCCTCCTTCATAACAAGGATCACTTGACTCGAAATCTATAGGCCTTTAAACAAAACAACTCAAAGAAGTGTGGATGTTGGAAATCAGAAATTTCTGTAAAATTGCTGCCAGTGTTTCCAGCAATTTATGATTTTGTATTCATCATCCTTTGTTTTATTATTGTGACATGTTCCGGTGATAGCTTTGGAGTTACAGTTTTCTCTTTTCTCGCTCTTCTATGTCATCTTATTCTCTATCCCTCCCCCTGTGGCTATCACTGTTTCTTTATGTATCAATGTATATGTTTATATGACAGTTATGATGTTCATTAATGTTCAGCCAGGGCTTGGCCGTTTGCATCCTCACTTTTGAGTTAGATGATTTTAGGTTCAGTTCTCGAGACTCAAGCTCAGGAATTTTGCTTCACAGTCTTGCGTTACCCTGAGGGAGTTCTGCATTTTTTCACAAGTGCTGTCTGCTGGCTGAGATATTAAACTATGTGACTTTAATATCAGAGAGGAACAGGGTAGTTATTCCTTGTGTTCTGACCAATATTACATCGCCACCAAAAGTAATATTGAAAAGAATATCTAATAATTGTCATATTTCTGAGAGTGGCAAATAATTGTGTGCTTTTATTTCTTACATTGCAGCATCCAGTGGACAGGAAAAGTCTTACGTAAATACCATTGCTTTTTGGTGCATTGTAAAGCAGTTGGATTTTCTCCGTTTTCTGGATGTCTACTTTTTTATTCACTTAATCAGAAACTCTCAATTATTAGTTTAAATTTTTTTTCCATGAACCCTGGCGTTTGTTTTAATGGGTATACACTCGGTCTCCCCAATATTTCTCTAGTCTGTTATTTCATTACATGATCATGTGTTTAATTGAGATTTGCAGTGTATTGAGTTGTAATGACAGTATGGTATGTCCTTTGATCCGTGGTAGTTATTGCCCATCTCTATTATGTAGATTCAACAGTTTGCAGTCTTGTCTGTTCTGACCACCAGTGAGGGTGACCTTCTACAGTGTTTTATAGTTGTCAGATGTGGTTATAATATAAACACCTTATGACAGGAAATGAGGTTTTGCAAGAATACAGTTCCTTTTTTTTTTAAACTAATAGGAAAATCATTTTTATTTCAGAGGTAATAAAGGTGAAATTTTTGCTGTTTCTTCAAATAAACAGCTTTTCTTTCTAGTTTAGGTTATGTTTGTCACTGAACTGTATTCTATGGTGTTGGTTACCCAATTACAGCAGATCGTGTGTTAATACCGAGATAGTTATCACTTAGTAGTCTCCACAGTTGTTCCTCCTCCTTTGGGAATGTCACCAGACATCCACTACACCAAGTTTCACTAATAATATTGGCCCTCAGCTGTGAATTTGAGATTGATACGATAATGCTTTTTAGGCAGTGATGTGATGTTGGGTGTGGCTGTCTTGTGATTTGTAAGGAGGTATGGATGAGATGATTACCAGTTTATCCATTGTTCTCTGTTTAAATAGTTGGTAACACTGTCACCCCAAGTCACACAACTGAAACTTCAAGCCTCACTTCAGAGATGTGAGCACATGATTTTTGTAGTTTTGAGTACGTGTAGCTTTGTTGCAGGTGGTTTATAATGCTTTACTTGTCCAGTTCTGAGTGGACCAAAGCTGCACGCTGTAATTTTCCTCTCCCTTCAGAAAGCCATCTCAACCAATTTGGGTGTGCATCACAACTAGCAATATAACAGGTTCTTCCAGCTATACTTAACATACGATAGTGTTTTCACTCTGAGAGTGTGTTGCTGTAGATTTGAAACCTGAATTTCATGCAGAACACTTAATATGATAGACCATGCCAAGGTATTTTACAGGAGCATAATTGGATGAAATTTGGCAATATACATGAGCAGTATTTGGACTGGTGACGGAAAACTGGCTCAGAATTAAATTAAAGCAAAGAGGTATAGGGGACAAATTCTGCAGTGTTAACTCACTTGAATCCATATATTTATGAATTACCTTTCAGGTTTATTTCAGTGTTTAAATTTGATAGTTTTGGTTTTTGAGTTGTCATCAAGATTACTAACATGATAGAGGATGGTTTCTTTGTTTGGTTTTGTCTTTTGGTTCATGAAGATTTTCCTGCTATAAATGAGATAGACAAATGCAACAGGAACAAGGAAAATTACAAATGGAGTGTCAATTGTGATACCAGGCATACAAGAGGTATTAGAGATTCTGTCAGTACACATGCGCATAAGTTGCAATTGATAATTTCTGCTGGTTTGGGAAAGGTGTATTCAATTAATCACCAGAGCATCAGTTTTAGATTTGTTCATTGTAATTAGTTCTATGATTTACTTTTGCTCACCGTACGTGAAATGTTGAGGCTGCAGGATCATTGCAACTAGATAATGGAACACTATTATGTTAGTTTGCAAACACTCCAAGTAGAATGTAACTCAAACCCTTGCTATGCTGTATGACTCTAAAAGCGAGTGATGGTGAATGTGGGAAATTTGAAGTAAAAACAGAAAATATTGGAAATATTTATAAGGTTGAGCATCTCCTCTGCAGTTAAACAGTCACTGACCTGAAACATTAACTGTTTCTTTCTTCACAGATGCTGCCATACCTGATGAGTATACCTAGCATTTCCTATTTTTATCCTAAATAAACATTGTAGTCTGATTCTAGCTGGGTTTATACTGTGAACACTTCTGGTTATTATGAGAAAGCTACATAGCTACTGGATGGTATTTGAGAAATGACTTATGAAGATGGGACCGGACAGGTTATGTTTGCCAGGAAAAAGTGCACAGGCTGGAACTCCTTCCCTTTGGCAAGTGGGAATCCTGATGGAGATTTTAGCATTTTAGAATTCTGAAAGACTTGAAGAAGATAGGCATAGTGCAGATGTTTCTACTTGGAATGTTGAAACTAGAGGTCATAAATATGTGAATTACTGATGTGTGTGATAGGGGTTTCACGAGTAATAAGAATACTCACAGTCAGAGGGAGTGGTTAAAGTAACTAGCACAGGTGTATTTGAGATGTTGAATAAAACATGAAAGGTCGGGTCAGTAGAAGAATATGATGGAATTATATGAAAGGGGATGGGAAAAGACTGGTTTAGAGATAGCATCGATTTACTTGTGAGACATATCTTTGCAACTAAGTTTGATTAGAGTATAAATCTAGGTTCAGCTAAAGTCGAATGCTACATTCACCCTCTACAGTTTTAACATGAATGTGAAGTGGAAGTTGATTTATAGTACTTTTGTAGAATTAATTTGTCTGAAATCTTTGTGATTTAAATCACACCCACTCTACCTAAGTTTACTGGATGGTTTTCATACTGTACTTTACAAACCATCAGCCAATAATTGTGCTAAAATGACATACAAATATATACATTTTGAGCAAAAGTAGCCCTCCCACCTCCTGGAAGCTGCTCTGCCATTCAAGAAGATTACGATTGATCTGTTAGATTTTGAATTCCACCTTATTGTCTGTTCTGGATAACCTTAGATTCTTGTTAGGTAAGGAACCTATCACTGCCTTAAAATTATTCAGTGACCTCGCTTCAACTGCCTTCTGAGACAGTGTGTTCCAAATTTGTACAATCCTCTGGGAGCAGTCAATTTCTCCTCACCTCCGTTCTAAAAGACTGACCCATAATTTTAAAACTGTGCATCTAGTTTTGGACTAACCCAGAAGTAGAAACATCTTTTCCATGTCCATCTTGTCAAGGCCATTCAGGATCTTGTACACTTCAACAAAGTCACCCTTCATTCTTCAAAACTCCAGTGAAAATAGGCTCAGCCTGTGCCTCTTACGTTCTTAAGGCAACCTACTCAGTTTACATATCAATCTAGTAACCCTCCTCTAAAATGTCTCCAAAGCAGACTCCTTCCCTAAAGAAGGAGACCAAAATTGTGCACAGTATTCAAGATGTGGTCTCGCCAATGCCTGTAGAGCTAAAGCGTCACGTACTCTTATGTTCAATTCCTGTCATGATAAAAGAGTAGCATCTTATTATCCTTCTTGATTATGTTCCATACCTGGACATTAACCTCTTATGACTTATGCACTGGAACGCCTCAAACCCTCTGCGTCTCCATATTCTGAAGTTAAGAATAACTTCATATCAACTAGTCAGTTCTTCTATAACACAATGGTTGCACTCTTGTGCAACCCGCTTCATAGAAAAATCGTGTTTTAGAAACACCTCTTAAATGTTGATGTTGCATTTGTATTACAGTCAACACATGATTTACAAGTTCACACTTTACCGATAGCGCCCCCAATTCTTCAATGGCATTACAGCAAATTTGCGTTGAGGAAATGTACATTATAGGAGAAAGTGAGGTCTGCATCCAGGGAACAGGAGATTCGACGTTTCGGGCACAGGCCCTTCTTCAGGAATGAGCAGAGAGTGTTCAGCAGGAGAAGATAAAAGGTAGGGAGGAGGGACTTGGAGGAGGGGCGTTGGAAATGTGATAGGTGGAAAGAGGTCAAGGTGAGGGTGATAGGTCGGAGTAGGATGGAGGCAGAGAGGTCAAGAAGAAGACTGCAGGTCAGGAAGCGGTGCCGGGCTGGAGGGATCCGGCTGAGACAACTGCCTTGTCAGATCCACACCCCCCACCGACCCAACCTCCACTCCCGGCACCTTCCCTTGCAACCGCAGGAGGTGCAACACTTGCGCCCACACCTCCCCCATCACTTCTCTCCAAACCCCAGAGCAAACTTCCATATCCGCCACAGATTCACCTGCACCTCCACCCACATCATCTACTGCAGCCGCTGCAGCCGGTGTGGCCTCCTCTATATTGGGGAGACAGGCCGCCTACTTGCGGAGCGATTCAGAGAGCACCTCTGGGCCACCCGGACGAACCAACCCAACCAACCTGTAGCACAGCATTTCAACTCCCCCTCCCACTCCACCGAGGATATGCAGGTCATTGGACTCATCCACCGCCAAACCACAACAACCCGACGGTCGGAGGAGGAGCGTCTTATCTTCCGACTGGGAACCCTCCAACCAAAG
>NC_057718.1:8373713-8385541 GCF_004010195.1 Chiloscyllium plagiosum | reverse complement strand
CGACCACGTCGGGGGGGGAAATTGCGGTCCTTGAAGAAGGAGGCCATCTGTGTTGTACGTATTTTGAACTGGTCCTCCTGGAGCAGATGCGGCGGAGACGAAGGAATTGGGAGAATGGGATGGCGTTTTTACAGGGGGCAGGATGGGAGGAGGTGTAGTCCAGGTAGCTGTGGGAGTCGGTTGGTTTGTAGTAGATACAGGGGGCAGGATGGGAAATGTACATTATAGCAGAACGACCTGTCTGCAACTTTATATAATAACTATAATAACTTTATATAACAACTATGTATCATCCTTCAATTTAGCTACCATGCTTTTACTTCTGTCATGCAAGTCAAGGTAAATTGTAAACAGTTTGAGGGCCCAGGACAATCCTGTGGGGTTCCATTTGTCATATTTTGCCTGCCAAAGGCTCATTTACGTGTACTTTCCATTTGCTGCTAGCAAGCCAATCTTCTAGCCATGCGAATATTTTACCCTTACACCAGGAACTTTTGTTTTTTGCAATAAGTTTTGATGTGGCACCTTTTCAAATACCTTCTGGAAATGCAAGTGCAGTATGTTTACAGGCTTCCCTTTTGTCAAAGCACATGCTATTCCTTCATAGTCTAATAAATTTGTTAAAAATGTTTCCCCTTTCAACAAAGCATGTTGATTCTTCCAAATTATTTTGTTTTCCAAGTGCACAGCTGTAATCTCTTTAATGTTTGATCTCTTAACTCCTTACCATATCAGGCTTCAAGCTACCAGGCTTGTGGTTTCCTGTTCACTGCCTCTCTCCCTCCTTGAATAGAGGGGTTAGATTTGCTACTTTCTAGTCTGATGGAAATATTCCTGAATTTAGGGACCTGTGGAAAATTGATGCCAATGCATCCTACTACTTCATTAGCCTCAAATTAGACTCATCGAAGATCATGCTGTGTTTAATGTTGACAGAATAATTTTCAATTTAGCTGTTTAAACTATTTAAACATTGCCTCTGCTTCCTTAGGAGGCTAAGGAAATTTGGGCATGTCTGAAGAGACTCTTAATAATTTTTAAAGATGCACCATAGAAAGCATTCTATTCAAATGCATCAGAGCTTGGTACGGGAACTGCACTACCCAGTACCATAAGAAACTGCCGAGTTGTTAACACAACCCAGTCAATCATGCACACCAATCTTCCATCCATTGGCTGCATCTACACTTCTCGCTGCCTCGGGAAGGCAGCCAACATCATCAAAGACCCTTGCCATCCCGGTTATAATATCACCCAACCTCTTCCATCAAGCAGAAGATACAAAAGCTTAAACACATACTAACACATTCAAGAGCAGCTTCTTCTCTGCTGTGATTAGACTTCTTAATGAGCCTTTCAAGTTTCAAATTGAAATGTTGACCTTGCTGTTTGTGCACTTTCTCTGCAGTCATAACATTGTATTCCTCGCTCTGTTCTATTACCCGAATGGACTTCGTATGGTATGATCTGCCTGTACTACACGCAAAACAAAATGTTTCACTGTTTAGATACATGTGGTAATAATGAATCACGTTAAATTTTATTCTTGCTGTGATTTGAGTCAGTCAATGTGACTTCGTACAGCTGCACATTGATTCTCTTGGACTCTTAAAGGCACTTTGTGACATTAAATTATGGGTTTTACAAGATCAAACTAACTTACTGTAACTGATCTGGGAAAGTAAAAACCTTTTCACATGAGGCGTAATGAAAATGTGAGCATTACTATTTCTTTAAATTACATGCACTACTCAAAAAGAGAGCAGACTATAAACTTCTATAATCACTGCAGTTTGCTCTAAAGTGTTAGTTGCCTTATCGGCATCACTACTGCTAATTCTTGGGGTAGTTGTGCCATCATAATCTTCCTGCAAAGATGTTCCTCCTTCAGGAAAGTCACCAGGGTTAGATACTGATAACATCAATTCCCAGCTATGAAAGAAGCTTATGACTGCATAGCTTTTGAGGTGAAGATAATAAATTGGTGTGATTTCTGAGCAGTGGTGTGATATTGGTTTTGTGATTTATGAGAAGCTTTGGCAGGGATTAGTGCCAGCTTATCCATCAATCTCCATTTAGGGCTCAGACTTGGTATATGGTCATTGGTTTAAGCCCCAATCTAGGACTACTTGCTGAGTATCCTTGGTGCTGGAGGAGGGAATTCTATGATGCCATTGGTGCCAAGGTAGTATGAAATGTTTAGTTTTAGTCCTTTTGGATGAACGTAAAAGAGCTCATGGATTTTAATAACAGTAGAGGGGACTATCTTGTTTTATGGCCATTATGTATTCAACAACCGCCAGCATCATATAAAACAAATTCTGCACCTTAAGGGCAGCACGGTGGCTCAGTGGTTAGCACTGCTGCCTTGCCGCGCCAGGGACCCGGGTTCAATTCCCGCCTCGGGCAACTGTCTGTGTAGAGTTTGCACATTCTCCTGGTGTCTGCATGCGTTTCCTCTGGGTGCTCTGGTTTCCTCCCACAATCCAAAGATGTGCAGGTTAGGTGGATTGGCCCAAGTTAAATTGCCCATAGTGATAGGTGCATGAGTAGGGGGAATAGGTCTGGGTGGGTTACTCTTCGGAGGGTCATTGTGGACTTGTTTGGTCGAAGGGCATGCTTCCACACCTTAGGGAATCTAATCTAATCTAGTGGAAGATTGTGCACATATTGGCTACGTGGTGATTGGTTCACTCAGTTGGCTGGATGATTGGTTTGCGAATGCAGAATGATGCTAACAGTGAGAGTTCAATTCCTATACTCCCTGAGGGCTGTGTGAAGGCACTGCCTTTTTAACCTCTGCCATCGCCTGAGATGTGATGACCCTCAGGTTAATCTCTTCTCCAACTGTGGCAACATTTGCTTTCACAATGTGGTTTCATTTCAAGAACATTTCGCCACCTGTAAAGCATTTTAGGATTTCCTCAGGGCAATAAAGGTGATGTGTAAACATTTGTTAGTGCTTTATTTTTGTTGTTGTCTTTGTGAATTGGAACTCTACCATTTGTCATTGTAATAGGCTGGAAATCAAGCCCCTTTAGTTCAACTATTCAAAATCCGAAATCACTTGATCAGCTCAGGTTAATAGGAAACATTCTACTTCATAAAAATACCTTTATTATGAGCAATTGTCTTTAACCAATGGAAATTAGGAAATATGAAATGCTGACTTATGTTAAACTCTGCCTCTTCTTATCTCTCTCTGCCATACAAATGGACAAACAAAGATAGGCAAGATATGCATATTAAAGATGGACAAAAAATGTCAGGGGAACAGTTTGACAGCACAGGCTGGACCACAGACGCAATGAGTTGTTTTCTTTCTCTTTCTTTCAATTCTATGATATTGACACATACTTGTCTGCACATCCATGTTCAGTCTTTCACTAATTGGTTGAGAATTTGTCTTTTCATTGAATTAAACACATTGTTTTAATAGAGGATTTGCAGAGAAAAGCAAGTAGAAGTGAGCTAGCTATTACTGGAGACTTTCTCGTACCTCTGTTCAGGAAAGAGCGAGACAAATGTTTTGATGCTTTTGCTTTGAAAGCCATGCTGCACTAGCCCTGCACAAGCCATGGTCTAGGGCCAGTCAAAATCTTAATTCAGAACCCAATGGCTCCATTGTGTCTGCTTTTGCTCTTGCTACTCCAGGAAAATGCTAATTGTATAAAACACTCCATATGCTCCACTAAACATTGCAGCCATTTCTTTGCACATCTCCTCAGTTTAAAATAGTACCTTCCTTTTATACATACCAGAAGGAAAGGCAATGAAAGCATGTGGTCCTTACAAACAACCTCCCCCAAGGAGCAACCATTCTATATGTGGTACCTGATTTCATCATATTTGCCTTCTCTGACTCTGATATTCCAGAAAACTGATTCTAATAATAGATGTCTGACGATTGAAGAACCTCCAAGGCCCTACAGCGTGACGTTGCCATGATTAATGTGTATCAATGGACTGTCGAGACTGAGAAAAATAAACTGGAATAGCATAGGATCCCTACAGGCCAGTCAGCTCATTGAGTGCACATTACCCCTCCACAGCGTGGCCCACCCATCCCCTTTCCCATTCCCCTCCTACTCCATCCCTGCTACTCTGTATTTCCCATGACTAATCCACTTAAGATACACATCCCTGGTCACTATGGGCAATTCAGCATGGCCAGTCCACCTAACTTGTACATGGTTGGATTGTGGGAGGAAATCAGAGCCACTGGAGGAAACCCATGCAGACACAGGAAGGATGTGAAAACTCCACACAGACAGTCACCTGACACTGGAACTGAACCCAACTCCCTGATGCTGTGAAGCAGCAGTGCCACCATGTATTTAGTGAAGATTCTGTAGCTCAGGTTGTGGTTGAAGTTGTTGGTCAGTTCGTCGAGCTGGTTGATTTTTCTATGAGCGTTTCATCTCCCTTCTGGGTGACATCTTCAGTGTTGGGTAGCCTCTGGATGAAGCGCTGTCATTGTAATCTGTCCCAAATTTACACAGTTCTGTCTATTGTGGCGGGTGGATCCATTTCCGGTTTTGTACTGTAGTGGTCTGTCACTGGTGTCTATTTCAGCGTGTTTGTTTATGGAACCAGTGGATGAATACCAGGCCTCCAGGAATACCTGAGCTTGTCTTTATTTAGGCTGTCCCAATATGGTAACATTGTCCCAGTTGAATTGGTGTCCTTCATTGTCAGTGTGTATTGATATGAGGGAGGACTGGTCGTCTCATTTTGTTGCTTGTGTATTCTGGTGGCGAGTTTCCTTCCCGTTTTTCAGATGTAATGCTTCTCACCGTTGCTGCGTGGTGTTTTATATATCACATTCGCCCTGGATGTTGTGGATATGGGTCTTTTGTTTTGGATAGTAGCTGGCAAAGTGTGGCTGTCATTATTCCCAGAGGACATAGAACATAGAAGTTTCAGCAATAGTTCTGAAATGTTTCTAATGTAGGGTAGGGTGGTCACTGTGCTGGGGGAGCACAGCTGGTGTTGTTTGTATACCAGGCATTGGCGGATGATGCTGATAGGGTACCCACTATTGGCAAAGACTTTGTATAGTGTTTCTTGCAACAGAACGACACAACCAGTCCTCCCTCATATCAATACACACTGACAATAAAGGACACCAATTCAGCCAGGACAGCGTTACAATACTGGGACTGGCTAAGCAAAGCTGAAAATGTGTTGCTGGTAAATCACAGCAGGTCAGGCAGCATCCAAGGAACAGGAGAATCGACGTTTCGGGCATAAGCCCTTCATCAGGAATCTGGGCTCAGGCTTATGCCCGAAACGTCGATTCTCCTGCTCCTTGGATGCTGCCTGACCTGCTGCGCTTTACCAGCAACACATTTTCAGCTCTGATCTCCAGCATCTGCAGACCTCACTTTCTCCTGGCTAAGCAAAGCCAAGTTTGGGAATTCCTGGAGGCCTGGTATTCATCTGCTGGCTCCATAAACAAACACGCTGAAATAGACACGGCAGTACAAAACCGGAAATAGATCCACCCGCCACAACAGACAGAACTGTGTAAATTCGGGGCAGATGGCAACAGTAACACTTCATCCAGAGGCTACCCAGCACTGAAGATGTCACCCAGGAGGGAGGCAAGAAAATCAACCAGCTCGATGAACCGATCAGCAACTGCAATACAATGGATCAGGTTCCAAATGAAGGCTGCTCCTTGGGATTGCTCCAACTTTACTTGTGTTTTTCCCCCAGTTCATGTCAACTGCTGCTAAGAAGACTTTTCCATCATTGAAAGCCCAAGCTTAGCAAAAAAAAACTTTCAGTTCTCGTATTGGAATCCAGGGTGAATAATAATTTTCCTCTGGGATATTGGTGTCACTGGTAAGGTTAGTATTTATTGCCTGTTCTTCATCGCCCTTGAACTGAACCACATTTCAAAGGGCAGTTTAGCATTAAGTACATTGCTTTGGTCTGTAGACTTTGAAGGCCAGACTAGGTACGGATGACCGATTTCCTTCCCTAAGAGCCTTTCGTGAACCAGATGTGTTTTTACAACAATCAATAAACACCATTGCTTATTTATTTTATTAAATTTAATTTCCATTAACTGCTGTTGTGGCATTTGGGCTCAGGATATTAACATTGATCTCTTGATTATTAGTATAATGACATTCCCATTGCACTACTTACCCTCCTAAGCGTGATTAATACCAATTTTAAAACAATGCGCTTTTCCTTCCATCTGTTTGTGCACCCCAACAAGAATTATCTGCTCATGTTTCCATACCTTTCTCATTCAGAACATTACTACCTCCATCTCATCTGCACTTTACTTAGCTATCAATATCTGCCTCCAGTTCTTTTCTGCTACTATAAAGCAAGGGAACTGTTAACACACCTGTCTTCCTGTGAGTGAGTGTGTTCTCGTTTTGAGTGCCTGTGAATCTACCTGTTGTGTTTGTATGCAGAGAGTGTGTTTGACCTGTAAATGTGCTTACACCATTTGGAGGTCATCACCTCCCCATCCCATAACCTAGCCTCTAACTTGTTGGCAGGTGAATCAACTATCTGGATTAAGAACAGAAATCTGATCTCAACACTTAAAAGGATATTACAATGCTATTGGATGTCCCAATTGTGCAATTACTCTATAGTACAAAGTTAAATATAACCAATATTATTGTGGCTCATTCGAGCACTCCAAACAGTTTAAATGGTGTGATTCATTCCCAGGAGCTTGCTATCTATAGCTGTCTGTTTTGATGTTCAGCAGTGGCTGAAAATAGAAACTCACCCACACGGTTTCCACCTGTATTTATTGTTTATGGGCTAATGCTAGCTGTGGTATCTTTTCAAGGTTGCAATTCATTCCTGCTTCAGAACAGAAACTGTGTTGTTGCAACTACAGGTTGTTCTGCTATAACGTGACAGTTGTATTCGTCTGTGATCTTGTGCTATAGAAAATTGCGCTATGAAAACTGCTATAGAAAATTGCACTGTAGAAGATCGCTAATAAGAAAATCGCTACACCCGTTCAGTAGAAAGTTTGTATTATCCACACAATGTCCACAATTTGTCAATCGTGTTATAACAGAATGACCTGTAGTGTGTTGTCCTCTACAAGAAACCGATGCCAGCCATCTCACCAAGTCAGCACTAGCTTCCCCCATCATTTCACATTGCTGTTTTTTGCCAAACTTTATGCTCAATCATAATGTGCACATGGTATGGACATGATTCCAGTTGTCATGTGTGAGCTACTGTACATAGATCAACTTGTCAACTCTTAACCGTTGGTCCACAGTGGCCTGAAAGTGCCTTGATGGGCAGGTAAACACATCTGGAGCACCTGATAGCCTGCACACTGACTATAGGTGATAGAGACACAAGCAGAAAAAAAATACTTGTACCTTTCATTGTTCAGGAAGTAGCACAGTGTTACCCACAGCCTACAAACTACTTTTGAAATGTAGCCACAGTTGATATGTAGACAACCTTTGCACACAGCTGGTGTTCTTTCAGGGACAGAGCACTGCCATTTAATGGTGGAACTGTATATTCATGCAGAGATCAGTATTAGGACTGTTACTCCTCACCAAAGGCATCAGTGATTTGGATTGAAGGATTTTGTTTGGTCAGCAAGTTTATAGTTATGTTGAAATCTGATCAAATTGCATTGAGTAAATGAGTAACAGCAATTACTGTTAAATGATAAGCATAGTATGCAACATTGTGATCACACTAATAGCAAGTATAGAACAATATGTCGAACTCTAAGTTGAATTCAGTTGAGAGGGAAAGATGCCCTGGTGTCACAGTGTTCAAGTCTCGAAAGATCCAAAGCCAATTCTGAGAGGCCAACGTGTTGGTTATTAGATGACTTAGGGCAAGACGGAACAAGGAACACTCCTGTCCCTGTACAAGATTTTGATTGGGCCCCATCTCGGACAGTGTCCCCTGTTCTGGGTTACTCAGATTGAGTGATATGGAAACCTTCAGAACTTTAGAGAGTCTCCAAATCATTGCTTGACCTAAACATCCTCAGCAATTACAATAGATTCAGGAAGTTAGAGTCATAGAGTAATACAAGTTATATAGATTTCATAGCAATTTGTTTTGAATATTTAAAGTAACTTTTTTTTAAAGTGCTCTTTAATGAGATGTAGGTGCCAATCCCTCATTGCCCTTAGACTGAGTGGCTTTCCTCAGCCATTTCAGAGACCAGTAAAACATTATTGCTGTGAATCTGGAATGACATGTAGGCCAAGATGAGTAAAGATGGCAGGTTTCTCTTCCTGAAGAACAGTAAGTGAATTCAGTTACGTTTTCACAACAATCTGTTATTGTTTCATGATCACCGTGGCTGAGACTAGCTTTCAATTCAAGATTTTACCCAATGAATTAAAATTCCTCCAACTGCCATTGTTGGATATAAACCCACATATGCAGAGCTTCTGGATTACTAGGCCAGTGACATTGCCTTTAGTCACCATCTCCCCACACATGTACACATGAAGTATTTGAAGCGAATCAGTTGCGGTGAACAAGTTGGCGTACATAGGTTAGACATTGGGAGGTTTTTATGAATTCTCAGTTCGCTGATTTTAGTAATAGGCTGCTGGCTGATGCTATGGATTTGTTTCAAAGCAGTCAAAAGAGAGCAGCTTGTACCAGGAACCTGCTGACATCACACTGTACAAAAGGTAGGTGAGAAGTTGACCCACAGCATACTTTTCCAGTATTCTCTCTTCCTGAATGAGGCTCGCTCTCCTTAAGTGCTTTTTACCTCACGGGTAATGGGATAGCTGCTGGTGGCTCTAGAGTAGTCGGAGGCCATATTCCTTGTTTGCAGTGTAGCAAGAATGGACTGAATGGATTGTCCAGTCTCTTTTCTGTCTAATCATATGGACATATGTTGGACAGAACTTCCATGAATAATGCTGTAGAATTATTTTTATTCCCACTAGAACTACCAGAGGGGAACCTCACTTTAACATCTGTCGGACTTTGGCTCAATCTTAGTTTCTTCTATGTGTGAGCCAAGTCCTGCGTGTTCTTTTAAATGAAGCAATAGGAGATGATATTCGGTCTCGCACTCTCAATTTATTTTAAACAGTAAATTGTTAAAGCATTCAGAGCTCTGGTTCTAAACCTTTTTGTCCCTGACAAACTACAAAGTGTGCCAGTTCAAAAAGTAAGACGTATTCCTGTCCCTGAGCCAGTCTTTTATACCATAAAAAATGTCATACAATCACTGAGGTGGAATTATCTTCTGCTTGGCTGTTGATCTGACTCCATTCTCCGCCTCCTCGCATTCCCGGATGTCCAACCCCACGTGACATTCTTTTGCCCGCGAAACGGAGCATCATGTGATCTCCTCACCCGCGAAACGGAGCATCACGTGACCTCCTCGCACTCTTCCAGGGCGCGAAACGGAGCATCACGTGACCTCCTCTCACTCTTCCAGGGCGCGAAACGGAACGTTACGTGACTGCCTCGCACTCTTCCGGGGCTCGAAATGTGACCCCTTCTGCGTGCATTAAACAGCATCACCACAGACTTCCGAACGCCGAACACATTTACACTCGCAGCCAGCCTTCTATTTTACAAGTAAGCCATATTTTTACAAGTCCCCCTTTTGGTCTCATAAAAATGAGACCAACCAATCAACCAGTTCTATACATCACATTCACTCTCCGACGCATTGTCTTCCCTTCTTGCCAAAGCCATGGTTTCCATCTCCATCTGTGAGGGCTGGGGAGCCTTCGCTTCAATTGCTGTGATAATTACCCCCTGCAGTCTAACCACATGGGATGTCTCCACCACCTTATAAGGTCCTGTCCACCTTGGCTCCGACCATTTCCGTTTGATCACTTTCAACAGGACCCAATCTGTGGTAGATGGCGTCTGGGTCTGTAGTTTACCCCTTTTCCGATCCAACCTGTTTGGAGAAAGCTGACACCAGAGCTGTTAGTTGGTCATAGTAAGGTTTGTACCTTAGAGAGGCTCCTCCTCCCTCTAAGATCTGTATTCCAGCTCCTGGTCCCGGGAACTGCTGCCCTGTTGTTTGCTCATACGGAATGAACCCTGTGATAGAGTTTACTGAACTTCTAATGGACAGTAAAGCAAAGGGTAGGGCCTCCGCTAATCTTTTCATATCTTTTTCATGTTTAATTGAGGTTTTTGCTGCTGTTAAGAATCCTGCCCTGATCCATTGACTGAGTTCTACCTGTATAGCCCCTGCCACATATGCAGAGTCGGTGTAGATATTTACTCTTTTTCCCTCTGACCATTCTAACGCAGCTATCATTGCCTGTAGTTCAGCCAACTGGGCTGATTCTTTGCCTGTCACTTTTCCTGTCAACACTTCCTCAAATCCCTTACTTGCCTGTCGCACCACTACATAGGCTGCTTTAAGTCCTTCAGTTGGATGTCTATAACAGCAACCATCTGTGAACAGCACTTCTTCTGGGTCTACTAGTGGAATTGCCTGTAAATCTGCCCTAACTTTGGTATCTCTCTGTACCCTTTCCTCACACACGTGTGGCTCTCCTTCTCCCATGTTATCAGCCATGTTAATTCCTTCATATGTAAAAATTATATGTGCTGCATTCAAGATTTTCTCTAACCTGGTTTGCCGCAGTGACGTCATTGTAAAGGCTGTTGAGTTCATAAAGGCTGTTGAGTTCACATAGGCCACTATACTGTGTGTCGTCAGTACTGTTAGTGAATGGCCCTTGACTATATGTGCTACCTTTTGAAGAATTTTTGCTACCCCTGCTGCATGTCTTGTACATGGCGGGTGTCTGTCCTCTACTGGGTCAAGGGTCACACTTACATCCATCAGCACCTGCCTGCCTCACCCTTTTTTCTGAAAAAGAACACCATTTATTGTGTGTAATTTTTCAGAAATAAGGAGGAAAAATGGCTCTTTGTAATCCGGGACCGCTAAATCAGCAGCCCGTGTTAAAGCCTGTTTAAGAGATATGAAACTTTCGTCTGCCTCCGTAGTCCACTGCAAATGGGCCGACAAATTTCTCATGCCTTGCTCATTTACCATGGCCCTGAGAGGAAAAGTGAGCTCCCCATATGATGCAATGAATTGTCTACTGTATCCTGCCAACCCAAGAAATGAGAGCATGTCTTTTACAGTGACTGGTTTGGTATGATGCAGAATGGAATGGAGGGTCTATGAGACGGAGACACACCTGTTCCCTTAGCAGAAATAACTCTACCCAGAAAAGACACCGTTTGTCTGCAGCATTGCAATTTACCGACACTATACAGGTGAAACAGCAACGACTTTGTGGCTGCCAAACAAGAAACATGATCAGGTGCGCCAAAAGAATGTCATCCACATACTGGATCAATACCACTCCCTTTGGGAGCGTCAGATCCTTCAGCTGCTGTTTCAGTACCTGATTAGACACCCCAGGCGACAAAATAAACCCTTGAGGGACCCTTGTATAATGTAGTTGTTGGCCTTTGTAGGTGAACGAAAAAATGTCCCTCAGATGATCAGCTAGGGGCAAACAGAAGAACACGTTGGCCAGATCAATGCACGAGAACCACTTATGGTCAGGGGTCAGCACAGACATCGCAGTGTAAGGGTTTGGAACTGGAACTGTTGGAGTAGAAACGACACTATTGATCCGTCTAAGATCATGGGCCATCCTATATTTACCTGTATTCTGCTTCTCTACAGGTAAGATAGGAGTGTTCCAGGCTGACTGGTAGGGTTCTAGCACCCCTGCTGCTAACAATCCTTCAATTGTGTCGGCAATGCCGGCTTCAGCCTCTGGTTTATGTGAGTATTGTCTCTGCCAAATCAGAGTGTGGTCTATTAAATCGAATGTGAT
>NC_057718.1:8362190-8373334 GCF_004010195.1 Chiloscyllium plagiosum | reverse complement strand
AGCAGTACCTTGTCAGTTGTCCTGCACATAATTCTATAGGCTTCCTCCGATGGTGAATATTGTAAACCGGGTAGCTGAGTCCACACCCAGTCCACTAGCACCATCAAGCGTTTGGACATAGGTCCCAGATCCTTGGCCTGATATTCAGCATGCATGGCCAATGTGACATGAGGTATAGCTTCTTCAGACATCTCATACCATTCCAACTGTTCTGCAGTTAATTCAACAACACACGCCACACCTTCTTTTCTGAGCAGAATCCAACTGGAGGAAATTTCCATTGAGTCCCTTCTAGATGCTGATAGAATGCATTTGATAAATTTCATTATCATCTCTATCATAATATAAGGTAATATGAAGGGGATCTGCAGGAGGAGCATAGGGATGCAGCATCTGAACCCAGGGTCGCCATTGGTTGTGTAAAAACTGCATACCGTTGTTCTGCCTGTTTTCGGGTTCGAGGAGTCCCCAGTATATATCTGCCCACTGCCCTTCTGCCATGGGTGATGTGTCTGGTGATAGCATCATTTGGGATCCAGAGTGAATCATTGTCATAGAACAGTTAACGGATTGGCCATTTGGAAAGGTCACTACCAGTCCGTCGGGTCCGCACAAAACCGAGACCCCACATCTCACTAGCAAGTCACGACCCATCAGATTCACAGGGCATGCAGGTGATGAAATATACTGGTGACAAAAGGTCTGTCCAGCCACTGATGTGATCAGTGGCGATGTCAAAGGCAGATTTTTTGGTTTACCCAAGAACCCTACTAACTGGACGCTGGAGGATGATATATTTGACCGAGGTATATCACAAGTGATGGTAGAAAATCTTGCACCCGTGTCAACCAAAAAAGACAGATTCTTGTCCATTACCCTCATTTGCATATAGGGGTCTGCCAACTCCACATGCCCCTGGATTCTCAGGCCCCGTCAATATTCGTACCCCTGCCCTTTCGGGATAGTCTGGGTGTACTGTCCTTGCACCGGGGCTGCAGCTACATTTGGGGCTTGGTAAAGTTGAGGAACCTGTTGAAAAGGAGGCTGACTTGAGCGGACATACTGTCCTCTGATCAATCCTTGGCCTCCCTTCTAGCCTCATCGAGCTGTAACTTCAGCAACTGCACTTGAGCTGACTCGTTGCTCTGTTTATCTTCATCCTGTTTCGTCCTGTAACGCTTCATGTGGTGCGTCAAGTGTTTCTCCCACTGTTCTGTAGAACAACCTGGGATATCAGGATTACTCTCCATTGCCTCTTTTACCTCCTTGGGCATCCCTGCCATAACGGCATTCCTAAATAACGTGGTCTGTAGCTGACCCGACTCTGGATGGCTCCCCGCAGTATCTGTCCACGTGCCCTTACACCTAGCCAAAAGGCAGGCACATCCTCACCCTCCTTCATTGTGAAGGTGAGTGAGTGCATCGCTCCCGGTGGAATCGGAAATCTATCCCTCATTGCCCTTCCCACCCAGGTGGCATCCTGCGCAAATGGGTCCGAATCAGGTAATAAGGTGGTCCCAGCAGACGCTTCAATCTGCTGTATTTCCCACATACTCAATTGCTTACCCAACAATGCTCTCCAGTCGCCCATAGCTAATTTGTGGCCTAGTGTATATTGGGAAAATTTAGTCATCCAGGACCCACCTCCCTCCATGGGTGGGGGCATTTTATCCAGGATGCAGTTCATGGCATTTGGTCGTGCTGATACTTTATAGGTTGTTGTAATGTGTCTCTTTGACACAGGTTGTAACTTGGTTCAGGTAGGGGCTTCAGTGGAGGGCCATGTTCGGTATGCATTGTGAGTGAGCCTTTCAAAGTGACTGGGTAGGTGTTTGGATCATCGTCTGTCAGGGATTTTTCGTCCTCAATATCTATACTACTTTTAGACTCCTCCCCATCCAATTTCTCTCTATCCCGTTCTTCCCTCAAATCTCTCCTTCTCTCTAAGAACCCATCATCCAATAACTGACCTGAATCATGTAATCTTCCCCTCTTTTCATTCCCAGCACTATACGGTGTCGAATGAGCATCTGGCTCTTCCACTGATGAATATCCCCCCTGTTTTGGCTGTTCTTTGTTTCTGCTGTGTGTCACTATCACCCTGCTTGCTTCCTCTGCTTCCTTAACTCTCTGTTCAGCTTCTAGTGTTAGTTTTTCTACTTTTCTGATACTTTCTTCTACTGCTTCTGCCAGTCTCTGTTTTACTACGTTGTACTCTCTTGTTCCTACTTCTTGCACATCTAACACCCCTTCTTGAACATGCATAAGTGGCATTTGTATTACGGATATGGGGGCGGTGATTGTACCACAGGCAATTTAGGATATAATGGCACAGATGGTCCTGCATTTTTTGTCTCCTTTGTCAGTTCTATTATAGACATACCACCTACTCTCTTTTGTAATGTTTCTGCCGCCATACAGGCTAACGTCATGTTGTGCAGATAAATCCTCCTCTCCTCTTTCTCCCCGCCTTTTGTCCACTTTCTTCTAACTAATATTGACCCTTTCGTGTGCTCTTCAACTTCTAATTTAGCTTGCTCTTCTGCTTTTCCTAAAAACGGTGACAATTTCTTCCTCTCCTCATCTTTAGGGACTTTGCCCTGTTTTTGTAATTCTTCCCAAATCTTATCATATTTCTCCATCGTTGTTTTTTGTTTGTTCTTTGCAAGCCCACTGACTAACTGACTTCTGGCTTTACCCCACTGCTGTTTTACGGGCAACATTAAATCGGAAGACCATCCTCCGTATTCTTCAAACTCTTTATCAAACTCCCCTTCCATTTTATGTATTTTTGTTTTTAATCCTCCCGTCCAGTAGTCAGTTGCTTTGGATATAAATATAACCGAGCAACCAGCCCAATCAGAGACAAATCCGGTGGGTAGTCAGTTTGGATGGAGTACACCCGAGCAACTGACCCTTTCAGCGAGATTTATCAGCAGTTTCGTTGTCACCATTAGGTTTCCACTGCCAACTCTCTCTCACTGAAACACCACCGTCTCTGTCTTCAAGACACTACTGGCTTTTCTGCCACCCTCCGTACATTCCCCAATATAAGTTTTAAAACATACCACACAATCACACACCACAATTTGTGAGCGTTGCTTTTATGAGATCCTGCTCAATGGACTTTAAACCTCCTCACATTTACGTACCTTGTTGCTTTTATGGGGACTCTAACCCCAAGGGACTTTAAACCTGTACGTACTATATCAATACTTTATCCACTTACTATTACTAGGACACTTGCAGTATAATGACAACAATCAATTTAGTATTTCCAATTGCAGAACTTCGATATAAACAGGCGTCTGCTCATCTTTTTTATGCGGCGCCGCTTGTTGTTGTAATCAGACGTCAGTTGTCCGTTGTTTCTATTTTTCTCTCTTTTCCGTCACTTCTCCGTCTTCATCACGTCGGGGTCACCAATTTGACGGACTTTGGCTCAATCTACCAACTTACTTTCTTCTATGTGTGAGCCAAGTCCTGCGTGTTCTTTTAAATGAAGCAATAGGAGATGATATTCGGTCTCACACTCTTAATTTATTTTAAACAGTAAGCGGATAAAGCATTCCAAGCTCTGGGTCTAAACCTTTTTGTCCCTGACAAACTACAAAGTGTGCCAGTTCAAAAAGTAAGACATATTCCTGTCCCTGAGCCAGTCTTTTATACCATAAAAAAATGTCATACAATCACTGAGGTGGAATTATCTTCTGCTTGGCTGTTGATTTGACTCCATTCTCCGCCTCCTCGCATTCCCGGATGTCCAACCCCACGTGACCTTCTTTTGCCCGCGAAACGGAGCATCACGTGATCCCCTCACCCACGAAACGGAGCATCATGTGACCTCCTCGCACTCTTCCAGGGCGCGAAACGGAACGTCACGTGTCCGCCTCGCACTCTTCCAGGGCGCGAAACGGAACGTCACGTGTCCGCCTCGCACTCTTCCAGGGTGCGAAACGGAACGTCACGTGACCCCCTTCTGCGCGCATTAAACAGCATCACCACAGACTTCCGAATGCCGAAAACATTTACACTCGCAGCCAGCCTTCTAATTTACAAGTAAGCTATATTTTTACACATCTCATTTGAAAGGTGGTCCTTCTGATAATATCAAATTGAACAGGGGTATATTTACTGCTAGGGATTAGACAGCGCAAATAAGCTGTAAGAATTATGTTCTTGGCACCTGTCATAGAGGCATATTTTATATATAGGTTGCTTCACATTCTGTGTGAAGTTGGGCTGAAGCCATAGATTTGCTTTGATGCACATTGTTCATCCCCATTACTTTGTTGGGTAACACATGTAACCTATGTGATAATTTCAGCTCAGCAACCCAATTTGAGCATAATTAATTGCACACAATTAAATAATACTACTATTGCATTAAGAATATAAACAGGAAAATATAAATTGTTTTAAAAAAAATTGATTATTCATTTCGTGAAGAGCATCATTCTGAGTAGGATTTTAAGAATCCCTGTTTAACTGGTGCTTGTCGTATCTGCGAGATTAAAAATCACACAACACCAGGTTATAGTCCAACAGGTTTAATTGGAAGCACTAGCTTTCGGAGTGCCGCTCCTTCATCATCAACCACCTGCAGTGCTCTGAAAGCTAGTGCCTCCAATTAAACCTGTTGGACTATAACCTAGTGTTGTGTGATTCTTAACTGAAATTATATATTGAAAAAGACATGGATTGTTTAAGTCTCTCATCTTTTAGAATGACCATGCTGGTTTCAATTCTTTCATATGTAAGTCCCAGAACTTTTTTAAAGTTCCATTCTCAAGTGAACTTTAACAATAGGTGTCATGTCAGCCCAGATAATGTATTTAAGGTGTGAGGTGCCCTGTATGAGACTGTCTATGCCACAATGGTCAGACTGATTCTAATCTAAAAAGTGGATTTACAGATGCACGTCATACCTTAAATACATTATCTGGGCTGACATGACATCAGTTGTTAAAGTTCACTTGAAAATGTAACTTCAAAAAGGTTTTGCAATTTACATATGAAAGAACTGAAGCCAACCTGTTCATTCTAAAAGATGCGAGACTTAACAAACAATCCAGGTCTTTTTTGATATATAATTTCAGTTACATCACACTGTAAACTTTTGCCATAAATTCTGTGACTTACAATCTTATACTCGACAACCACCTGATGAAGGAGCAGAGCTCCGAAAGCTAGTGCTTCCAAATAAACCTGTTGGACTATAATCTGGCATTGTGTGATTTTCAACATTATACACTCAAGTCCAACCCCGGCACCTCCAAATCTTGGTATCTGCAAGGTTCTTCCAAGCTCTTCAATGTCGACTGTTGATCCAAATGTTGAGCTGTAGTTGTCGTAGTGAAAAAGTGATCCACACAGATTCAAGCAGAATATATAACACTGTGCAGGCACGTGAATGCCACTATTCACTGGTCTCTCTTTCTCCCATTCCTTGGAACAGAGAATCACGTCATACTCTCAAAATCAGTGCCTGAAGAAAGGTCAATGGACCAGAAATGTTAACTCTGCCTTCTCTTCATACATGCTCGCTGACCAGTGTTTTCCAGCAATTTCTGTTTTTGTTAACTCTTATCTCTCTCTCTACCGATGCCAGACCTGCTGAGATTTTCCAGTGCTTTTTGCTTTTATTTCAAATTTCCAGTATTCACTGAATTAGATGGAGATTGGAGCCTAAGCCTGCCTTGCCTGGGGTCATTACACTGAACCAGGCGAGCCCCAGTCTCAATTGTTGCTGATAAAAGGGGGTTTACCAATAGCAAGACAAACATGAAAAAGTTACCCTTCAGACTTTCAGATTACAATTTGAATTCAAATAATTGCACTAGCTTTCACTAGCTGATTAGAAGTTCTAATTACGTGCAATGTATCCCCAGTGCATGTTTACAAAGGATTGCAGGCCATGTTAATGAGTGGAAATGCAGTGTGCTGTAGCAGATAGCCTGTGATGAATGGTGGGGAGAATGACTCATACTGTGAATCACTGGTGTCAAACTCAGTGTCGAATGGTTTACCAATATACTGTGTTGCAGAATGACTAATGGGTCAATGAATTAAACAGCATCTGTTACAACTTATGGTCCACACAGAATAGAAAGTGACATAATGATTGCTTTTTCACACCTCGGGAAAGACCGTTTCACTTCCATATGTGCCTCCTTCTGATCGTCAGGGAGAGTGTTGCTGAGGATTGTGGGGTGGTTCATGGGGAACATGTGAAATCGGGGAGACAGAAACAGAGACTCATTTTGGGTTAAGGTTTATGGAAATTCCAGTTCTGGGTTGCAGCACAGAGCTGGCCTTGGAAAAGAGAGACATCCAAAGTCTTGATTTTATTCCAGCAGCAGTTTTTAAGGAGTGTGACCATGATGTATAAAGAGGCAAGATGTCATTAGCCCTCTCACTTTCAGAGGGATTAGAAGGTGGGGAAAATATCTCAGCATGGAAGGAAATAGTATATTAATAGACTAGCAATCCTACAGACTATTGGACAGTTTGCTATATATTTTTGTAGTTTTATTGTTTGCATATCCAATCTGCAAATCTCTCCCTGGATCTCTCCACATTGCTGTGCATAATTCTGTTTTTTGATGCTTTCTGAACTATGCTTTTTCTCAGTGCTCCTGATTTCTCTTTGATGCTTTGCATTGATTTCTCTGTCAAGAGCCTTGGAACACTAACTGCGTTCACAAAGCAGTTTTGAATATGTTAATTAGCTTGAAAAATCTTGTTGCAAATTCTGTCTGAGACATTATAGCCATTGGTCATGATTCACCATGGCCTGGCAAACATTGATCAAAAAGAAAAGATTGTTGAATTGGAATTAACATTAGTATCCTTTTCATTGTATGTTTTATCAGGCATGATGGTGTACTGTATTTTTGTTATATGTAATTACACAAATCTATCACCAGATGGCAATGAAAGTATGTGTTTTTCAATGGAACTTGCTCGAGTTTGAAAATAATGATTCAGGACGTCTTGGAGACAACTGGGAGAGCTGAGCAATTTGATTTTCTGACCCTGTGCATTTTTTTCTTCAAATAGAAATATTTGTTAAGAGACATATTCAGAATCCACAAACAAAATGGACTTAGAAGAAAATAAATATAACTAGAAGTAGCTGGAAAAACTCAGCAGGTTTGGCAGCATCTATGGAGAGAAATCAGAGTTTACGTTTCAGGTATGGTGACACTTCTTCAGAACGTTGCTGTACCCAAAATGTTAACTCTACTTTCTGTCCACAGATGCTGCCAGATATGCTGAGCTTTTCCAGCAATTTCTGATTTTGTTTTTGATTTCCAGCATCCGCAGTTCTTTGGTTTTTAGGAGAAAATAAAACTTGCGCTTAGGCAGGGCATTTCACCATTTGCAAAGTGCTTTGCGACTAATAAGCATGTTTTGAAAGAGTAGTCACTGTTATAATGTAGAAAACACAGCTGTCAATTTATTCGCACCAAACTCCCGCAAGCCACAACAATATCTTAATGAAATCCTTTGGTGAGCTCCCCTCTCTTTAACAGTACTGTGGGCTTTTTAATGTCCAGCTGAAAGGGCAGATGATGCCATTGCTGCTGTAGCACTTGCTCAACACTACATTGGACTGTCAGTTGAGCTAATATGTTCAAGGCTGTGGCATGGAACTTAAACACACAACCTTATGACACTGAGGCAAATGGATTTATTAAATCGTGTTCTCACTGCATTTTATGGGAGAAATTGCTCTGCTTTTTTAAATCAGGAGTTTTGGTTGTGGTTTTGTGCATAATTAAAGTCACTGGTACTGGCTTTGATTAAATAGGCCTTTTACTGTAAAACAGACTCTACTTTCTAAAAATATTTCATTCACACAATATCAGAGTCAGATAGCACAGAAGCAGATCCTTTGGTCCAATTAGTACATGCCAACCATGTTCCCGAACCATACTAATGTCACCTGCCTGCATTTTGCCCATTATCACTCCAAACCTTTCCTATTCACACGTATTTGTCCAAATATTTTCTAATCGTTATGATGTTGGTGTCGCAGACAAGGCTGGCTTTTATTGCTCCCTGTAGTTTATTCTTGAGATGGTGGTGGTGAACTATTGTGTGCAACTGCGTGGCTTGCTAAGCCAAAAGCAGATATCCTTCCAAAAATGACATTATTGAATCGGATTGGTTTATGTGACAATCTGCTTATTTTATGATTACCATTAATGACACTAGCAGTGTATAGTATTCTAAATTTCATGTAAAACGATTTCATGTTCCTTAGCTGCTGTAATAGAGTATCAGCTGAAGTCTTCAGATAATTTTTGTGTCTGGATTAAAAGCAGATTGAAACATCAATGCTACTGTGCTGCTGCTATAAACAGACTCTTTGATTTAGGTCCGGTCCTGTCCCTAATCCCTTGCTGAAACCAGAATATCTATATTCACTTTGATTCTAGTTGATACTGTGAAAGCATGAAATGTCAATGTGTAAACTGACTTTTGAAACTTCAAAAAAAAGAAAGTTAATTTATATACTGAATTAAAACAAAGTGTGAGTAGTCGCCATTTTTAAATTTAAAAAAGCCTCCAGTAAATCATAGATGAAAATGACATGATTTAATACATAAAATATCATTGCACACTTGATTTAACTGTAATCAAAGAGTTTTAAAACCTATAAAATTCATTGTCTTTGGAGAAAAATGTGGAGTTCATTACATTCATTGAATTATTTTGGCCATTATACTATTGTAAGGTTTCTATTCTGGATCAGATTTTGTACTTTCAATCATTCCTCCATGACCATCCCTGACAATGTGATTTAATGATACTGTAAGATCGCTTTTATATTTTTGGACTATGGACTTGAAAATGGAAGAAATACTGTTTTAACCTGAGCGTTAGTGGAAAAAGATGTTACAGTTTAAACAAAAAGCTCACTCCTGGAACTGATTGTGTGTCATATTTAGAAGGTTGCCTTATTTAAGCAGTTGGGCAGAAGGCCAAGGTGTTTCCATGCAGTTTTGCCCAGTAGCAGATTTTTTTATTGATTTTTCAACCACGACCTATACTTAGCTAGTAACAACTCCTACATTGGTTGCCTGGCAAATAGCTACAGCTTTGTGTTTTGACAATACACTAGATCCAACCTGTGACGGAGAAAATGTCTCTCTTCTGTGAGTGCAGGAGTAAAAGAAAATCATGAGCAGCTAGCTACTTCCTTCTCACTGTAAATTCACTCTTGAAAGGAAAAGGAGAGAAATCACTTTTTTAAAAAATTTATTCATGAGGGCATGGCTGGCTAGGCTAGCATTTATTGTCCATCCCTCATTGCCCAGAGGACATTTAGTGGGTCTGGAGTCATATGTAGGCCAGATGGCAGTTTCCCTCCCTAAAGGACATTAGTGATCCAGATGCGTTTCTCCAACCCTCGACAACAGATTCCTGGTCATCATTGACTCAATTCCAGATATTTATTGAATTTAAATTCCACCATCTGTCGTGGCGGGATTTGAACCCAGGTGCTCAGAGCATTACCTGGTCCTCTGGATTAAGAGTCCAGCGATAATACCACGAGGCCATTGCCTCTGAGATACTGAAAGGGCAAATCCTTAACTGGCAAATGAAAGATTGAGACTCGGTCTCTTCCAAACCTAGTGTCTTCATCGAAGTATTGAAGGAAATCAGAGGGTAGTTGAAGGAGAATGTCTCGTTGTCTCCGATCGGGACTGATGCCAGGGCTATGCTTCATTGACTTTTTTGTTTGTTCCCCATCCATAATAATTGAGTCTTGTCTTTGTGTGTTAATGGGATTGTTTTTAAACAATGGATGGAGTTTAAATTGTAGAGATTTGTGAGTGAGTAATCCATGTTTCTGTCTGGCCATCGGTTAAAAACAGTTTGTTTGCGTTATATAAATAGTTGTTTTCTTTTTAAGTACTGAATCCTGAGAGTGTTTTCACTTAACCTGAGTTTTTCAGTTAGGTAAGTTGGGGACTTTTGATGTATTTAAATTGTTCAACATTTGTCATGCTTCCTGAATACTGGAGCTTGATTTCCAGCAAGCTGAGAGTCTCATCAGAACTTATGTTTTTGCCACTTCCTGATGAAGAATTGTTTGAAAGGGATCAGGTTTGCATGAAGGTCTTTGGTAATCTCTTAGCAAACTTGTTTCCCTGCAGTTTATTCCATGAAACAACCTCAGTAACAAGTTGTTGGTTTGAAATCTTTGCTGAACTCTGTTTGATTTGGCCCACTTAAATTTATAAATATGCATTGCATTTCTGGAGAATATGAATGTTCTGCCATTTTCATTCTGGTGCATGCTTCTCAAGATCAGATCAGTAACTGGTCTGTGTGCTTTAATTTAGCTATTTTTCTAATCAACCTATTCAAAGGTGTTATTACACCGCTCTGGAGCAGGTAGGACTGTCCAGGGGTAGATAAACTACTGCTGTACCACAACAGCGTCCCAAGAATAGAACTAAAAGAATGCCATGCATTGGCCAGGAATCAAACACAGGTCTCCAGTGAGGCAGGCAAGAATTCTGCCATTAAACTCCACCAATGGAACCACTGCTATTTATGGCTCATTTGGTCTTGGGTATCTTCTTCATTCCTGAAGAAGGGCTTATGCCCGAAACGTCGATTCTCCTGCTCCTCAGATGCTGCCTGGCCTGCTGTGTTTTCCAGCACCACATTTTTCAACTATCATCTTCATGGTATAGAAACATAAGAACAGGGGTTACTGATGTATGGTTATCCACTTTGGTGGCAAGAACAGGAAGGCAGATTACTACCTCAATGGAATCAATTTAGGTAAAGGGGTAGTACAGAGAGATCTGGGTGTTCTTCTACACCAGTCAATGAAGGCAAGCATGCAGGTACAGCAGATAGTGAAGAAGGCTAATAGCATGCTGGCCTTCATAACAAGAGGAATTGAGTATAGAAGCAAAGAGGTGCTTCTGCAGCTGTACAGGACCCTGGTGAGACCACACCTGGAGTACTGCGTGCAGTTCTGGTCTCCAAATTTGAGGAAAGACATTCTGGCTATTGAGGGAGTGCAGCGTAGGTTCACGAGGTCAATTCCTGGAATGGCGGGACTACCTTACACTGAAAGACTGGAGCGACTGAGCTTGTATACCCTTGAGTTT
>NC_057718.1:8340912-8360422 GCF_004010195.1 Chiloscyllium plagiosum | reverse complement strand
GTGTTGATTTGGTCGCCTGAGATAGAAATAGAAAGGTCGAGGAAGGGGAGGGAGGAATCTGGGACTGTCCAGGTGAATTTGAGGTCGGGGTGGAAGGTGTTGGTGAAGTGGATGAACTGTTCAACCTCCTCGTGGGAGCACGAGGCGGCGCCGATACAGTCATCGATGTAGCGGAGGAAAAGGTGGGGGGTGGGGCCAGTGTAGTTGCGGAAGATGGATTGTTCCACATATCCTACGAAGAGGCAGGCATAGCCGGGGCCCATGCGGGTGCCAACTTTCCTCATTCCTGAAGAAGAGCTAATGCCCGAAACGTCGATTCTCCTGTTCCCTAGATGCTGCCTGACCTGCTGCGCTTTTCCAGCAACACATTTCCATCTATTGTCTATTGATTCAGCCCATGGAGTCTGTTCCATCCTTTAACATAATCATGCCTGACTGAATACTTCAGTGCCTTTTTTTTTTACACATTACAGTTTATAAATCGAAAATACATTAAAGATACTCTGAACTGAACTGTCAGAGCCTTCAGTGGGAGAGAATTCCAATGATTCACCATCCTTTGAATAAAAATATTTCTCCCCCCTCTTGGCCATAATGGCATCCTCCTTATTTTTAATGTCCCCAGTCCAGTTCTCCCCAACCAGCCAGGCATGTGCCCTGTCCATTCCTTGAAGTATTTTGTAGGTTTCAATACTTAGAAATTCTAGAGAATACAGGCTCACTTTGTCCAGTCTCCCACAGAGCGCAAGTATGGCAACCCTGTGTTCCACTCCCTTTATGGCAACAGTATCCTTCCTGAGATAAGGAGACCAAAACTGCATGCAGCATTCTGGGTGTGGTCTAACCACGCTCCTAAGCTCCTCTTCTTGCACCAGTTTTTCACTAACACCAAATTTCATTTTGCAGTATAATTATTTGTCAATTTAGTAAATGTTGTGACTTTGAGCTCAAAACCAGGATCATGGTTTTGTTGAAAGACTCATTTCTCTTGTTATAGCCAATCTATAGACTAGGTTCCCCAATTTGTTACAGTTCCGGATGGAATACGATGAACCGTTAAGCTCCTGGGTGAGCAAGGATGAATTGGCTCCCCTTGGTTTATTGCAACAAGATTAATACTGAAATGATCCTTTGCCTTGCGGATAACATTGTTTTAAACCGAGCCAATTTAAGCAAACTTTCTTGAAATAACAGAGTGAGTTTAATAATTACTGAATGCAGAAAGAGATAATAACTCAACACGCGCACACTCAGTTGGAATAAGAGACAAGTTCAAAAAGACAGAGGTTGAAAAATATTTGCAGATCTGCTCTGACTTATGAAGAGTGGATGGTTGAACATTGTGTCTGTTGAAGTGGATATTATCGATAGTTTTGAAGTTGATTATCGATCTTAAGTTTCATGGCTTAATAGGACAATTGAAACTTGATTGTTCTGGTCGCTTTCAGCAGTGGGTAACTGGTAACACTGTCAGATAGAGTCTTTCTTTTTCTGTTTGCCTGCAATGCCGAAGTGTTTAAAATTGCTGTTCTCAGACCTGTGACCATCACAATGCAGTAGCCCACGCATGAGGATTACACACACACTAATGTTAAATTTGGTTTTTAACCTTCCCTTCTATATTTCAGACATTGTGCAAGAGGTGGCCTTCTGCTGGAAGGGAGATTAGTCAACCTTGTCAATATCTTTTACTGTTATGGAGTTTCCCAGACACTTTATAGTTGCAACATTCATGGATCCAAATCCAAACTTGCAGGATATTAGATTTACATCTACAGTCATTTATTGACTGTAGTAGATTTCTTGTAACAAAACACATTTTTGGAGTTAGAAGTTAACAAATCCGTAGTATTTTGGGGTTTCGATCCATCATTGTGACACTTTGCATCATTTGCATGTGGAGTTTGTTCTTTGTGAGTGTGTTTTAAACTCTTGCACATGCTCTCAACACAGCCCATGATGTTTGCTTGATCTTTTGCACCTAGTAATAAGGTAATGGTAATAAAAACCCCATATGTTGGGGTGAGAGTTTTAGGCTTAACACCAATGGGAATATACCTGTTGCTGAAGAAGGGTGTCAGTTTATATGCTGAGTAATTGCAAAAAGATGAGTTTATCTTGTATGCCTGGTCAGCTTACCTGCTGCAATCCAGGCAAGCTCTTACTACACACACTTCATTTTTCCTTGCTAACCCTGAGAGACATAATGATGTAACCTTCACTGCAGATAGTTGGGACCACACGAACGCACATGCTTAGCGTTAAATAAAGAGTATACAGCTTAGTTTCTTTTGGGTGAATGTAAGGTTTTAATCCGAGAATGTGGTTGGTTAATTGGATCCCTGCAGTGCTATAAATAAGGAATATGTTTCAAGGTCTTAACTTTCTTTCCCTTGCCCAATCAGAGATGGCACCAGCAATTTTGGTTTCTTTTGAGTGAGAGAGGCAACATTTTCCAGCCTGGGTTTGGTTCTGCAATCTAAAATCCATTGCCCTTTCTCTACTAAAAGGTCCTTGAAGTAAGATCAGAATTGTACATTCCATATCTACTGAAGTTATTAGGATTGGTAATTGCAACAAGATTTTCATCTCTAACATTCAAAGGTTTTCAATGGTGTGAATGAAATAGGAGATGGGGACCTCTTCACTTTTCCCCTGGCGAATGACTGACTGGTTTCATTGCTTGGGGAAATGTTAATTTTAGCTCACTCTGTCTTTGATCAAAATCAAGTCTACTTCGTGCCTGTGTTGGTTAGGTAATCCCTTTGATCATTTTATGTCTAGCTTCTGATTCCATTTTAAAACCATTCCCGCCCATAAAAGTGGAATTAAATCAAGAATTTTATATCATCATATTAAATGTAGAAAAAGCTACCGCTTTCAGCAGTTTTCAGATGAAAGGACTCAAATCAAAAAAGAATAATAGATATATTCACAGTAACAGAAGTCAAAAGAGAAAACTCTGGAATGTAAGGCCAGCAAATCAGGCAGCATCTATGGAGAGAAAGAATTCATGTTTTGGGTTGAAGGCCTCTGAAGTTAACTGCAGGTTATATAATGAGGGCCCATTGTAGACTGATTCTGAATAATCCCTTACAATGTTTATTGTTTCAAATGTTGTTTCTTGTAGTGTGTGTGAATAGGCATATATCTTCCCGAAGCTGGCCTCTTGATCGGCCCAGATGTTCTGCCTTAGAGGTGCAGACTGGCAGTGGCTGAGGTGAAACTTCTTCTGAGCCAGCCAGATAACTGCTACTCAATTCACACCATGGGCCTTGCCTCAGCCAGTGGGGTCTGTTAAAGCAGTTTAGCATTCTTAGAGCATGCAGAATAGAAAATAAATTGGATATCATTGCCAAAATAATCCTGAATCACTCTAAAATACAGTGAAAGCTACTACCTCTGTTCTGACTGAATGCCTTTGATGGAGTACAATCCAAGGGCTCTTCACAGAGCTGTTATCAAACAAAACTTAGTGCAGAGTGACGTGAGGTGTGAGGACAGGCGGTAATGAGCTTGACAGGAAGGTATGTTTTAAGGGAAGAGTGAGGGAGGTGGAGAAATCTAGGGACGACATCTTGGATCGTCCCACAGGGCTTCCCAAAGTATTAGGTCACTATCCCAGTAATTCCCCCACCCCCACCCCCCTGAAACTTTAGGGTTGTGACTGCCAAGGCAGCAGTGCCTGCTGTGGAATTCTCAAGTGCTGAAAGCTGCAAGGCCCCTTTAAATTCTTAGTTTTGTTTAACAAGTGGCTGTGTCCTTGAGGCCTTGAAATTCTGTGGAGATGTAAAGATCCTTAGCCTGAAACTCTGCAAATTAAAAAGACTCTTTCCATGTTCCCCAACCCATGCGCACATATTGGATATCAACCGTCAAAGTGGAGGTACAGTCTGTTCTGATATAAGGCGATAGCTCTGTTCCTGTATGATCCTGCGATATAAAATTGCGTAATAGCAGCATCGTTTAAATTAGTAGGACTGGAATCATATTACAGCCAATACAGGTAGGGAAAGTTCGTGTTCTACAAATAATAATCTAAATTCTTCAATCACAATATAGTCAATTTGCATTGAAGAAATGCGTATTACAGCAGAACCGACTGTACATTAGGAAGTCCTGGCCAAGCCCCTAGGCCCCTGCGTTTACCAATGAAAATCTGATTTGTGGGAGGCTGGAATTACAGGAATGCAATGGCCTGAGTGGGTTTTGGGACTGGAGATAATTAGTGATTGGAAGGGTAAGGCAATGGGGAAAACCAGAATGAAAATCTTTAAAATAAAATTGTCCTTTGCTAAATTGAGAGCGGGGAGGTTTGGAGAAATGTGTCTGCAGTAATGCTAGAATGAAGCTATATTACTTCACATGTAGGCAACAGAGGTTGGCATGAGCTCAAGTTTACAGAAGTTGCAAAGTTTGAGAGCCCGCAGGAGAAAATCAGAATGGTCAGTCTGGTGATAATGTGACATGAATGAAGGTGTCAGCAGGTGTGTCATAAATGAACAACAGATTGATCAGCTTCTGAGAGTGATAAATAATGTCAGTGGTTTGATCTTTTAATAGAACTGAATTGTATCTATAGGAGAAGTGTGCTCCATTGGAATACCATGTACCCAGCTGATTAAAATAAAAACTATAAATGTTAGAAATAAAAATTGCCTGGGAGACTTGCACCAAAATAAAGTTGGAAGCACAATTGAGATATGCAGGCTGAAACTGACTCAAAAGCAAGTTTCAAAGGGGTGCTATTTCAAGGTTCCTCATTGTGCTTTCTTCTGATCAGATTGGGACCTAGTATTCATCCTGTTGTTACACTGAAACAGAAGCTTGATTCACACTGTCGCTACTGAATAACTACTGTTCAAAGAGATACAATCCTTCCCCCGCCTCCCAAAAAGAACTAACTTCAGGAATATAACAGTCTTTATGAAGGGTAATAACTCGGACGTTGGAAGCTATTAAGGTTTTTCCTTCTTAATTATAGCAGGGAAAATCCTAACCAGCATTCTTCTGAACCTGGTCTGTTCCTGTGGAAGAGGAAATGCTGCCAGAGACCTTCCAGGGGAATTTCTGACATGGCTTTGCTGTCAGAAAGATGTGGAAAACAACACTAGGAAGTGTTCATTATGTTTATCAATGTCTTGATTAGATTGGACGCCCTACAGTGTGGAAACAGGCCCTTCGACCAAAACATTTGAGTAAATTACCAGGCTATATGGATTGTTCCAGAGATATTTGAATGTTTAAGAAACTTCTTTATCTTCCCTAACTGCAGCATGATGGCAATACTGCAACTGTCTTGAGTGGGAATTCTGAAACAGATGCTTTCAATATTTGACTCATGTCAAGCAAGCCTGTGTGGTAGGCTCCCGTACTAATTACAGTCAACCTATCAGTGGTTATTTATCTCAACAAAGATCAACTGTTCTCTGGTGTGACTATTAAATACCACCTAAATTAAAAGCTCTTTGATGTCAGTTGCTTATATGCCAAAACTAAATTGTCTACCATTGACATACATGTCCTACAGTATGCAGGTGACTGCAGTGTAATTTCCACTTTGCAGCAAGCTTGTAATTAACCCTTCAATTTTGCATATAAAAGTTGATCCTTGGATGTTGCTAAACCAGAATTACTTTCTCAGCCGTAGCTGGTCCACTAAATATTCCACGTCCCACATAGGTTGAAGGAGAGACCCTGGAATGTATTGACCCCTTTCTAATGCACAGACCAGTAGTCAGCACCATCCTGCTGTATTGCAATGAACCCTGGATTATTTATCAGTGATACAGAAGAGTGTTAGAGAAATCGCAACAGCAGTGCCCCTTATGCCTCCTCCAGATCCAATCGGAGGATCATCAAACAAATAATGGTGTCTTTCTTGAAGCCAGCTCCATAGCATTCTGGAAAAATACTGTAAAACAAGTTATGTTCATTTGGCTGAATGGGATCTCTCCCCACCCTCACCCTAAAAAAAAATCAGTTTTCTCAAATTTCAAGCGTACTGTGGGATGATGAAAACTCTGCAAAAGTACTCTGAAGCTCTCCTTCAAGCAGCATTGACTTTAGTAGTAAAATCCTTCCAGCTATCAGTCATTCAAAATGGTGATAACTGGCCCATCAAGTCTAGTCCCATACGACTATGCATGGTTTAATCTTAATGTGCTCTGAAGTAGCCTTGCAAGCCACTCAGTTGTGAAATCAATCGGTCTGAACAAAAGCTCACCGCGGTCTCCTTAAAGCGACTGGGAATGAGCCAACATTCCAAGAACTAACTGGGGAGAAGAAGTACTCTATTTCTCTGCAAGACAAAACAGACTGTAGACTTCAAACATTTCGGCAGTACAAAGATTGAAAATGTACCACTGAAAATGTTGGACTGGCACTTGACATGGCTAGTGCCTCATCAGAATAATTAGAAATCAAAATTGTATTTCATTAAGTATTACTTGCACCAATACACACAGGCAAGAGTCGGGAGCATTGTATAAGTGACTAGGTTTGTGGCCAGAGCAGCGTGGCGCAGTCAGTATTGGCATTGGAATGTGAGATCTCCCATTTGGACTCCCACTGACACTGGTCCCAGTCCAGTGGACTGGAGCTAATTCCATCATGTTGTTAATAGCTCACAGGTGTTCTGTATGTTTCTGAATCTGACCTGGACTGAAGAAAGTTGTGTGCTAGTTGAAGGCTTTCAGACTGAATTTAATTTGATTTATTTATTGTCATAGGTATCTTGTTACAAAATACAGTGAAAAAAGTTGGATAGTGTCACCACCTCTGGCGCTATTGTAAAACACCAGAAAGATAAACCAAAACACAGAATATAAAGGCAGAAAAATGAAAAAATAATGAAAGTGTCCAACTTTGCAGTCCACCTTGTTAAGTGCTCCGTTGTCGGCCATGGGCCTGGTGGCCAAGCATGAGTCATTTTTGCCGCACCGCTGCTGCTGGAACAAAAGTCGCCAGTCTTCTGGACCATCTTGCCTTCACTGATGCCTCCGACACAGTGTCATCGCAGGACCTCATCAGTGCCACCGATGCTGTCAAGTATCACATCTGTCCACACTTGACTCCGCTGCCACCATGAGTCTGCTTCAGGCTGACCTCCTCAATGCAGCCACTACTGATGCTGCCAAGTCTCGTACTGGACCCAAACTCCTCCGTTGCTGCGAGTCTGTGCTGCTGGGCCCACTCACCACCTCCGATGCTATCGCCATGACCCAGCACTTCACCGAGAGGTAAGTAAAATAAAATTGAAGACAAAAGGGAACTAAAGAAGAGAGAGAAAAAAATAAATGAAACAAAAAGAAAAGTGGAGCAGATGAACCCTGTGCTTTGAAGCCCCACTCTGCTGCCATCTTACCGGAATTCACACTTGAGGATCTTATTACAAGTGCAAGTAGCCTCATTAATTCTGTTTGTCTTTGTTTATCTTTAACCTGGGGTTGCTAAGTCATTGGGGAGGTCATCTGGGATAACTTATAAAGCTTAATGGGAGCGGCCCCAACTGAGCAGGCATACTTGGAATTGCTTTCCAACTTTGAGCTCCAGGAATTACATCACTTATCCAATGGGCACTTTAGGGCATGAATGGTTCAAATGACACAGGTTGAAATGCCAAGAGTCAACCATAGCTAGGATGAAATGAGGTCATTTCAGCCTGAAGAATGTACTTTGTAGCAGTGTTTTTGCTTGAAAATACGTACAACACAGATGGCCTCCTTCTTCAAGGACGCCTGTGCCCGAAACGTCGAATCTCCTGTTTCCTGGATGCTGCCTGACCTGCTGTGCTGTTCCAGCAATAAAGTTTCAGCAGTGTTTTTGCCACTCGTAAACATTTTCTTGATTTCATGATTCTACCCATCCCCACTCCCTTTAATCTGCTGTTTGGATCCCTTTCCTTAATTGTCCCATTAATGGTTTCTGATGGATCTTGATGCTTAGTGTCAGTTTAAATACCATCAGGGAATAATAAGATCCTGTTTTATTTTACAGTATTAGCTGATACCAGTTTGCTCAAACTTGAGTGCCTCCACTCATAATACTATCTTTCCCTTCTCTGAATATCTGGTGACTTTGTTATGGAGAGACATCTTTCTTATGGTGATGATTATAACTGGAACAGGTTACTGATATGAGGGGTGGCTAGAAATCTGTGTCTTAAAAGAATGGAGGAAGAAAATCAATGTTGAAAATTTGGTTATGTATTTCAAACATATTACTGTATACATGCACCATCCTACTTGAATATCTTTTCCCCCAAATAATTGTGCTGCAGCTTTTTGTATTCCAATTAATCTTCATCAAAAGGTTAAAATTGAACTTTTAAAATGTTTGATATGTGTACAATGTATATAGTGGCATGCAACATCAGTGACAAGCTAACAAGCTTTTGAATCAAAACACTCAGTAAAGCTTCATTGTAACTTCACTCAACATGAAAAGAGCTATTGCTTGATCTGTGTGTCAAAAGGGAGATGTGCTTGATAATCTTTCCCTCTTTAAAGAATGATGATCTGTGCTGTAATGGAAATGTCAGCTATTGGGGTAAAAAAATGAAAAGTGGCTGTTTAGTAACTCCATACAATGCAATCGCACTCAGTGACCTTAAGTTTCCCTTCCTTTGCTGGCAGGCATCCAGCCTTCCAATGATCTAAACTCAAATAATGGTATCCTTGTGCCTGAGCATGGAGGACACATAGGTTGAGATTCCCTAGCCTAGAATTCCACAGCAGTCGCTCAGATTGAAGTGTGCATTGGTGAATGTTGTACTTGATTTAGAAGTTGAAACAACCGACCCTGGCACTTAGCACACCACGGAGAGCATTGTCCCTTTGTCTCACCAGTTCTTCGGCCTAGCCGTTTAGTGCTCGGAAGATGAGTATCTCAGCAACAAATCTCAAGGGAGGCAAAACATAAACCATGCATTGCCCAGGATCTGCAATCGGTATGTATAAACAACAAGTCCACTTGATGCTAGTTGTAGATAGAAAAGATAGATTTCCATTTATGTAGGACTCTTCATGTCCTCAAGATATCCCAAAGCAATTTACAGATAGGGAGGGGCTTAGTCGGCTGGGGCTGCGGGGTGATCTTATAAAATCACGAGGGGTGTGGGACAGGGGGAATAGCTACGGTATTTTTCTCTTGAGTGGGGGAAGTCCAAAACTAGAGGGCATAAGTTTAAGGTGAGAGGGGAAAGATTTAAAAGGGACCCAAGGGGCAACTTTTTCACATGGAAATGCATGTGTGGAATGAGCTACCAGAGGAAGTGGTGGTGGCTGGTACAATTACAACAATTGAAAGACATCTGGATGCGTACATGAATAGAAAGGTTTTAAAGGAAATTTAAAAGGGACCCAAGGGGCAACTTTTTCACATGGAAATGCATGTGTGGAATGAGCTGCCAGAGGAAGTGGTGGTGGCTGGTACAATTACAACAATTGAAAGGCATCTGGATGCGTACATGAATAGAAAGGTTTTAAAGGAATATGGGCCAAAAGCTGGCAAATGGGACTAGATTAGTTTAGGATATCTGGTCAGCATGGACGAGTTGGACTGAAGGATCTGTTTCCATGCTGTACATCTCTATGACTCTGTAAGTACTTCTGAAACGTAGTTACTAATATAATCGGAAATGTAACAGCCACTTATTAAGCAGAAACTCCCATTAACAGTAACAAAGTAATGACAGTTTTTTTTGTGATGTTGTTGGAGAGGTAAATATTGACTAGGGCAAGTATCTAGTGTAGTGTGTTACAAGTGGAGATGATTAGGTAAGAAGAGGTGTTCTCAAGGCTGTCAATGTATTCTCAGTTAAGGGGGCAGATAGCACTCATTTGCCCCATGTAAACCAGTCAGTGACACAAACACAGCTTTTGACCACCAAATGAGTTTGGTGTATATAAACATGCATAACGACTGGGTAAAATGTGAAGGTGGTCCAAACCTGTCTCATTCAGCTGTTTGAGATATGGCTGAAATCAGTGGCCAACATGGGCTTCTTCCATTGTTACAAGGATGACTGCACATTTCTATGGATAATGTTAATGCAATCTGCAAAATTGTGTATTTACTTGTTTTATTGACCTCTCTTGTCCAAACTGTTGTTCTTTTCCACATTGATGACTTTGATGTCAAGTTAACCAGCTCTTTGTCTTTTCCTATAAAACCTTCAATTTCTTTATTACTTTGAGAAATGTGCTAACACAAAGGCACACTTCTTGTTTTATTTATAATCTGCTCTGATTTTCAGTCCTTCACTGAACCCACAGTGCAGAAATATCCCAATTAGACCATCAACTCTGTGCTTTGCTCTATAGGTATCTCTCTCTCTGTCTGAGCTCTTTGTCTTTCCAACAGCCTTACTTTGCAACCTCTTGAGACCCACACAGGTGGACTACACCATGAAACAATTGTCTGGGCAACACTGGGACTATTGTCACTGGAATGTAGGAGGTTGAGAGGTCACCTTATAGAGGTTTATAGAATTATGAGGGGTATAGACAAGGTGAATGTCTTTTCCCTAGCATGGGAGAGTTCAAAGCTTGGGGGGGTGGGGGGGAGGGAGGGAGGAGGGGATACAATTTCAAGGTGAGAAGAGAAATATTTAAAGAGGACATGAAGGGTAACTATTTTACATAGTGATTTGTGTATGGAATGAACTGGCAGAGAAAGTGGTAGATGCAGGTACAGTCACAATGTTTAAAAGACCTGGACAAGTACATGAAAAGGAAAGGTTTGGATGGATATGGGCCAAATGCTGGCAGGTGGGACTAGTTTAGTTTGGGAGCATGGTTGGCGTGGACTGGTTGGAATGAAAGGTCTGCTGATTGACTCTGACTTAAAACTTTGCTCTTCACTTCAAAATATTCCTGTTTAACTTTCTTTCTACTTTCGGCTCTTACTTCCTCTTTCTGATCCTCTGTTCTGCTTTACTGCTAATAGCCAACATTAAAAGTGCTCAATTTCTTTTCTGTTGCACGAAATCCCAGTGGTAGAAGATTAATTTTCTAATCCACTACAGGAACCAGTCTTTTGAAGGTTTATATCTCTCCATGTGGCAACTTTGAGGCCTTGTAACGAGCTCTAATTTTTATTGCATGGCACAGTGTAATGTTATGAAGTAGATTAAAAAGTTAACAGTTCTTCATTCAGTTACCTGCTTAAATAGTCAGGCAATACCAGGGCTGCAGTATTCACATCAAACAAAGCCCTCTTTAATGCAGCTTGGGATTTTGAGCTTGACTTCTGATGAGGCGCAAATAAGCACAAAGTTGACTTTTTCCAGTGTTTTTGGAAGGGATTCCATTCACTGAAAAATCCCTTGTCAGCTTTTTACTTTGGCACGAGGGCGGAGTGGTGTATGACAAATACAGACTTATTTTGCTAACTACTATGTTGCACCTGTGCCATGAGATTTTAATTTGTGCTTGGTTTATCTCCTGCTAGAACAACTTCCCAGGAAATTTAAACCTTTTTTTCCTTGTCCTCGCCTTGGAATTCATTAGAGCTAATATTTCAGATTGACTTTCCTAGTCAATGAACTACTTTATGTCAATCTGTAAGATCATTTCTCAGATTTTCCTTCCCTAACTGAGCTTCTAACTCCATATCCTCGGCATTGCAAGGATTTCCTTTTTCCACATTCACTATATTATCTTCACCCTGTCACTGCTGAATGCTGCCGATATCCTCACCACTCCTGTGTTGCTCCAGATGTGATCAGACCCATAATTGTCTTCTTCATAAACTTGTGGTTATCTAAAACTCTTCCCATGCATGCTAACTAGCTTCAAATCTCACTGAAGGATATTATTAAACTTGCAGAATAGCAAAATAATTAAAAGTGAAGTTCAATCCAAATAAATATGAGGTATCACATTTTGATTGTAAGAATAGAGAAATCACATTGCATGGAAGTTCACTAGTCTTGGTCAGATAGAGGAACAAAGGGTTCTCAGAGGATAAACACATGAACTACTAAAAGTTGTGTTACGCGTTAAACGAGTTCATTTAAAGTCAAACTAAACACTTGGTTTTATTTTTAATGTGATAGAGGCCATCAAAATAAGATAGTCACTAAGCAATCCACAAGGGAATTCAGAAGAAAGGGCTTCGCCCAAAGACTGATGCGAATATGAAACTCACTACCAGAGAATGGTTGAAGTGAACAGAATAGATGTATTTAAAGGAAAACAAGACAGCCATAAAGGCAGAAGGGACTGGATAGTCACAGTGCTAGATCTGTAAAAGAAATGTTTTTTTTTCCAGAATCATACAATCATAAGGTACAGAAGAGGCCCTTTGACCCATTAAGCCTGCACTGACCAGAACTACTATAAATGTACACTAGTTCTGCTTCCCAGCACCAGGCAAAGCCTTGAATGTTTTGCCATTTCAAGTGTTCATCCAAATATTCTTCAGTTATTGAGTTTTTGCTACCCTCAGTTCATTCCACATTCACAACACCCTCTGGGTGAAAATATTTTTCCTCAGATCTCCTCTAAATGTCTTGCATCTTGTTTTAACATTATGCCCCCTGTTATTTAATTTGCAATTAAGAGGTGTAGCTGTTTTCTATCTGTCCATGTCCCGAATAATCTTACACCTCAATCAGGTCCTGCCTCAGCCTTCTCTGCTCTTAAAACAGCTTGAGCTTATCTTGTTTCTCTCCTTGGCTAATATGCTCCATCTCGGGCAACACCTGGTGAATCTCCTCTGCTTTCTCTTCAGTGCGGTCACTTCCTTCCTATAGTGCAGTGACCAGAACTACACACAGTACTTCAACTGTGGCTGAACCAAAGCCCCGTACACCTCTAACCTCCCTGCTGTTATAATCTATACCAGAACTGGTAACGGCAGGTATCCCTTTTTGTCACCCTATTAACCTGTCCTGCCGCTTTCAGGGATCTGTGGACAAGTACCCCAAGGTTCCTCTGAGCTTCCTAGCTTTCTGCCACTCGTGAGGATTGCCTCATTACTTCATCCAAAGTGCATCACCTTACACTTATCAGGGGTAAATTCCACTTTTAAAATAAATTTTCACCCTCTCAATGGAGAATCCATCATGGTTCACCTTGGCACTTGTTTCAGTTGTCTTTTGGAAGCTGTGATTCTGCCAGCAAGGAATTCCTCAAAGAACTTTTATTGCATTATGGCAGATGTAATGTCAAAATTTGATTGCTAACACTCCTGGAAAGTGCATTGGGGCACGCTATTATGTTTAAAAGCATGATTTACGTGCAATTACAACATTTAAAAGGCATCTGGATGGGTACATGAATGGGAAAGGTTTAAAGGGGTATGGGCCAAGTGCTGGCAAATGGGACTAGATTAATTTAGGATATTGTGTCGGCATGGATGGGTTAGACCAAAGGGACTGTTTCTGTGCTGTACTTCTCTATGACTATTGTTGTGTTCTGTCTCGTCTGCTTGACTCCAACGTGTGTCTTTCTGATTAGATTAGATTAGATTCCCTACAGTGTGGAAACAGGCCATTCGGCCCCATCGACACTCCAAAGAGTAACCCACCCAGATCCATTTCCCTCTGACAAATGCACCTGACACTGTGGAGCAATTTACCACTGCCAATTCACCTGACCTGCACATCTTTAGATTGTGGGAGGAAACCCACACACACTGGGGGAATGTGCAAACTCCACACAGACAGTCGCCTGAGGCTGGAATTCAAACGGCGTCCCTGGCACTGTGAGACTGCAGTGCTAACCACTGAGCCATCGTGCCGCCCAGACCTCAGGAAGACTGTAACTCTGGGAAGGGCAACACCAATCTTCGATCTCCTCAGAATAGGTTAGCCAGTTTTTAGATTAACACTAAAGTCTCAAACGAATATTTTAATCAATTTCTCTCACCTTCTGCACTGCCTTCTGAATACAATCATCAGATGCCTAGCAGCCACACAGCCAACAAATCTAGTAGCCTAAACAAAAACCAAAGAAATGAGAATGCTGGAAATTGGAAACAAAAACAGAAATTGCTGGAAAAAGACTCAACAGCATCAGTGTAGAGAAAACAGGGTTAATATTTTGAGTCCAGTGACTCATTTTCAGATCATATCTGGCAGCCTGTTTGGTCCATGCAAAAAAAAAAGTAAATGGAAGTAAGTTGGGCAATTTATATGTAATGATGTGCAAGCCATCTGCTGGTCACAGATTTTACATGTCAAGGGATATTCTGGTTTGCTCTGGATTTGGCTGCAAATGCAAAACCAAGAACTGAGCTTATATTCCAGGCCGACAACTGATGGAGCACTCAGAAGTTTCTGGGCTATCTACGTACAATCTATTGAATGGGACCTTGAGATGAGGTTATAGTTATTCTGTTTCGAGTAGGGCTGTGGAACCCCATGCTTAATTCATTGACGAGCTAGAAATTCTGGTGTCTGGGCCAGCATTCATTCATCAGCCAATACCATATGAGAATGAAGCAATTCATCTTGTTGTTCATGGGCCTTTTCTGACACAGAAAAGCTGTCACTTAGAGATTATAGGTAATGCTCCTTTAGTGACAAAATACATTAAGTACTTAAGAGATGTTTTGATGATTCGATAAGGCCATGTGCAAAAGCAAGTCCCCTTATTATAACCGTGCTCGCCTTTTGCCAGTTTATGGCTGGTTCCTTGCCTAGTTCTAGCTGTGACTGCTTTATCTTGTTTAAAAGTTTGGTTATTAAAGATTTTTTAAAAATTATTAATTTTTCTCCCATTTTCTTTCATTACCTTCTGAAGGAAAACACAAGACAAGCCTGAGTAGACTCACATCCTTTCTGTTTGAGCATGATAACTCTTCATAAGTATATATAAACCGGTTTCTTGACTGTAGTAAGGGGGACGTGGTAATACCCTTTCTTGTAGGATATGCAGATTTTCTGTCCCAAGCCTAGTCAAGGCAAAGCAATACAATTGTCTGCTGCTGTTTCAGGTGACCTCTGACAGAACAGAAACATGGAATTGAGCATGGCCATTACTGCCGTATATCACAGAGTCCATGCCACATTCAGTTAAGTTACTGAATGAACCTTGGCTCAGCAAGTAAGTGGGCAGGCTGCCCAGAGAGCTGCATCAGTGCATCTCTGAAGACAGCTGCCAGGAACATGTGGCAGAAACTTTTCATACACTTTTTCCTTATTCCCCTACAGGGGGAAAGAGGGTGCAACAGATTCTCTAAAAGTCAGGGGGAGAGCAGCAAGGACATTTTTTCAAAAGGAATGCTTCCAGGCTGTGGGAAACACTCGCAAAGCTGCATTTAGTTGCCCTGAGAAGGTGGTACTGGCCTGCCATTTTGAAACATCATTTTTCTCCCACACAATGATATTAGAAATAGTTTTGAAAGAGTTTTCAGAGGCAAAGACTAATGAGTTGATTTAGCTCTGATCTAGTTAAGGGGGCATTCACGTTCAAGGGAGACCATAAGAAAGACTGCATGTTAGTGTGCATGGCTGAAAAAATAATGACCTGAATAGTTTCAGCTGAAGAGATTTAAGGGTTTGAAAAGAAGCTTTCAAGTTCGATTTCTGCAGCGCTTGATAAAATCGAGAATTGTTCCATTTCTGATGATAGATGTTTTCTAATCAACCAGTTCAGAGATATTCTTACATACCTCTGGAGCAGGTAGGACTTCAGCCTGGCATCCTGGTCACAAGGTAGGGTCACACACTGTACCATAAGAGCCTTTTCATTGTCAGTATTGTTTCATTGTTTAAACACTGATCAGATGTTTAAAACTCAGGGTGCAGGTTACTGAAGAAAGGCTATGCTACACCTACTTAATTACACAGGTCTATTTGGAAAGCAGAATGCTGTGTGAATTTTCATCAAAACTATTTAAGTAAATGGACTGTGGTATTTCTACTACTTGAACTGGCATTTTGTTTGAATGCATTAAATATTGGCAGGGGAATGGATTTTGTATCAAACATTAATCTAAAAACAGACATTGTGAAATACAATGCAGAGCTTCGAATGAAGAATTGTCAAGTTACTGAGGCCTTGTAGCTCTGCTGATTGCTGTGTTGATGTGATAACACATTGTACCTGTTAAGTATACTATTTAACTTGCTGCATTTTGTATTGTATCTCATTTTCACCAACAGAGGAATAGAACAATGAAGCTTGCCTGATTCCCAAGTTCTGTTTTCAACAATTATTCACTTAAGATTATAAGAAAAAGGAACATGAGTAAAACATTGGGCTCCTTGAGCCTGCTCCGCCATTCAGCAGGGTTATGGCTGATCTGATGTACCTCAGGTCCACTTGTCTCTCCTTTCCCCTAACCCTTGATTCCTGACTGATCAAAAATCTACCTACCTCAGCCTTCAACATCCACAAGGACTCTGCTCCCACAATTTTCTGTGGCAAACAGTTCCAAAGAGACTCAACCCTTTGAAAGAAGATATTCCTCCTCATCTCAGTCTTAAACTGGCATCCTTTTATTCTGTGGCTGTGCTCTCTGGTCCTAGACTCTCCCAAAAAGGGAAACATTCTCTCAGCATTTATCCTGTCATGCTTTCAGAATACCATATGTTTGAATGGGATCAACTCTAATTCTTCTAAATTCTATTGAGTAGTTGAGCTTTTGCTTAAGAGAATCCCTCCATAACAGAGACATCCGAGTGAGCCTTTGCTGTACTGTCTCCAATGAAATGATATCTTTCCTTAAACAAGGGGCAAGAAACTGCTCACAGTATTCCAGATGTTGTCTCTCCAACCTTGTTCAGTTGCAGTAAGACTTCCCTACACTTGTGCACCAACTCCCTTGAAATAAGGGCCATCATTCCATTAATGCCCCAGGTCCCTTTGCAGGCAGCACGGTGACTCAGTGGTTAGCACTGTTGTCACACAGCACCAGGGACCCAGGTTTGATTCCAGCCTTAGACGACTGTTTCTGTGGAGTTTGCACATACTCCCTTTTGTTTGCTGGGTTTCTTCTGGGTGCTCCAGTTTCCTCCCACAATCCAAAGATGTGCAAATTACGTGAATTGGCCATGCTAAATTGCTCATAGTGTTCAAGGATGTGTAAGTTTGGTACATTAGTCAGGGGTAGGGGATAATAAGGTAGGGGAATGGGTGTGGATGGGTTACTCTTTGGAGGGTCAGCGTGGACCCAATGGGCTGAATGGTCTGCTTCCACACTGTAGGGATTCTATAATTCTATGTTGCAGCTTTCTGCGATTTTTCTGTATTCAAATAATATTTTGTTCTTTTGTTCTTCCTTCAAAAATGAACAACTTAATACTTTCATACATTATATTTCATTTGCCAACTTTTTGCACACTTAATCTATCAATATTTCTCTGTAACCTGTATCCCTTCTCACATACTGCCCGCCACCTATTTTACTGTTGTCTGAAAATTTGGCTACAGTTCATTCACTTCCTTCCTCCAAATCATAAATATGTATTGTAAGCAATTGCAAGGCCAATACTGATCCCTGTGGAACTTCACTGGTCACAGGTCACCAGCCTGTACAAGAACTCCTTTTTCCCCATTTGTAGTTTCCTGTACATGATACAATTCTCTATCCATGCCAATATACTGCCTCCAACACTGTGGGCTCTTATCCTATGTCTTTTGTAAGGTATCTTGTCAAACACCTCCGAATGGTGTTACTTACATGAAATACTTTTCCTATTTGTGAAAATTATATCATATAATTATTGAAGAGGTTATTAAACAAGAAGAAACAACTGAGGCTCCTGACTTCACTGCATCATTGGATCAAACATGGACAAAAGAGCTGAATGTAACAGCCAAGTTGAAGTGTTTGCATTTAACTAGGTATGGCAAAAGTGAGGACTGCAGATGCTGGAGATTAGAGTCAAGACTAGAGTGGTGCTGGAAATGCACTTTTTTTTCTTTATTTCTTCGCGGCCGCTTCCGCAGCCACTTCCACACCCATTCCTGATGAAGGGCTCCTGCTTGAAAAATCGATTTTCCTGCTTCTCAGATGCTGCCTGACCAGTTGTGCATTTCCAGCAGCACACTGATCTCTATTTGACTAGGTATGTCATTTAAGGAGGTAAAAACAAGGACTGCATATGCTGGAGACCAGAGTCTAGATTAGAGTGGTGCTGGAATAGAGCCTGATGAAGGGCTTTTGCCCGAAATGTCGATTTTCCTGCTCCTCGGATGCTGCTTGACCTGCTGTGCTTTCCAGCACCACACTAATCTAGACTCAGATGTCATTTAAGGAGCCCTAGCAAAACTACAGGCAATAAGAACTATGGAGAAAACTCTGCAGTGGTTGGAGTCATACCCAGCATAAAGAAGAATGTTTGTGGTTATTGGCGATCAATCACCTCTGCTGGAATTCTTCAGAGTTGTGTCCTCTGCCAAATACCTTAGTGTGTTTCATCAATGACTTTCTTTCCATCATAAGGTCAGAAGTGGTAGTATTCTTTGTGCAATCATCAGTGTTCAGCATCATTCACAACACCTCAGATACAGAATCAATCTGTGTACATATATAGCACAATCTGGACAATGTCCAGGCCTGTACTGACAAGTGACAAGTTATATTTGTGTCACATAAATGACAGGCAGTGACCATCTCCAAAAGAAGAGAATTTAATCACCGTTCTTTAATGTTAAATGGTATTATCTGCACTGAATCCACCACTATCAACATGTTAGGGCCTTTCTTTGACCAGAAGCTGAATTGGACTAGCTATATTAGTACTGTGATTGCATGAGAAGGTCAGATGCAAAACATTCTGTGGTGAATAACTCCACCTCCTGTCACCCTCATTGTCAATCATCCACAATATACAAGTCAGGAATGTGAAAGAATACTGCACCACTGGGTACAGCTTCAACAGCACTCAAGCTTAATACCATCCAAGACAGCAGCCCACTTGATTGGCACCCCTTCCACCACCTTCAACATTGATTCCTTTCACCACTGATAGACAGTGGCAACAATGTGTGCCGTCTCCAAGATCAACCTCAGTAACTCATCAAGGCTCTTTTTGACAACAATTTCCAAATCGGTGATCTTTACTATCCAGAAGGTCAAGGCAGAAAACGCATGGGAATACCACACCTACAAGTTTCTCTCAAAACCACATACCACCCTGATTTAGCATTGTATTGGTATCCATTTAATTAATGAACTTGGAAAAATGTGTTCTCTTTAGCTAGTTTGGTTTGGCTCGTAAACTATGTACATGTTGGTGGGTAACTTGACTTTTGAGACCTTCCAACATACCTCCCAAAAAGTTCTACTTGGCCCCCAATTATAAAAGTGAACATGGTATGGATGGTTGTCAGCTTTGTCATTCACCATGCTGGCTCTAACCTGTTTGGATGTGTCATAGAGATGTACATCACGGAAACAGACCCTTCGGTCCAACTCGTCCATGCCGACCAGATATCCCAACCCAATCTAGTCCCACCTGCCAGAACCCGGCCCATATCCCTCCAGACCCTTCCTATTCACATACCCATCCAAATGCCTCTTAAATGTTGCAATTGTACCAGCCTCCACC
>NC_057718.1:8324303-8340896 GCF_004010195.1 Chiloscyllium plagiosum | reverse complement strand
CCCTATAGCTCAAATCCTCCAACCCTGGCAACATCCTTGTAAATCTTTTCTGAACTCTTTCAAGTTTCATAACATCTTTCCGATAGGAAGGAGACCAGAATTGCACACAGTATTCCAACAGTGGCCTAACCAATGTCCTGTACAGCTGCAACATGACCTCCTGTACTACACTGCAGATCTTTGCAATATGGTCTTATCTCCTTCATCCACCTGATAAGTAAAACATTGATTTGTTGGGTGAGAATTTGAGGCTGATTCTTAATGCAAGTATTGAATGAGGTGGCTGAAAAAAGAAGTCAATTGTTGCAAAAACAATTTTGGTGTTGAAACTGTGGCTGTCTTATACAGTATCAATTTAAATGTGTAATCTGTGGTATTGTAATGAACCACTTGATTGGACACAATTTGTGTACAGGCTTAACTCTGAGTTATTTTCTATGTACCCTAGATACTTCAGGGTTGGTTTTGACAAAGCCCCCTATTTCCATCTTTGTAATATGGCCCTGCCTCAGAGTATGTACTGTTGAAACCCTCATGTATGATTTTGTTACTTCAAGATTTGATTATTCCAGTGCAGTCGCGGTTGACCTCTCATCATCCATCCATCCATGAACCTAAGCTCCAGTAAAACTCTGCTGCCCTTTCCAAATGTATACTAAGTCTGGTTCACTCATCATCCCTGTGTTGCTGACCTACATTGGCTCCCAGTTAATTCTCATCCTTGTCTTAAAATCTCTCCATGGCCAAGCGCACCATTGTCTCTGTACTCACCTCCAACTCCAACAACCTTCCATTTTTGGCTTATAGTTGTTCCACCATTGACACCTGTGTCTTTAGCTGGCAAGGCCTTAAATTCTAAAATTCCATCCCTCTAAAATTCTCCACCTCTCTTCCTTATCAGATACTCTTGAAGCCTACCTCTTCAACCAAACTTTTGGTCATCTGCTTGAAGATGTGTTTTGATGTCAAATGTTTGATAATGCTCTTGTGAAGCACATTGAGATGTTTTATTGCATTAAAGGCATTATATAAATGCTTGTTAATAATGTCATGGGTCGCTTTCGCAAGGGGAGTGGCCTTGTGACTTTGGAATTAAATAATCAATATGTGATCAGGTTGTAGATGCACACAAGTTGTAAACCAAACTACCTTTCTCAAGATCATTTTACAAGTGGCTATTTCCATTGCCAATGAAAGCATGTTCGCTGGATTCAAGATTAGATTCTGAATATGAAAACAAAATACGAAATTGCAATTCAACTTAGTTGCTCCATAATGCTACCTTACAACTTCTGGTTTTTGAGCTAAATATTAACTTCAACTCATTGTCAGCAGCCACTCCTATAAGTGATTCTTATGCATCATGATAAGGAAAGCCTTTTTTCTCTCTACCTAATTAAGTAACATTGTGACCCAGGGATCCCATCAAAGTGTCGTACAGCACAGAAACAGACCCTTAGATCCAACCAGTCCATGCTGAGGATAATCCCAAACTAAACTAGTCCCACCTGTCTGCTCCTGTCCCTCCAAATCTTTCCTATTCATGTACCTTTCCAAAGAGCTGTCACTCTGTTGACTGGCAGATCTACCATGTGACTCTTCCTTCCTGAACAGAAGACGATTATAAAACAATACGTCAAAACAAAAAAAATTACTTTATTGATTTAATAAACATGATACAGCCATCGGCAGTTTTCCAAAGATTCTTGACTATAATAAAATTGGATGTCACTTACTAGACCCTGATTGTGGACATATCTTCTCCACTAAGCATACAATGTGAGATTGGTTCAAGAAGCAGGTGGTTTCTTGCTATTGCTGAGGAAACAGATCATTTTATTAGCTGCTCCCTCATGGCCCATGTTTTTCTGAGCTGGCACTCAGAGGTTAATGTCTACTCTTTGGTGTAGGAATTGCATATTCTTTAGCATCTGCTTAGTCAAGCTCCTCCTGCTAATGGCATGGAACCTCACATGTTGCATTTACATAGTGTCTTTAGTGTCTTCACAAGATCAACCTAAATGTTTTCAGATCTTTTTGAAAGACTTTCATAAACTCTGGATGCCACAAAGTACTTTACAGTCAACGAAGTGCTGCATTCTTGAAGTGTAGTTGCAGATATAGGAGTTGCAGGCAGTCTGTGTACAACCAGCTGTATGATAACGACCAGACAATGTTATTTAATGGTGTTGGTTGAAGGATAAATGTTAACCAGATGCCCAGGGAAGATGCACTGCTGTTCTTCAGAATAATGTCGTGGGATCGATTCCATTCAAATTGGAGAGCGAATGGTTTTAAGTTTACATGTCATCAAAACGTAGTATCTTCAATATTACAATACTGTACTCCCTCTGTACATAACTGGGTGACAGCATTGATTCAGTCCTCAGTATGAAGTGAGATTTGAACCCATGACCTTCTGCCTGTTCTAGAATGATGGCTTCCTCTCAAGGAAAATATTAAATACAGCATTACAAAAATATTTTTGTTTTTTTTTAGAAAAAGCCAACTGTGGTAATGTGGGCAAAATCCAACATGGCACAGCCGTCTTTAATAATAATAATAATAATAATTGGCACAGAAGTGAGTTGAAGAAACATTATCCTACTTCATGTTGCAGCATGAAGCAGGCTTGAGGAGTGAAAGTAATTTATAAAATGCAACTCATTATTTGGTAACAGAAGCATTTGTAATTGTGTTCATAGGCTACCCAATGAGGAAAAATGTTCAGTAATTGTAAAACTGTTCGTAGCGGAAGTTGTGAAGGCCCAGTGGATAAAAGTTGTTTAGCAAGGAGACAACAAACTGTGATTAGTTTAGAATTTTATTGCTTTCCTTATTGCTTTGACTATTTCCCCTTGCTGGGTGTATTTCAGTCAGCTTTTCTTCACCATTTCCTCCCTTCCTTCAGTACTTTCCATAAACATAGTCCCTGTGGAAAAGAAAGTTAAGCTAATCTGTTAATGGAACATCTTTCTGGCAAATAAAATCTTCTTGTCATTCCAGTCAGTAAGTCATATGCTCGACTTTGTATTTCAATGTTGCAGTCTATTGGAGGCTGTTAACTTGTTTAAAAAAAAGTACATTTAAAGGTGGAAGATATTAAGGGCAGTTTACAAATAGATATGAATAAATCTAAGATTACACATGCTTTACGTGGATCTGTGACCCATTGCCCATTATTTTTTTTAGATTAGATTAGATTACGTTACAGTGTGGAAACAGGCCCTTCGGCCCAACAAGTCCACACCGCCCCGCCGAAGCGCAACCCACCCATACCCCTACATTAACCCCTTACCTAACACTATGGGCAATTTAGCATGGCCAATTCACCTGACCTGCACATCTTTGGACTGTGGGAGGAAACCGGAGCACCCGGAGGAAACCCACGCAGACACGGGGAGAATGTGCAAACTCCACACAGTCAGTCGCCAGAGGTGGGAATTTTTAGAGCTGCTATTAGCCTTTTCCGTGGCAGTCTGACAACAGTGTAAGAATAATGAGTTGGTTTCTGGGTATGTTTTGTTATCCAAGTAGCCACCATGTGGTGGTATTACCTAGTGATCCATAGAACTGGGCAGTTGGTGGAATTAAAATCCAGTTGTAAATCTGAAATTCAAAGCTAGTTCCATTGAAGCTATCATTATTGTAAAGATCATATGATCATTTATGTTCTTTAGAGAAGTAAGTCTACCATCTACATGTAACTCCAGAACAACAGCAGTGTCATTGACTTTTAATTGTGCTTCGGAGTGGCCTTGCTACAAGGCAGTAGGATGTAGGTAATGAAGATGCAATGATGAATGTTGGCTTTGCCAACAACATCCACATCCCATGAAAAGATGCAATCTGAAATTTAGCCTTTAAGAACATACAGAAAAAAAGCAGTTTTGTGATTAAGTTGTTTTTGTTGGTTGAAAGGCTGCATATTGCATTAAAATTGTTTTTTTGACCTGTTATTAATTAATTTTTCTGTTATTTCTTTATTCCCTTCCCCGCACGAAATAATTTAGGTGGGTAAAATTAAATTTTTCAAAAAAATGCCATTTTCTTTTCCACATATTATTGAATGTTAGTTTGGAAGAACTGAAAACAGAGCTTTAAGAGCAAAAATGTTTAGACTTCCTCCAATTCTCCAATGCATCAAAAGAAGGATCTTTTCATTTTATGCAAGTCATTATAGGTCAGCAGGCCCATTGAGTCCATACCATTTTGCTAACTAAAGTAGCTCTTCAATTTATTGCCTGTCATCTATCTCTATTTTAAAAAGCAGTTAATTCTGCTTTCAGACCTTTCTGGAGCAGCGTTTCCAACATCTTCATAATCTGTTCAGAAATTCTTTTTGGTTTTAATTTTGATTCTTGAAGCAATGCTTGTATTGGAAAAGTACAGTGTGTTATTCTAAACAAAAACAAAACCGAAAAACTGCAGATGCTAGAAATCAGAAACAAAATCAAAAATTGCTGGAAATCTCAGCAGATATGGCAGAGCAAGCAGAGTTATTGTTTCGGCTGCAGTGACCCTTCTTCAGAACGGAGTTCTGTTAAGCCTTTCTAACAATTTCTGATCTTGTTTACAGGGTTTTATTGTTTTTTTTTGGAAAAGAAACCTTGAATGCTGAGAATCTGAAATGAAACCAATGTCACCACTTCCACCTTGCCCTTCACACCAACGAAATCTTTATGTTTGCCCACCTGGCTCCCTAGTAATGCCCTATCTTTGGTCCATTAAAGCCAAATGATGCAGAATTGTGGTGTGTCTAATTCACAGCTGTTTACTTATCTATACCAAATCTGCTGGCCCACATAAAGATTATCTGACCTCCCCCACTGTGCCAAAATCACTCACTATCGCTGTATCATCTGACTTTCTTTATATAGAATCCCTACAATATGGAAACAGGCCCTTTTAGCCCAACGAGGTCACACGACCCTCCAAAGAGAAACCCACTCAGACCCATTCCCCTATATTTACTCCTGACTAATGCACCTAACCTACACATTCCTAAACACGATGGACAATTTAGCATGGCCAATTCACCTAACCTGGACATCTTTGGATTGTGGGAGGAAACTGGAACGCCCAGAAGAAACCCATGGAAACACAGGGAGAATGTGCAAACTCCACAAAGACAGTTGCCCGAGGCAGGATTTGAACCTGGGACCCTGGCGCTGTGAGGCAGCAATGCTAACCACTGAGCCATCCTGCCTCCTTTCCTCTCCTCCTAGTTGAATGCTATCTTTCCACACATAGCCAACTACATTCTTGCTATTGCTAGCTAGACTGGGTGGAGGTTTGACTCCTACTTTTACAGTGGGCACAGATTTGATATCTAATTTTCCCCTAGTGGGAGCTTATCAACGAAGAAGCTTCAGAAGAATCAATTGGGGCTGGCAACAGAGTAATCATGCATTAACTGCATGTAGGAAGTGCTAAGCTGTCTTCGTAGCTCATTTGTGGTGTGCAGTTATAACCACAAATGTGTGTGCCTATTAATATTTGCCTTCGTATTCCTTATCTTCAACATTGTGCTTTACTAACTGCTTTTGCTGTCTGTGTCCATTTCAGAAATCTGCGATCAAACCTTTTCTGTTTGAACTTCAATAAAGTGATTTGTTAGCAGTAATCTCTCTTCATTCTTCTCATCAAAATGCATTACCTCACTTTTTTATTTTGAATTTCTTCAGTGTGTTTATGTCCTGTTGAAATTTAATGACTATTCTCACTGTTTCCTACTTTCAAATTTTGTTTTAAATTTCCAAATTTAAGCCATTATTATGTACTAAAAAAATGTGATTAAAGCACTAAACTTCGGAGGAACTCTATTGTATTAATCCAAAAAAACAACCATTCACCATCACTTCCTTTGTCAGTTTTGTATCTGTCCTCTACCCTCATGTAGAAAAGTATTCCAGAGCTGGTCACAGGAGCATTAGCTAAATTAATATGATACCAAACCACAAAGAGATTACAACAGGTGATCAAAACTTTTTGTCAAAGAAGTCAGTTATAAGGATGTTTTAAAGACAAAGGAGAGGCAAGGAATTTTTTGAGAATTTGAGGTCATAGGCTAGTCAATTCCTCATCGTAGCATAGCTACCATTGGTAAAATAATATAAATTGGAGCTGTGCAAGAGGCCAAAAGTGGAAAAACTCAAACAAATTCTGAAGTTCATAGAATCTGAAAGACATGGACTAGATATTGACTGCCATGTTTCCAACAGTACAGCAATGACTACACTCCAAAAAAAGTACTTAGTTGGCTGCAAGATTCTTTGTATTTTGGAAGCTTCTATATAAATGCAGTGTTTTTAAACCAGTTATCCATTTCCATTTAAATTCTTCCTGTTATTTTTGTCTTTGTGTTAACTATTGTACTAGAAGACTTCAGTGATCTGAAGTCTCTTTAGCTTTAATCAAAATCAGATTTTTCTTTACTTGGACAGGACGTAAATAATTATTTCAGTGGATTCCACTGTGGAGTATTATCTGTCGTGACAAAACACTTCAGGGAAATGAGCAGGGCCTTTTTGTCCCCTAGCCTATTTGACAGATCAGCCAAACATTCTGGGTAATATATATGGATAATATGTAGTCTTTGGAATGTCTTCAGTCAGCAGTTAGAAAGTGAGCCACAGCCACAATATATTGGCATAGTTTTCCTCTAATAATTTTTTCCTTCCTATTGTATGATGTAAACAAGTGGCTTTAAAAGATAAATTGATTCAGTGTTCTTAATGAGTCCTCTCGAGGGCACATCAATCCATCCTCCTAATAGGAAACCAAGTATAATTAAAAAACATACAATATCAGATCAATATGGCTTTTCCTATAGGTTCTAATGATTGATTAGATTAGATTCCATACAGTGTGGAAACAGGCCCTTCGGCCCAAATAGTCCACACCGACCCTCCGAAGAGTAACCCACCCAGACCCATTCCCCCTAACTAAAGCACCTAACACTATGGGCAATTTAGCATGACCAGTTCACCTAACCTGCACATCTTTGGACTTTGGGTGGAAACTGGAGCATCCGGAGGAAACCCATGCAGACACTGGGAGAATGTGCAAACTCCACACAGACAGTCGCCTGAGGCTGGAATTGAACCCAGGTCCCTGGCGCTGTGAGGCAGCAATGCTAACCACTGAGCCACTGTGCCGCCCTTGTATGTAAGAGTATTGATTTGTGTGGCCCCCCTCTGTCCCCCAAAACTGTACTGTAGTTTAGGATGTAGCTTCACTTGCCCTATAGGTGATCTATATTTGAGTGAGAGAAATATTTCCTGTAGCAGAGTGACATTCAGTTTGGAGTAGATGCGAGAATGTGACATGTAAAGTGATAGGGTTATGAAATTTGACAAATTTTTTGTAGATTAGATCGACTTTCTTTTGAATTGACACCAGCACAACATCCTGAGCATAGCCAACAATTAAAACTGTCCGTACAGCTGAAGAGTTAAAATTGTCATATGGAAGTCTGACTTTAATTTAGATATGACCCTGCTGTGTCAGATACAGGAGGTAGATTGTAATTTTTTTAATATATGGCAATTGTGTCCTGCAATTCAAAGTACCTTGCCTGGAGGCATGCACGTCATGTCTGTAACCCATAGTGATATTTTCATAGCATGATGCTTTGAAACCTATTGTGCAACTTTTAAGCAGCAGAGCTCAACTTCTTCTATAACTTAAAAATGGAAATTTCACCACCTAAGCCTTTTAAAAATTGCATAATTATACTTAACATCCTTCTTTGCTTCATTTTTTCTGGAGAAATCTGTTCAAGCAGCAATTATGAATGGTACAGGGCCTGCTGAGGCCAATGAGCACATATGGGTGAGGCAGTTGAATTAACCTGCGTGGTTACAAAAATGACCACCCTCTTTACAGGTTACCCCCAAATTCCTGCAACCAGAGTAATACTATTGGAGATTCAAAATATCCTTAACTTTACAGAATTCATTAATTGTAAAGTTAGTATTTTTTTTTAAATAATTGATTATTTGAGATACTTTGATAGTTTTTTTTCTCGTGAAATTTTCCTTCTCCTCTGGTTGGGTTGTAATGTGAATTCTAATCAGAAGAACTTACTTGCTAGGAACCTTCTGTGATCTGCACCAGCTTGACGAGAGGAAGCTTGTGGCTGAGGGAGAGAAGGAAGAATTTCCTGATTGGTGGCTGTGAGGATCTTTATTAAAAGTAAAGCTGCAGAATTCTCCACTTGTGACAGCAAGGTCCTACAGACAACAGTGTGATCGGTTTTGGGCCCTTTATCTGCCTGTACTACTTGGATTACAGAGAATAAGGAGTGATCTTCTTGGAACGTACAAGATTTAAGGGGACTCAACAGTGTAGATACAGAGAGATTGTTTCCCGTTGTTGGAGAGCCCAGGACCAAAACGAATAATCGCAGAATAAGGGGTCACACATTAATGACAAAGATGTGGAGGAATCTCTTCTCTGAGGGTAGTGAATGTGTGAAATTCTTTACCATCGAGGGCTGCCGAGGGTGGATTATTAAGCATATTCAAGATGGTGAAAGATAGAATTTAATCAGTAAGGAAATCATGGGTGATATGGAAAAGACAGGAAAGTGGAGTTGAAGATTGTCAGCACAAGCATGATCTCACTGAAGAGCAGAACACTTGAGTTGAAAGGCCTACTTCTACTCCTATGTGCTATAGTCGTCTGGTGAGAGGTGAGGTTGTTACCCATTGAGCTACAATTACCGTAGACACAAGGCCTCAAGAGGGCTTAGATACAGGGCCAAAAGGAAAATAACAATTGCTTCACAGTGTTAAACAGGTTTCTTTACGTGTTGGTGCCAATGAGAACACCATGGATCATCAGCATCTCCAAAATAAATGCTGTTTCAAAGTACATAGCAGAAGGCAGATATGTTTGTGTTAACCAAAGGCATATTTTTAGACTGAGTAGTGATAATCCCAATGTGTGCATGTCTTCAAGATGGGATGGGGGGGGGGGGGGGGAGAGGGGAAGTGCTGTGTGGTAATGGAGAGAAGATCAAGAAGTAACAAATCATATGCTGTAGCCTACGTTTCTTTAAAGTCTTGTCCTTTCCATCCTTTACTAGAATCTGATGCTGAGCCAAATTGTTCCAATCATTTTTATAACTTATTCAATAAAAATTATGCTCTGCACCCTTTCTGACCACAGCACTAATCTGACAAAGACATTAACTTGTCTGTTTCCCTGACAAGTTGAATTATTTTTTGCTCCAATAAATGTTCTCCACCCTTCTTCCACTTATCCTCTTTTCCTTCCCATGTTTATCTAATCTGTCCTTAAATGGATCTGTGCTATTAACCTCAGTAACTTCATGTGGTAGTTCTACGTAATGGCTACTCCCAGGGTTAAGAAATTTCTCCTGAACCTGATGACAAAAAAACACCATTGTTTTCTCATTTAACTTGCTTCTATCTGCTGGTTCTAAGTTTTATTTCATGACTGCAATCATTGAAAAATAAATAAGCCAGTTGTTTCTCTGCTACATAAAGTTGAACCGTCCAGAGATTTGCTGATTTTCAAATTCTGTTTCCCACGTAAAGCACAACTCAAATATTTTGATTTTTGAAGACCCCTGTGGTGCCCATCCACTGATGAACCAACAATGAAAAACAAAGAAAATGTCGGAAAGCATTTTCTGTTTGGCTTACTTCTGCATTGCAAATCCACCCAGGGGTGCTGCTCACAATAGAAAAGAAAGCATGTTGGAAATAACTTAGCAGGTCTGGCAACATTAGTGGAGAGAGAAACAATCAATGTTTCAGGTCCAGTGTGGTGACTTTTAAGTATATCTGCTCCTTGAATGTATTTCTCAATCTCCGAACAAAGTGATGCTCTTGTAGGAATAGCAGGAGTAATCCAAAACCCCAAGCTAATATTCGAAAAGGTGGTGTTGAATCCTATGACCAGTGGTGAAATTTGATTTCAGTGAAAACCTGGAATAAAAAGCATTACCTTACTGCAATCATGTAACCATTGTAGATTGTTGTCAATACCTGTCTGTTTTACTAACATCCCTTAGGGAAGCAAATCTGCCATTCTTAACTAACCTGGCCAATGTGTGACTCCAGATCCATAGTAACATGATTGATTCTTAACTGCTCCCTGGGTAATTGGGATAACTTTCAAACCACAACCCGTGGAAAAAATAAAAATAAAAAAGTTACTTTTTCAGAAATTCATCTGGTTTGTTTGCTATCAGCATTGTTTTGGTTTGTCTAAAATAGTATTTAATGGCAGCATCTGTGGAGAGAAAAACAGTTAATGTTTCGAGTTCGATATGACTCTTCAGAACCCGATCCTTTTGTTTCTCTCCAAAATTTTGTTTTATTTCAAACTTGCAGTATTTGCAGCATTTTGCTTTTCATAAATTCTGAAGTAAATTTGGATCAAAGTTTGAAAAAAAAAGTTTTAAGATGATGACTTGAATTCATTAATATAGACTAAAGTTTGGATTGCAATCAAAATTTAGTAAAGGTGATCAAAATTGAGGGTTTCCAGGCAAAGTAGATTGAGAAACTACTTCTGCAGCGTTGATCAGAATTTAAGATAATTGGCAAAAACAAAAGCCCAGGAAAAAATACTGAGATTTTTTAAACTCGATGATTGAAAAGTGCATATAGATTCAGTAATAAAGAGAGCTGGATATAGATTATTTTTATCAGCATGTTCAGATGTGTTATGCCACACTTGTCTACCATACTTGGAGAAAAGTTTTTCGGGTACTAAATAAAAGCGAGCAGATTTTGCTAGCTCATACAGAGAACTGGCACAGGCATAATGGATCAAGCAGCTTCTTTCTTTGTTGTCTGACTTTCAGGACAGCTGTCAAACATCCAGTCGATTGCTTAACTCCCACTTACTCCAGAGGGGTGTAACAATGTACCTGAACAGGCTGATTATGAAAATATCTCATGCAGTAATAAGTGGCCGTCTAATCTTGTTAAAGGAGTTTACAGAGCTGGGAAGTAGCAGTGAAGTTGATTTGTTCCACTGGCACGATAGCTGTCTGCATTGAAATTTCTGATTCCGTGAAATCTGATGTTGATTTTCCCATTGGGATTGTAAACAGTCCAAATGGAAATGTCTGAGTTCGGATTGGAACTGCTGTTCTTTTAGAGTTTGCGTTTATTTGGCATTACCATTCATATTTCAACCTTTGTCTATTCTGGTTTCTTTCTACTGGTTTTCCCTGGTTTGTTCAGTTCAGCAACAACGTGATCTGACCCTCCATCTTGTATTACAAGTTGCCTTCTTGTTACTCATCTGAACCGTTGGGGGAGAAAGGGTTCTTGTTCCAGCAGCATGTTCACCAGTCCAAGGGTCAGAGATACTCAAAATAAGATATGAGCTAGACTTCTCTGATTAGTTTACCACTTGACTCTGAGTTTAGTCATAACAGGTATGCCAGTACAGGAATCAATGAGTGGTACTTTTGAGATTCACCTCAGGCCAGTAGTTTACCAGTTTTTCCCATAATGCATCAAAATTTGCATTTTTTTTATTTCAAGTATTTCCAGTCTTTACCTGGTGCCATTTCCCTGAGAAGGTGCTGATTCATAATGCAATCATCTTTTGCTATCCACAGTGAGGCCAGTTCATGCTGATTGTGACTGATTGAAAATGCAGGTACAGTAAAAATCTGATAGGAGAACAGCTCCAGCATGCCACTGGACTCTGATGCTGCTTTGATCTGGTGTTCATGATGATCAGGAGCTGGTAGATTGGATCAAATACATAAGGTGATTAATTGCCAACTTTTTGGGAAGTGCAACCAGCTCACTCCATCTTGAATCACCACAGTGAGCTATGACACAAACTGGAATGCTGACTGAAGATTCCGAGCATTTGTTAATTATGTGGATTAATAGAGAACTGGAGTTGTCGTTGTTCACTGCTGCAGTCTGTACCTGTCTAAATACTTTAATGAAGGTGATGCATATAGAGTCATATAGTCATACAGAACTACAGCACAGGAACAGACCCTTCAGCTGACCTCGTCCATGCTGACCAGATATCCTAAATTAATCTAGTCCCATTTACCAATATTTGGCCCATATCCCCCTCAACCTTTCCTATTCATTATACACAGCCACATGCCTTTTAAATGTTGTAATTGTACCAGCCTCCACCATTTCCACTGGCAGCTCATTCCATACACACACCACCCTCTGTGTGGAAAAAGTTGCACCTTCGATCCCCTTTCCCCTCTCTTCTTAAAGGTGTGCCATCTAGTTTTGGACTCCCCTGTGCCAGGGAAAAGGCCTTGTCTATTTACTCTAACCATGGCCCCCCTGATTTTATAAACCTCTGTAAGGTCACCCCTCAGCCTCCAACGCTCCAAAGAAAAGACCTTCAGCCTATTTAACCTCTCCTCTATACACACAGGAAATGGAGAGAATATTAGCCAATGAAAGGTAAGGCTTTACTGAATTTGAAAAAAATCGTATTGAAAAGTAAGCAGTATGTATCTTTCAAAAAGAAAATATGTCTTATTATAATCTTAGTCCTACAACATTGTTAGACTTAAAAAAAACACTTAATTGACTTGAAAGTGCCTTGAGTTGTTCTGACGTGATAGGAAGTGCTGGATAAATGTGGTCTTTTTCTTCATAGGGATATGTCCTTTACATCAAACACGATGTATTATTGTCCGTGTCTGTTTTGTAATTGTTGACATACTGTACCAAGCTCAACAGTGCATTGCTACCTATGCTTGGATCCAAATCCTGACATGTCAACTCGACGTTTTGAAATTTAGTAATTTACACAAAATCGTGACTGAGTAACCCAGGCAAAGGACACTCATTGACACTGTGCAGGACACTATTGAGGTTAAGGAGGGTCTAAAAGTAGGATGTAGGACCAGTTGACCTGTGGTCTAGGTTTTAAAAGCCTTGCAGAAGGAAGAGAGAGAAAATCTTTTACCACTTTGAAAGCACTATATTAGCAGTAGTAGTTGAGTCGAGTTGACCTTGAAGTGTTAGAAAATAATACATTCAAGTAGACCATGGTGTCGTGACTTTTGATTTCAACATCGAGGAGAAGACTATGTGGTGAAGAACTATAGTACCAAAATTCCTCGGTGAAAATCAGTTCATGGTGATTTTGATATTCAAATTCAGCGATTATTTGACAGTATTGTGGAATTTTACTCTCCTCAGGCATGAATTGATTCCATTTAGTTTTCCATCAAAACCATATGCGAGTTGTTTGCTTTGTATCTGCACACTTCTAAAGTTTCTGTATGTAATTGTAAAACCATGTCAATGAAAAGGCTGAAGTTAAAATGGAAACACCTATGTTTCCAAAATCCTGTGAGTTTGAACTTTTGTTTTAACTTAATCATTTAGCCATGTAGTTTTTAGAGGCCTTTTAGCTCTTGAGTCTGTACTGCCAAAACTACGCTAAATCCATAGCCGTGAATGTTATGACATCTCAAGTGTTCATCTAAGTACTACTTAAAGGTCGTGAGGTTGTCCACTTGAACTACCCACCCAGGCAGTGCATTTCCGACCTCCTCCACCCACTGGGTGAACCAATTTTTCCTCAAATCCCCTCGAAATCTCTTATCTCCCATCTTAAAGGTGTGCCCGCTTGTTACTAACCCTTCAACCATGGGGAACAACTGCTTTCTATCCGTCCTGTCCATGTCTGTAATAACTTTATAAACCTCTCTCAGGATCCCCTCAATCTTCTCTGTTCCAAAGAAAATAACCTAAGCTTATCCAACTTCTTTTCATCGCTAAAGTACTCCATCCCAGGCACCATCTTGGTGAATCTCCTCTGCACCCTCTCCAGCACAGTCACACCCTTCCTACAGTGTGGTGACCATAACTGCTAGTTCTGTACAGAGTCACAGAGCATGAAAACAGACCCTTCAGTCCAACCCGTCCATGCCGACCAGATATCCAAACCCAATCTAGTCCCACCCCCTGCCAGCACCCAGCCCATATCCCTCCAAACCCTTCCTATTCATGTACCCATCCAAATGCCTTTTTTCCCTGTTAGGCCCCTTGCATTGAAATAAATGCAGTTTAATTTATTAGTCCTATCTTGTTCCTGCCTGCCCTGACTGTTTGACTCGCTTCTGTTCTCAACTGTACCAGTCTCAGATTGATCTCTTTCCTAACTATCTCCTTCGTTATCACTGAAATGCTCTCCCACTGCTGCCTTGTCCACTTTTCCATTTTTTTTTCCCCCCAGAATAAGATCCAGTACAGCACCATCCCTGTATGGCCATCTACATGTTAATATAAAAAGCTGTCCTGAATACATTAATCAACCCACTCTAAACTTTTTATACTATGATTATCCCAATTAATGTTGGCAAAGTTGAAATCCCCCCTGTATTATCACTCCATTATTATTTTACCTCAGTGAATTGTCTACATATCTGCTCCTCAATTGCCCATTGGCTGTTTGGGAGCCTATAACACACTTGTATCAGTGTGACTGCCCCATTTTATTTCCCCTAAGTTCTATTTATAAAGCTTCATTTGATGACCCTGTAGCGATGATTCTTGCTGTGTCCCACTAGTCATTCCCTGCCACTCAGAAAAAGACCCACTTATCTCCCCCAACTCTATTCCAGTCTGACAACCAATTCTCAATCCATGCCAATATATTACACCCATATCCTATATGCTTTATACTTGCCAGCTAATTGAATAGCTAAGGTCTTTTTCCAAAATAAAATTGAGGGTTGTAAGGAGAGGCAGGATATGGTAGGGTGGATAAGCTGGGACTTTTTTCTCTGGAGGGTATAGAAAAGATGAAAAGCAAGTGTATTTTCCCTCGGGTGGGGGATTTCAAGATTAGGGAGGATGTTTTTAAGGTGAAAGGAAAAAGATTTTTTAAAAAATTAGCAACTTTTTAACACAGTGGTTCATGTGTGGAATGAACTTCCAGAGGAAGTGATGGATGCGGGTATTGTTACAATGTTTAAAAGACATTTGGATAAGTTCATATGTTTGGAGGGATTTGGGCCAAGCATCGGCACGTGGGGCTAGTTTAGTTTGGGATTATGATTGGCACGGACTAATTGGACCGAAGGGTCTGTTTCCATGCTGTATGACTTTCTGATTTGAGGGGTAACTTTTTCCATGCAGAGGGCGATGTGTGTATGGAACGAACTGCTGGAGGAATCCGTTGAGGCAAACACAATTACAGCTTTTAAAAGGCTTCTGGATGGGTATATGAATAGGAAGGGTTTAACTGGATGCTGTCAAATGGGACTGAATCCGATTATGATGTCTGTTTGGCATGAACGAATTGGGCTGAAGAGTCTGTTTCCATGCTGTGTGACTCTGACTCGATTATCAAAAGTGTTCTGAAAATTCTGGTGTAGGAGGGCATGCTTGAGACTGGAACGGGTTACTCCTTTTCATGAACCAGGAGAGTGAAGGGAAAGGAACAGGTTTAAAGAATTGCAGGGCTGTTAAGGTCATGTGAACTTCTCCATGTACAGAATTTCATGAACAGTAATGAGAAATGCAGACTGTTTATATTGTTCAAGATTGGAAATAATTTGCAAGCTGTGCATACAGGCACACATGTATTTTGAAAGAACAGGTTGAACCAGCTTTGGTCATAACTCTCGAGAACGAGTCTTGAAGCAGATTTATTATGAGCTCTATCACACCCTGTTGGAAATCAAATCTTTTTAAAAGGACTACAAGACTCATTAACACCCTTCCTTCAGTTGTGGCAAATCTCATGCAGTCTAGTGGTATGTACACTTGGCTGTCTACTTTACATTGTTAAATTGTAAAAATAATAACAAGTTTGGAGCAGAAGCAGTTTCAGTCCACTTGGCCATCCCAAATGCACAGTTCACAATCATTCACTCCCTGAAATACTTACCAAATCCTGTAATATTTCCACACTATCTGACTACATTTCTCCCTTGGCAGATCATTCCATGTTATTCTGTGTAAAGTGGCCAAGTCTGAACTCTTTCTCTATCTTTCCTCATCCTGGAGGTGGATTTGATGTCCTACGGTTTTGATTTTGAGGCAATAGAAACTAGGAGCAGGAGTGAGCCATTCAGCCCTTCTAGCCTGCTCTCCATTCAATATGATCATGGCTGATTCTCTGTCTCAATGCCAATTCCTGATTTCTCTCCAGACCCTTTAAAATCTAAAAGAAATTATCAGTCATCTTCTTGAATAAATTTAATCACTTGGTCTTCACAACATACTGTGGAAGAGAATTCTGCAGGTTCACTACCCTGAAGAAAGTTTTCCTCATCTCAGACCTGAATAGTTTACCCTGTGCCTTGAGACTGTGTCCATTGGTTTCAGGCTCCCCAACCAGAGAAACATCTTCCATGCATCTAGTCTGTCCAACATTATTAGAATTTTATTCATTTCAATTAGATCCCCTTTCATCCTTCTAAACTCCAGTATATACAAGCCCAGTTGAATCAGTGTGTGTTCATTTGACAGGTCTGCCTTCCCTAGTACCAGCCTAGTGAATATCCACTACATTCCCTCTTTGCCAAGTATATCCTGTCTTGAGTAGGAAGAGCTGAAAATGTGTTGCTGGAAAAGCGCAGCAGGTCAG
>NC_057718.1:8296590-8322872 GCF_004010195.1 Chiloscyllium plagiosum | reverse complement strand
GAAAATCATGGAGGAGGTGGAGGGCGTGGGTGGTGTCCCGAATGTAGGTGGGGAGTTCTTGGATTAAGGGGGACAGGACCGTGTCGAGGTATGCAGATATGAGTTCGGTGGGGCAGGAGCAGGCTGAGACAATTGGTCGGCCGGGGCAGTCAGGTTTGAGGATTTTGGGCAGGAGGTAGAAACGGGTGGTGCAGGGTTGTGGGACTGATGTTGGAGGCGGTGGATGGGAGATCCCCTCAGGAGATGAGGTTATCGATGGTCTGGGAGATGATGGTTTGCTGGTGGGAGGTGAGTCATGGTCAAGGGGGCAGTAGGAGGAGGTGTCCGCGAGCTGGCGTTTAGCCTCAGCGGTGTAAAGATCAGTGCGCCAAACTACCACCGCGCCTCCCTTGTCTACCGGTTTAATAGTGAGGTTGGGGTTGGAACGAAGGGAGTGGAGGGTTGCACGTTCCGAGGGTGAGAGGTTGGAGTGGGTGAGAGGAATGGAGAGGTTGAGGCAGTTAATGTCGCGGCGGCAGTTGGCTATGAAGGGATCGAGGGCAGGTAAGAGGCCAGCACCGGTGTCCAGGTGGATGGGGTGTGTTGGAGGCGGGCGAAGGGGTCGTCAGAGGGTGGGCGAGAATCCTGGTTGAAGACGTAGGCGCTGAGGCGAAGGCAGCGGAAGAATTGTTCGATGTCTCAAAACTACATGCAGTACTCCAAGTGTAGTCTCACCAAGCCCTGTATAACTGCATTAAGACATCTGAATTACCTTCCTACAATGACCCCTGTATCCCCTTGTACATTCACAGTTCTCAGTATGTCACCACTTAAACAATATTGTTTGTTTCCTTTTTTCATATTTAAGTGTATAACTTTGCATGGAACCATTTGTACTGCATCTGCCATGTGCTTGCCCACTCCCTCTACTTGTTTTAAATGGCTTTGAAAGCTCCTTGTATCCTCCACACAACTCTCTGTCCCTCCTAGTTTTATGCTGCCAGCAAACCTAGAGATATTGTATTTGGTTCTCTAATCCAGGTAATTTTTATACCTGCATTTGATTCCTGACCTGTTGTCTCTGTTAAGAGTTGGACTGAATAGTCTGTTTCCATGCTGTATAACTCTATGACTTTATGTCAGCAGCGTGTTTGGGCAGGTGGAATACCCAATGGCATTGGTGGCATCTGCATTGGTGAGGCCCAGCGAGGGTACATAGTGGCCAGGATGTCAGTGAATGTAAGATAGCCCCAAGGTGTGGTGACTTGCATTCTAGCAGAAGGGATGAGACAAGGGAGACTCATGCCTGGCCATCAGGCCCATGCAGGAGCACTTAAGAAGGACTGTAAAGTTGAACACTTGATCTTTATTTCATTGTTTTTCTTCCTTTGTATTTTATGTTTTGATTTATTTTACTGTGTTTTAAGATGATGCCGGACATTTTTCACCGTATTTTGTAACAAAATGTCAGTAAAATGTCATGAATGACTGGGGCCCAAGCACTAATCCTTGCCGTACCCTACTGTCACTCCCTGCCGCTCAAGAAAAAACTTATTTATTCCCACTCTGTGTTTTCCTGTCTGTCAACCAATTCTTGATATTACTCCCCTATACCATATGCTTTAAGTTTGTCCACTAACTTCTTATGAGGGAACTTATCAAAAGTCCTCTTCAAATCAAAATACGCCACATCCACTGGTTCTCCCTTATCTATTCTCTTCATTACATCCTCAAAAAAAAGCTTGAATACTTTTGTTAATCATTATTTGCCTTTCATAGGCTCATGCTGGCTTTATCCAATCCCATTAATGATTTCCAAATGCTCTGTTATTACATCTTTTATAATAGACTCCAGTATTTTTCCCTCTATTAGGCTAACTGTTCTGTATTTCTGGTCTTCAGCATTCCTCAATCTTCAATGTGTGAAGTTAAAGGGCAAGTTTTGAGGTGAGTCAGCACCTAAGCTGCCAGGCAATACTGGAATCTGGCTGAGCTGTTGGGTCTAGGATTGATTGACAGAATATTCCTAACATGTTGTGGGTGATACATTCAACTTGTTTTTTCTGCTTTTCTTATCAGTTGCTATACAGATAAGAAAGAAATTGTGACAGGAACTAAAAGTTATCAAACTTTTTTAACACTGATATCTACAGACGAGGCACCGTATTTGTTCAAAAATTGCAATCCCAGCATACAAATGAGTTAGTCAGGCAACTTGTATTATGATACAAGAAACATTAGCATTATTTAGGTCAACACAATTTAGTTTTTAAAGTGCACCTTATTCACCTCTCAGAATGGACAACGGCAGCAATTTTCTTGTCATGGACGTACTTTGACATTTACTCTGCTTAATTAAATATTATCACCTTGAGGTTGTTTAGAATAATAACTTGTGTCTTTTTGACCAATCAATACAGTAACACAGTATCCATGGTGATTCTTTGTGCTAATTAAGGTCAGGTGCATAGTTTCTGCAGTTGCTCCACCCTAATTTCTCTTTCAATTCAGGTGCGGTGCTATAATGTAAAATGTGCACGATTCCAACTCTGCACAACTGACGATGGCGTAAGTGGCATTCTGCCTTGATCCTCTGTCATTGCACACAAGCACGATGGTTAAAAATAGGAACTTGGATTTAAGTGGCACCTTTAATTCAGTAAAATACAGTCAGTTCTTCTATAATGCAGTGATTGCATTATTGTGCAACCATGTTATAGAAAAATCGTACTTTAGGAAGTGCTTAAAATGTTGGCGATGTAATCATGTTATAACCAAAGCATGTTTTAAAAGTTTGCGCTTTAGAAACCGTGACCCCAACTTGTCCATCGCGTTACAGCAAATTCGTGTTAACGGAATGGGCGTTAAAGCAGAACGACCTGTATCCCGAGGTGCTTCGCAACAGCATTCTCAAGGAGAACTTTGGTAACCGAGCTATATAAGGAAATATTACGATAGAAATTTTGTCAGAAGGATAAGTTTTCAGGTGAGTCTTAAAGGAAGAAAGGAGGACAAAAATGTTTAGGATGGGAATTCCAGACTTATGGGACCATGCAGCTAATGGTATGGTTGGTAGTGCAATTGTTCTTGGAAAGCACATTATTAGTCTCTGTTGTTACCATAAATCTGAACATATCATTGAGTAAATAATCAATCGATCCAAGTTGTTGAGATGTGGAAGATTTTGTAAATAACCAAAGGCTTGTGGCGATTGCAGTTGTGGCACAGTGGAGGAACCATAAATGAAAACAGCCAAATTTCCAAAATAAAACTCCCAAATGAAGAAATTGCCAATATGGTTTCACTTATTGCAACTTCTACTTCAATATGAATCAGAATTTATGCATATTAGACGTGGATTAACAGATGAATGATACTTCAAAAAAAAACACACATTTCACTCGGGGTAGTCAATTCAGTGTGTCTGATACAAACATCTGCATTACTTCCCACTGACATGTGGCACCATGTGTGGTTCAAAAATTCTCCAGTTTGACCTTGACAATGGAGAATCTCTCAATTGATTCAAACCTCCACTCATATTAACCACCAGCTGGTTTATATCCCAGGTCCCAAGAGACCACTATCATCCAAACTACACATTTTTACAGAACAAGTTACACGATAACCTGATGGTATATATTCCACAGAGACATCTTTATCTGACTTCGCGAATAAACCCATTAATGGTCTGGTCAGTTTGACTAAACTATATCAACAGTAATAAAGTTGTGCAATAAATAATCCATAACACGGTCTTCAGCTCTCTGTCCTGTTTAACTGTGTCTCTTTTTCACGCACACAGCTGTTTATAAATGGTCTGCTTTGGTCTCCCCTCTTCTCTAGCTCCTCTTTGTTTCAGGTCGCATGACTTTTGTATGTTAATATCCTCTTGGTAGTACTTCCATGTCAAGGGCCAAAGGTTACATGGAATTGCATTTCTAATTATTCAAGAAAATTACAGTCGATGCCATTACAATTTCCAAACAGTCTTAAAACCAATTACAGTTTCTCCAGATAGAGTCATAGAGATGTACCGCACGGAAACAGATCCTTCAGTTCAACTCATCCATGCCGACCAGATCTCCTAACCTAATCTAGTCCCATTTGCCAGCATTGGGCCCATATCCCTCTAAACCCCTTCCTATTCATATACCCATCCAGATGTCTTTTAAATGCTGCATTTGTACCAAACTCCACCACTTCCTCTGGTAGCTCATTCCATACATGCATCATCCTCTGTTTGAAAAAGTTGCCCCTTAGGTTCCTTTTAAATCTTTCCCCTCTCACCCTAAACCTATACCTTCTAGTCCTGGACTCCACCCATCCCAGGGAAAATACCTTGTCTGTTTACCCTATCCATGACCCTAATGACTTTATAAACCTCTATAAGGTCATCCCTCAGTCTCCAATGCTGGGCAAACAGCCCCAGCCTATTCAACCTCTCCCTGTAGCTCAAATCCTCCAACCTGACAACATCCTTGCAAATCTTTTCTGAATCCTTTCAAGGTTCATAACATCCAGTAGGAAGGTGACCAGCATTGCACGTAGTATTCCAAAAGTGGCCTAACCAATGTCCTGTACAGCTACAGCATGACCTCCCAACTCCTATATTCAGTGCTCTGACCAATAAAGGAAAGCATTCCGAACAGCTTCTACAGTATTCTATCTACCTGCAACTACACTTTCAAGGAACCTGAACCTGTACTCCAAGGTCTCTTTATTCAGCAACACTCCCCAGGACCTTACCATTAAGTGTACAAGACCTACTCTGATTTGCCTTTCCAAAGTGTAGCACCTCACATTTAACTAAATTAAATCCATCTGCCACTCCTCAGCCTATTGGCCCATTTGGTCAAGATCTCGTTGTGTTCTGAGGTAACCTTCTTCACTATCCACTACACTTCCAATTTCGGTGTCATCTGCAAACTTGCAAACTATACCTCCTAGGTTCGCATCCAAATCATTTATAAAAATGACGATGCCTTGAAGTACTTATAAGCATTTTCTTGCTGTCTATCTACAGAGTCAAAGGTGGTAATCCTGTGTGTTTGCACCTTGTAATAGGGAAAGGTTATTGTCCTGAGACATTACCTGCACCTGAAATCAAATTTGTTGTCCTTTTCCCCACATTTATTTTAAGTTTAACTTCTCTCTATTTGTACAGGTCGTCTATATGCTATGCAGACTGGAATGAAAATTGATAGCAAAACGCCAGAATGCCACAAGTTCTTGGTGAAACTAATGGATCAGCTAGAGACTGTAAGTGTCAATTTGTAACCTTATTCTTAGACAAGTCAATCTCCTTCACACAGTATGTCATGACCAAACATAGTTTTTGGTTACATTTGTGTCAGAGGGCAGTCAGTCTTTGGATTAGATAGAAATGTAAATCACTTCTCATTTTAAAGTTAACATTCCTCACTTCAAGTCCCAGAGCGGTCCTGAGGGAAATAAATACCTAAAATGCTTAAGTTTCAAGTAGCACCTTTCCTAACATTTCCCACAGTTTGTGCCAATTGGCAGACAGAGGCTGTGGTAGATGGAATTACAGGGTCTTCCTGATTGAATCAGTTGATGGGCTTTCCTTATGCATTATTTGGTTCTGTGGGAGAGAGAAGAGAAGCAGCAGCATACCGATCTTTAGCTCTCCAATGGCGTTACATAATCCCACTGACACTTTGATTCACATTGGTCTTCAAACAATCTTGCAAAATATGTGATTGAGGGACAGGAATGATGATTTTATCTGCAGCTTGTTCTGCTCGTCTATTTTTGTTAATGTCTTTGATCTTTTAAAGCACCGTACTGGAAAAAACATGTTTGTCATCTTTATATCAGTTGTGCATTGGCAGAAAGGATGCTACTCTGTTTTCCTACAGCAAAGTTTCTTCTCCTGTAGCCCATTAAAATCTGAGCTGTGGTGAATGCAGGAGTTGTTGTAGAAGTTTATTCCCATAATGCAGGCATCATTGGCTCAACCAGTAGGATTCTAAAGGAGAGTTGTATTGGGCTCAGAAACAACAACTCTCTCTCTCTCTCTCTCTCTCTCGCTCTCTCTCATCTGCCTGTATAGCATGCAAAACAACACTTTTGACTATCTCGATTCTTGTGGCAACAATACATTGACCAATCAACTTGCAGGTAGTAGCGTCCATATGAACCTGCTGCCCTTTTTCTCCTAGATGGTAGTGTTTGTGGGTTTGAAAGTGCTTCTTCCTGTTCCCAAGTCCAGCACAGACGAGCAAAGAGGCTTAGAATCATAGAGATGTACAGCATGGAAACAGACCCTTAGGTCCAACTCGTCCATGCTGACCAGACATCCCAACCCAATCTAGTCCCACCAGGCATCACTTGGCCCATATCCCTGCAAACCCTTCCTATTCACATACCCATCCAAATGCCTTTTAAATGTTGCAGTTGTACTAGCCTCCACCTCTGGTAGCCCATTCCAACATGCACTATCCTCTGCGTGAAAACGTTGCCCCTTAGGTCTCTTTTATGTCTTTCTGCTCTCACCCTAAACCTATGCCCTCTAGTTCTGGACTCTGCCATCCCTAGTAAACGACCTTGTTTATTTTATTCTATCCATGCCCCTCATGATTTTATAAACCTCTATAAGGTCACCCTTCAGCCTCAGCCCCACCTATTCAACCTCTCCCTATAGCTCAAATCCTCCAACCCTGGCAACATCCTTGTAAATCTTTTCTGAACCTTTTCAAGTTTTAAAACATCCTTCTGATAGGAAGGAGACCAGAATTGCACGCAATATTCCAACAATGGCCTAACCAATGTCCTGTACATCTGCAACATGACCTCCCAACTTCTGTACTCAGTGTTCTGGCCAATAAAGGAAAGCATACCAAATGCCTTCTTCACTATCCTATCTACCTGCGACTCCACTTTCAAGGAGCTATGAACCTGCACTCCAAGGTCTCTTTGTTCAGCAACGGTCCCGAGGACCTTACCATTAAGTGTATAAGTCCTGCTAAGATTTGCTTTCCCAAAATGCAGCATCTCGCATTTATCTAAATCAAACTCCATTTGCCACTTCTCAGCCCATTGGCTCATCTGATCAAGATCCTGTTGTAACCTGAGGTAACCTTCTTCATGTCAACTACACCTCCAATTTTGAAGAAGGCCTTATGCCCGAAACGTCGATTCTCCTGCTCCTCGGATGCTGCCTGGCCTGCTGTGTTTTTCCAGCACCACACTTTTCACCTCCAATTTTGGTGTCATCTACAAACTTACTAACTGTACCTCTTTTGCTCACATCCAAATCATTTATATAAATGATGAAAAGTAGAGGACCCAGCACCGATCCTTGTGGCACTACACTGGTCACAAGCCTCCAATCTGAAAAACAACCCCCCAACACCACCTTCTGTCTTCTACCTTTGAGCCAGTTTTGTATCCAAATGACTAGTTCTCCCTGTATTCCATGAGATCTAATCAGTCTCCTGTGGGGAACCTTACTGAAGTCCATAGAGATCATGTCTACCGCTCTCCCGTCATCAATCCTCTTTGTTACTTCTTCAAAAAACTCAAGTTTGTGAGATATGATTTCCCATGCACAAAGCCATGTTGACTATTCCTAATCAGTCCTTGCCTTTCCAAATACATGTACATCCTGTCCCTCAGGATTCCCTCCCACAATTTGCTCACCACTGACATCGGGCTCACTGGTCTATAGTTCCCTGGCTTGTCCTTGCTACCTTTCTTAAACAGTGACATCATGTTATCCAACCTGCAGTCTTCCTACAGTTCATTAGGAAAACAAAACTCAGCATTAAAAAGTTGCTATGTCTCTACTTGAGCACTGATGTGAGGTGCCTAATTATGATGCGTCATTCCACAGTATTAAAGTGCAGTATTGAGTTTGTTTCTAATCTGCACTTAGCTTATTTATGAGATGTTTGCAGATGAATTTCTGACTGCTACTGAGTATTTCTTTGTGTTTTACTGCACAAGCAATTTTTGAGCACCTAGCAGGAGGCAGATATCTTTTGCTGAGCTGCAAGAACACTGAGTATTAATCCACCTGGACCCTGCACAAGTCTCTCATAATGTGAAAGAAGCACAAATGTCTGACACATTCTATACTGTAACATAGTAAGGAGTTCAGAGTAATATTGAGAGTTGTGGTCTATTGGAATTGACCTTCTGGTCCATATAGGGATCTGAACATTTGAATCCAATCTTGTGCGAAAGGAAAGTTCAATTGTGACAGTTCACATTGTGAAATAAGACAATAACCCTAAAATCATTAAAACTTCAAAGCTGAACAATTTGGTTAAATGGAAAATGTCCGGAAACATTTTGCCTATCTGAGAATCTCAAAAAAAAAAATTGGTAAATATTGGTGTCCCAAATAGAACTGTTGTATGGTCAGAAGATCATGACAGGCAAACGATTGGAATTTTCAAGACTTTTTTTAAAACGCTCAACTGCTCTTTGATATCTAAATCTTCTATTGTGTGGTGCTACTAAGCACAAAACCAAACTATTGCTCCAGATATTATGTGATTTTTGGCCCTGGATTCGCAATCCAGAAATTGAGAAATTAAATCCCATCATTGCCCATTGTTATTGAACACAATAAAATAGGTAATTTGTGAGTTAGCATAAGAATATGACAGTAATGCCAGACTGTTATTAAGAATAGGGAAATGAGTGTGATTCTATTGTACCTTTTATCAAGACCCAACTAGTGCTTTGTCAATGCTTGTTCAAACTCTAGTGTACACTACGTGGTTGACTTGTAATAGACACTGAATGACTTGGTAACAGTGATGTGGCGATGCCGATGTTGGATTGGGGTGGACAAAGTTGAAAATCAGGCAACTATTTGTGCGGAGTTTGCACATTCTCCCCGTGTCTGCGTGGGTTTCCTCCGGGTGCTCTGGTTTTCTCCCACAGTCCAAAAATGTGCAGGTTTAGGTGAATTGGCCATGCTAAATTGCCCGTAGTGTTAGGTGTAGGGGAATGGGTCTGGGTGGGTTGCGCTGTCATCTTTATTTTATTTATTCATTCACGACGAATGAGCATCACTGGCCAGGCCAGCAATTATTGCCCAGCAGACAATTAAGTGTTGACCACGTGGTTGTGGCTCTGCAGTCAAGTATAGGCTAGACCAGGTGAGGATGGCAGCTTCCTCACTATGGCACCGTGGGCGGCACGGTGGCACAGTGGTTAGCACTGCTGCCTCACAGCGCCAGAGACCCGGGTTCAATTCCCGCCTCAGGCGACTGTGCAAACTCCACACAGACATTCTCCCCGTGTTTGCGTGGGTTTCCTCTGGGTGCTCTGGTTTCCTCCCACAGTCCAAAGATGTGCAGGTTAGGTGAATTGCTAAATTGCCCGTAGTGTTAGGTGTAGGGGAATGGGTCTGGGTGGGTTGCGCTTTGGCGGGTCAGTGTGGACTTGTTAGGCCGAAGGGCCTGTTTCCACACTGTAAGTAATCTAATCTTCCTTCCCAAAAGGACAATCGTGATTTCAGAAATTATGATTCTGGTAGACTAAGTCCAAATAATTTGCTGAACGTGGATCAGGAGGGCAAAGTATGGAGATTATATTTAATGCAAGATTTGTGAAGGTTTGTAGCTCAGGTTGAGGTTTAGGGTGTAGGTTTGCTCGCTGAGCTGTAGGTTTGATATCCAGACGTTTCATTACCTGGCTAGGTAACATCATCAGTGGCGACCTCCAAGTGAAGCGAAGCTGTTGTCTCCTGCTTTCTATTTATATGTTTGTCCTGGATGGGGTTCCTGGGGTTTGTGGTGATGTCATTTCCTGTTCGTTTTCTGAGGGGTTGATAGATGGTATCTAGATCTACGTGTTTGTTTATGACGTTGTGGTTGGAGTGCCAGGGCTCTAGGAATTCTCTGGCATGTCTTTTAGCCTGTCCCAGGATAGATGTGTTGTCCCAGTCGAAATGGTGTTTTTTTTCATCCGTGTGTAGGGCTACGAGGGAGAGAGGGTTGTGTCTTTTTGTGGCTAGCTGGTGTTCATGTATCCTGGTGGCTAACTTTCATTATATTTAATGATTGCGTGTGGTATATGATGAATATGATTGGGACTGATGGCAGCAGCAAAATGGGGAGTGAATTAGAAAGGCACATTTAGATGATTGGCAAGATACAGTGAGTTAACTTCACATTTGATTTCGAAGTTGGGGGGGAAAGCATGATCTTCAGGCACTGCACATTCCTATGTCATTTGCTCTTGCCGTTTAATGTGCTGACTCCATACTGTTCCCCTCCTAATGTGGTTATTTTCATTCCTCTCTTAGACCTCTGTGCCAAAAGCTTGTACGACTCTTCCACCAAATGCAATAATTGTCTGACTGCTTTCTCCCTCAATCCTGTCTCCCAACCCATGTTAGAAAGCCCTGCTGCTTCTCACATCTCAGCTAACCAGTGTGAAAACAAATTACGCAATTAATATTCTCTCATTGCATGCCCCTGATTGCAAACCTGTAGTTTGCACTCAAGTATTTGCTACATAGTCCTCTGTTAATATCCCTTACTTGACATGTGATTCAATGTCAAGAATCTGTTATCCTACAACTTATTTTAACCATTAATGATTTTCCACATACTTTACACTTGCTCATTTTAAAGAGTAAGAGCTCGTAGCATTTAGGACGTTCAGCTTCAGAGCTAGAATCCCTACAGTGTGGAAACAGGCCCTTTGGCCCAATAAGTCCACACTGACTTTCTGAAGAGTAACCCACCCAGACTCATTACCCCTGACTGATGCAACTGACCTACACATCCCTGAACACTGTGGACAATTTAGCGTGGCCAATTCACCTGACTAGCTGAGAGAGGAAACCCACACAGACACAGGGAGAACGTGCAAACTCCACACAGTCGCCCGAGGCTGGAATCGAACTTGGGACCCTGGTGCTGTGAGGCAGCAATGCTAACCACTGAGCCACAGTGTTGCCCCCAAATGGTTTACCAAGATGCCATCTGGTTTGGAGGGTATGAGCTACAGGGAGAGATTGGACAAGCTTGGGTTTGTTTTTCACTTGGAGTCATTTTGTTAGAACCCCTACAGTGTGGAAACAGGCCCTTCGGCCCAACAAGTGCACACCGACCCTCCGAAGAGTAACCTACCCAGACCCATTTCCCGCTGACTAATGCACCTAACACTACTATGGGCAATTTAGCGTGGCCAATTCACCTGACCTGCACATCTTTGGACTGTGGGAGGAAACACACGCAGACACGGGATGAATGTGCAAACTCCAAATAGACTGTTGCCAGAGTTTGGAATCGAACCCAGGTCCCTGGCGCTGTGAGGCAGCGGTGTTAACCACTGAACCACCGTGCAGCCAACTCTTCTCTGATATGACTGTATTTTAGTATTCAAAGAGCAAATAAAGAAAAGCAATAAAACAGAAAATTAACATTCAGTATACAATTATTAAAGTTTGTGTGTTATTGATCAACACAGTGTGCAGCATATAAATATGAAACTTTTGTGACGAAAATTCCAGGCTGTACGTCCATGCCTGCCTCCATCTCCGGCACTTTGAGAGTATTTAAACATGTAACAGTATATCTGATCAGACGTGCTGCAGTCAAAGTGGGCAACACTGTCAGTTTATTTTGTAATTGGTTACTTCCACTACCAAGGTATATAAAAGGAGGAAGATTTTATTTCCCATCACCCGATTCACTGTCTTTACAAACACACTTGGGGTCAGGATTGATATTTGGAACACCCTGTCTTCAGATATGTGTGTGTGTGTGACTGTAAGGCTACTTTGTGTTAGTCCACCAACACCGCATTAAAATGTGACCTTATAACTCCACCAGTTTAACAATTGTTTGATGTGACAACACAATAACTCAAAACATAAAGCATTTAATTGTCTCCCTTCTTAAAGGAGGTTTACATGTAGAACTTAGCACCTCTCTTTACCTTTATTTGATTCTGGCTTCCATGAATAAAGACCCTGTTTATTTTCCTCTCTATAACTCGACTGTTTCTTTTTTCTGCAAAATTAACCTGTGGCCAGGAATTCCCAACGTGGTGAAATATCAGCAAGGATATTCATCAGTTGTGGCTAACAGTTTTTCCACCCTCGCTGCTTGCTATACACGTATAGCTGACTGTTCCTATAAATGATTGAGTTCAGGTAAAAGCCTTAAATTTCCAGGTAGAGTAAAGCAGCAGCAGCCATCACCAGTGAAAGGGGTCATTGAGCATTTTCACAAGAAATGTAGTGTTTTTTTTATTTTTAGTCTCCATCACTCCATCAAAGAAGAATTCAACCATATAAAGAAAAACAAAGATAATTCTGTACCTCTGTTGAACAGTGATGTTGGCTACAAACCTATTTGTACTGAGTTTTATTTTGTTAACGGATCCTGTGGAGAGGTCAGACAAATCTTTTTCTGCAAAAGCCAGTGGACAAAGAGATCACTGAAACTGCTAATAAAAGTGCATTGCGAACGTGGGACAATCCTTTTACAGAGGGTGGATAGACAAGCAATCTGAACTGAAAGGGATGGGCCTCTTCCCAGTTATGTTGTCTTTCTGGTACTTTCTTAGCCACATGCTTAAAGTTCTAACATGGTGCAGCTCGAGTTGCATTTAACCAATGACCATGCTACCAATACAGCCTTATGAGGACACTGACCCGGTAGACAGTTCCAAAAAATAAATTAGCTACATACTGCAGCAGCACAATCAAGTTTGTAGCTTGGGGATTAAATGTGTCTCCATGCTCCAGAAAATATAATCATTTAATTGCTGATAATGAAATGCCTTTTCTTTATGTAACATTCTTCTCTGTGATTGTTCCTGGAAAGTGGGCTCTGCTGCATTAAAAATTGCCAATCCCTCAGTGTCCTGAGGAAATAGAGGCCTTTCTCCCCGACCACTGTAGTCCTTGCAACAGTAGTGCTCTTTCATTGGGTTGGGCGAGGTCGAGAATTCTAAGACTGTGTCTCAGCGGTGATGAAGAAACAGTACTATTTGCCTCAGTCAGGGTAGTGATAGCTTACCCATGAATCCTGTAGCTCAAGAGCAGCACCGCATACTGGTGAGTCGCTGCAGTGCATCCTGTAGATTGCACACACTGATGTGGCCTGGCAATCAAGAGCATAAGTAGTTAGCCCAGAAAATAGCCATTGATTCTTGTGACCTCCATTTTTCTGAATAGTTTGGTAGTTTCCAACCAGCAAGGTAATTAAGTTCTTTTTATCTCACTGAGAAGGAATGAAAGAAAGAATGGCACCCTTGCATTCTCATCTTTCTTTTTAATTCATATCTGTGTCCTCTACTGTCATTTCCGCATTACCATGTTTTTTCCTTGGCAAGGAAGATGATGGCCTTTCACATTTAATCTCTTCACTGTGATATGGTGCTGAACTTCTGAGTAGGCACTTGCTCATTTCCTTTAAGATTGTAACTCGTAAGGTCTCAGTAACAAGTACTGATTTTATATTGTTCCTTGCTGATTTGTATTTTGTAGTCATTCTCATTGAGTAACATATCATAGCAGAGGCATTTCGACCCATTGTGTCTGAGCTGACCTAATCTCACTTTCCAGGACATGGTTCATAGCCTTGAATGTTAAAATATCAAAAGTGTTCATTTACATACTTTTTAAGGTTGTGAGGTTGCCTGCCTTTACTGTCCTCCCAGGCAGCGAGTTTCAGATTCCCACAGCCTCTGAGTCAAAAAAAACCTTTCTTCAAATCTCCTCAAAATCTCCTGACTTCACCTTAAAAATTGTGATTGTCAACTGAATTTGAAACCGATCATTTCAGATTGTCCAAGATCTTATTATGCCACTTGCAGAAGAATAGGCACGTCCAATATTTATCCCTAACCAACACCTGAAACAGATTATCTGGTTCTTTTCCCAAGATTTCACATATGAGATGCAATTTGCACACACCAACTTCTGCAAGCAGTTAAGATTAAATTAGATTACGTACAGTATGGAAACAGGCCATTTGGCCCAACAGGTCCACACCAATCCTCTGAAGAGTAACCCACCCAGACCCATTCCCCCACCCTACAATTACCTCTGACTAATGCACCTAACATTATGGGACCATTTAACATGGCCAATTCACCCAACCGGCATATCTTTAGATTGTGGGAGGAAACTGGAGCACCCAGAGGAAACCCATGCAGACACTGGGAGAATGTGCAAACTCCGCACAGGCAGTCGTCTGAGGTGAGAATTGAACTCAACTCCCTGGCGCTGTGAGGCAGCAGAGCTAACCACTGTGCCACCATGCTGCCTATAAAGTTAAAGTTTATTAAAGCCTGTACAAGCTAGGAGACCCCTTTGACACTCTTTGCAGGCGTGTGAAGTCAAGTCAATCAAAGAGACCTCGTATAAAAAAAACCATTCCCTTTACACTGGTCAGTTGGTAAGGCTCACAGATACTCTGGGCACTCCTCCCCATAACTATGTTACCCCAGGTACAGTGGTCAGATGAGGTCATCCTCGGAGATAATGTAAATGCACTCATCGTGGGGAATCGTTGTGCAAATGATTTCCTGACTCTGTGATTCCCCAAGACAATGTAGATGTGATATGCTTCAATATCGGGGGATGATCACGCAAATGAATTTGGTTAGCTGGGGATGGCTATGAAAGCATTTCCGAATGGAAGAAACTGAATGAGAGTATAATTTGATAACAGCAGTAAAATAGTTGTAAATGGCTGCGCAAACTCCGTGTGAATTACAATGGATAGTCATCCACATTTCTGCATGCTCTCTGAGACACAGGATGTCACCCCTACCCACTTCCAGAATGTTCAGCTCTTGGAGAAAGACAGGACAGTTTAACCCTTTACATGAATGCCCAGAGAGATAGTACAATTTAATCTTTTAACATTACACTTGCATGGCTGTTTATGGGACCTTGCCATGTACAAATTTGCCATTGCATTTCCTTATGATACAATGGTGGCTGCATTTTACTGGAAATTAATTAGTGCAGATTTATGTCTTTCGATCATTTCATTTTGGAGTTTTTGGTTTTGGATGTATTAGACGCAGGTTCAAGGCCCTTGCTTATGAGTTGTCGTAATACACCAGAACTGATTGCTTTAAATAAAATGCTGTGTTCTTTCACACTGCCTGTGGTGGGAGGTTGGGCTTCTGGTCAGGGAAAGAATCCAGAATGGAAAGGTAGAACAGATTTACAATAAAATCCAAAGTCTTTTGTTGCCGAATTTGATGCGTAGATATCAGTTTTTTAAAAAATGGTTATGTCCTTCTGGTTCACTAGTTTGTCCTGTCGTATTTGCTTTCCACTGGTAAAATTCATGAAATGCATGAGGTACTAAATCACAGAGGTTTGATCCTAAACTTGATGCCCAGTTTGGTTCGTAGTTTTTGACAAAGTGTACTTCATAAGATCCTATACCACAAGATCCCCAATACTGAGCTTACTCTTCCTGACTCGGGATTCCCATTTGGGAATTCTCACTCTACTGACATGTGTAGACTGGACCAGGTTGTGTTTGAGCATCTCATTCAGTTTCTTCCATTCGGAAATGCTTTCATAGCCATCCCCAGCCAACCAAATTCATTTCTGTATGCTTGGTTTGCTTTCTGACGTAGTGTAGATTTTTGTTTGGAAATGTTTTGATCGGTATATTTAAGGAATGAAATTCTTGAGTTGGAGGAGGCCCATGTTTCTGGGCCATGGATGCTGTCATCTATTGAGAGGCTGAGTAAATGGAGCCTAATTCTCTGAAAATTAAAAGAATGAGTGTTGATTCTACCGAAACATAAAAGACGTGAGAGGATCAGGGCAAAATTGCTACTGCTGTTCAGTGGACCTTAAATACAAGGGACAGCCATGAGGTTATAAGGCTGATCATTTAGCGCTGTGACGAGAAGCAATTATTTCATATGACCTACTCTTTCCTCTTGTCCATTAAGCCTCTTGAGTCTACTCAACCAATGAATACGATCGTGGCTAATCTGGTCGTAGCTTCCTCTGTGTTTCCAACTATCCCTGATAACCTGACAAGAGTCTATATTTTCCTTTAAAAATATTCAAGGACTTTGCTTCTGCCTCCTTATGAAGAAGAGAGTTCCAAAGACGGCCAATCCTCAATAATGTCTTCATCTGTTTAAATGTCAACTCAATTTCCTCGTTACTTTGACCCTCAAGCAGGGCACCTAGATCCCTCTGCATCTGCAATGTCTCACCGTTTAGATGATATGTTTTCTTTCTTCTTCCTGAAAAAGTGGATTTTCGACATTAACCCCATTTCAGGCCATTTGCCAGATCTATGTCCACTCACTTAGATTACATTACAGTGTGGAAACAGGCCCTTCGGCCCAACAAGTCCACACCGACCCGCCAAAGCGAAACCCACCCATACCCCTACATTTACCCGTTACCTAACACTACGGGCAATTTAGCATGGCCAATTCACCTGACCCTGCACATCTTTTGGACTGTGGGAGGAAACCGGAGCACTCGGAGGAAACCCACGCAGACACGGGGAGAACGTGCAAACTCCACACAGTCAGTCGCCTGAGGCGGGAATTGAACCCGGGTCTCAGGCGCTGTGAGGCAGCAGTGCTAACCACTGTGCCACCGTGCCGCCCACTTAACGGATCAATATCATTTTGAAGCCTCTTTAAGTCCTTATCGTAACTAAGTTTCCTATTTTTCTTTGTGTCTTCAGAAAATTTGGCAACCCTATCCTCCATCCCTTCATCCAAGTTACTTACATAATTGTAAGCAATTGAGGTCTGCTCCTGATCATAGATCATTGTGGCACATCACTTGCTGCAACTTGCCAGCCTGAAAATGACTCCCTTATGCCAACTTTTTGATCCATATTAGCAAGCCAATCTTCTAACCATGTCAATATGTTCCCCACTCCACCATGAACATTTGTTTTCCACGGTAAGCTTTGATGTAGCACTTAAGCAAATGAAATTGATCACTCAAATGTTTGTGTCACTTTGGAATTTTTGACACCAGATGCTCTATCATTTAACACATTTAAGGATGGGCCAATCATGCTTTTGGTGTTTCTGGAAATTGAGTGGTACAAATAGCAGGCAGAAAAGTGGGGTTGAAGATTTGCCATGATTGTACCGAATGGCAGGGCAAGTTTGATAAAATGGGTTCACATAAGAATGGCCACTTGTGCAAAGACCCCACTGAATTGGTCTTTCGCTGGGTAAGTTGGAGCAATGGGAACATTACCTCCTTGACAACTTCATTCAAGCCAACCATAGAAATAGGGTCTCTTTTTCTGGCAAATTCACAAATGCAGCTTTCTGGCAAAGGTGTTGCAGGGTGATAATTTGGAGTGAGAACCTTTTGTGGATTCTTCCTCCTCACCCCTCACAAAGCACCTCCACAACCTCAGAATGATGAGTTGAACAGCTGTACTCATATTTCACTCCTGGCTAATAGCTACAGTCTTACCTCAGAGCTGTCCTTAAACCCAGGGTCACTCGAGTCTGCATGTCTCAGATTCACATGCGCTGCTGTGTTTATTAATAAACGATGTATGCCAGTGAGAACTTAACATCTCTTTGAAAACCAAGAAGTGCACCTGTGCTGTATTGGAATTTCTGTACCTACAAATTAACAGGCTGCTGAAAGTGCACATAGTAGTTATCTGGAATAAGCTGTCAATGGATATAATAAAGTAGAGATCTTTCCTAAGCTGTTGATACACATTCTTGTAAGTTTTAGTACCCCAGGAATCTGAAGCATTGCTGCCAACAGTGGAATAATCTTGACATTTGAGCAGAAAACAAAATACAATGTCTGCATTGAAAAGAGCTAGATTGTTGTCCTCTGCAACAACCTATTCGAATATGCTCATAATATATTCAACTAGATAGAGTACTGGTTTTGAAATGCTTCTCAAACGAGTGAATTATTCTGCTGAACATACCTTCTGATTTTGGAGGATAAATATTTAAGAATAGTGGCTGATATTTTGATTTCTTTGACTTGTCAAAATTTCTTACCCCAATGGTGATGTCTCATTGTCATTGTCCTTGAATCTTTACTGCAGAACTTTCATTAAATACAGCTATAGTTCTGACTAAGAACCAACTCAGAACTTGATTCAGAGCTGTTCGATTCTAGGAAACAATCCATGCATTTTAAAAAAAATCACAATCTGTTAAGTCCTTCACTTATAAAGTTCTCCATAGACTACACTCTTGCATCAAAACACTTTTAAAATGCATGCATGCTTTTTCTGATATGGCTCACTGGTTCAGCCTCAACTGGAGGATTGTGTGCAGTTCTGGGTGCTGCACATTAGGAAGGATGCGAAGACAATAGAGAGACTGCAGAAAAGTTGACTAGAATGGTCCCATTGAAGAAGACCTTCCATTATTGGATAATTGGAGAAGTTGGAACTATCCTTCTTGCAGAAGAGAATCTTGAAGAGGAGACTTGATGGACATATTCAAAAACATAAGGGGTCTAGACTCAGTAGTTAAGAAAGTATTATTCCCACTGGTGGAATAATCAAGAACCAGAAGACAGGAATTTCAGGCAATTGGCAAAAGGAACAATGGCAGCATGAAACATCTTCATACAGCGAGTGTTTAGGGTCTAGACTGCACTTTCTGAAAGTATGGTTGAAGCAGATTCAATCAGGGTTTTCAAGAGGATGTCAGGTTCAATATCTGATAAAGAAGGATGTGTCAGGTCACAAAGAAAAGGCTGCCGAGTAGCATGAGGTGAATTGCTCCTTAACAGACATGGCAGAGTTAGTGACTTCCTATACTGTGACCATTCAATGATTCTGTACTTATCTTGCACTGATTTGCTTCTCATTCTTCTCCATTCCACTCTTGCATTGATGTCCTTTTCTTTAGCTTTATTGCCTGCTTATTGCTTGCAGTACTCCACTTAGGGGAGATGGTGCTCCCCCATTCATATCACGGAACTGGTTAATCCAAGCAAATGCACTGGGGCTGAGGATTCAAATGCCACCTCAGCCGCTGATGGAATTAAAATGAAATTGGTCGAATCTGGAATGTAAAGCTAGTCTCTGAAATGGTGACCATGGAACTATCACTGATTGTAAACCAGATGGATCTTTACAACAATGTGCCACAGAGAAGGTAATCTGTCACCCTTGCTCTCCATGTGATTGCAGATTCATAGTGATGTGGTTGCTTCTAGGAAGCAACTCAATTTAAGAACAAACGGAGTGCAGGAGAAATTCAGCAGGTCTGGCAGCATCTCAGCTGGGTTCTGAAGAAGAGACATAGTGGACTTGAACTGCTAAATCTGTTTCTCTCTCCACTCATGCTGCCAGATGTGCTGAGCTCCTCCAGAATTTTCTTTGTTTCAGATTTCTAACACCTGCAGCATTTTGCTTCAATTCAAGAGCGATTAGGGGTGAACAATAAATTTTGGCCTTGCCAGTGATTGCATATTCCATGAAAGAATAAAGGAAGAATAAATTGAAAAATAAAAATGCCTGGTTGTTTGTACCCCACTGTGGTATGAATGAGATAGAAATGTCACTCACTCCAAAAAAATTCAGTTCTTCTAAGAGCTGCCTCCTACTGGCTCTGTTCAGCTTGTTTGTTTAATTCATTCACAGGATGTGGGCCCAGCTGGCTCGGCCAGCAATTGTGGGCAATCCTTAGTTGCCCTTGAGTAGGTGGTGGTGGAGCTGTCCTCTTCAACCACTGCAAACAGTTCTTCATTTTTCTTGAGTTTATGTGGTACCAATCAAGCAGACTAGTCTAAATAAGCTTTGAGATGAGTTTTCTCCTGTTGAGTAGGATTTTATTTGTTCCACCTTTTTTATTTATTTCTTCCCATCCCTCCTCACCAAATAATTCCACCTACAGTCTGAAATGAGACCTGCTTAGCCAAGGAAGATACGTGAGTATCAGTTGAATTTATTGCAAGGAGTTCAAAAGTCACCAGGGTCTCTCTCATTTTTTTGTCATTTCCCGCCTGTTTTTTGTTCAGATTTGACTGCCCCAAGTGTTATCAACCCAGGCAAGCTAGTGCTAATTTTGTCCAATGGTCTCACAGTTAAGGGTACCTTGTAATCCAAAAGGGACAGTGTGTTCCGTGACTCACTCCTCTCGAGCAGGAAATAAAGAAGAAATGGGGTTTGCATATGACACTGAGTTCAACAATTTCCTTGGCACTGCTCCACCATAGTCTATACCCATGAATTGGTTGTTTTTTTTCTGCATCAGCATCAAATTTAAAGTGGTGGAGTGCAAGAAAATGGCCCATTTGAGAGCCTACTTCATTTGTTAAAGCGTTACCAATAGTAGAATGTTTGCTTGGTTCAGTTGGTGGTTTTGCTCGTCTGAACTGAAGGCATATGGCTTTGAATCCCGTTCCAATTCTTGAACCTATAATCCAGATGGCACGTTGACTTTGCTTGGCCTCATTCCTGGAGATCTTACCACGTGTCCCCAATTGCCCTATCTGCACAATCTTGTTATTTTTGCAGATTTCTGACTGTGTTTCTGCCCTGTTTCCAACTGACAGGCTTTTGCATAAAGCTAATGTGATTACCATTGAATATTGGGCACCCAACAAATTCATCCCTGTGCTGCACATCTTTCCCAAACCATTTGGAAGGCAACACCCTTTTAACTTAGTGATTCTTGACTGTCAAATCAAACCATCTTTTTTCTCTTGCCCCTCACCAATCTCCTAATTTTTTATATAACAAATAGACAAAAGTGTTCAAAGTAAATGGAAAAAATATGCACTTTAACTGTGCGATTTGTTTTTCTTCCAGTTGTTGTTCACAATGATTAATTTTTAATCCTGGAAACTTCTGGACAATCTGGAGAGTTTGCAACTAATTCCAGCATGAGTGAAGGCATGTTATAATTTCGAAATTAAATCGGAAGGGCTGCAGTGAAATTGTCAGTACTGCGTCCTTTTGTTTTGTAAACAGAGAAAATCTGGTGCTCTCAGATTTTCAAGTCTCCCTCATTATCTCACAAGTCACTTTATTGCACCATGACAATCTGGAAGTTGCTTTTTGAGCGATAAAATGTCTTGCACTTAAATTGCACCTGACTAACGCACAGATGAGGAGAGAAAAAAACGTGAAATTGAGTCAACACTTTTCAGTTAGAATTATAATTTTGTTCTAAGGAGACATTGAGGCTCAGTTTCTGTGAAGTGGAATCCAACTTTCGCTTATCTTTCATTGCTTATATTTGGATTTGCTATTGCAACACCTTATTGACTGAAGGAATATTAGAATACTGATGACAGGCTGGAGGAGCCTGTGCCAAGTCAGTTTTCTATTATTTCCAGGTCTAAATATCTCGCCTCAGTGGGTAGTTTTCCTGAATCCCTGATTGTTATGATTGGTAACCTGCCCATTAACAATATGTTTCTGTTTTTTTTTAATTGCCAAGGAGAAGGTTTAGGCACTGTTCCTTCTTCAAGCTGGTTGCATATAGCCAGCCCAACCACACCGAACACTTAATAGGATCCGAGAGAGCAAGTTCAAAGATCTGTTAATCATTCAATTACTTTTCTCCAAATAGGATAAAGGTGCCAAGCCATCATTCAGTGAAATTATGTCTTTAACCTTGTGAAGGCAGCTATTGAGATTTCATGCCTGTATCACCCAATATTGCATTATTGCAAGAAACTTGCAGTTGTGTTAAATATTTTTGGTCATTTTTAAAGTTCTTCTGTTCTGGATGTTCCATGAAGATTTTCCTTTCAAATCATTTAGTGACCATTTCATTTTCAATTCTCAACAAGTTTTCGTCATTAATGCCCTGATCAGATGAAATACTGCTTCCCTCAATTCATTTATAGACAATCCTTGATTACATCTCCGTGTTTGTAGGTTGTTGAAGTGCAGTTGAATTCAAGTGCAGATCTCTCTTCACTCAATATCTATATGTACATTTCAATCCAGAAAGAGTGACTGGGTAGCTGTACTGAATTGGATAAGCAGAAGAAGTCAGAAATATGCAAGATTGGTCAGAAGCTGCAGAGAATGAAGACAGTTAATGTTTCAGGTGGATGACCTTTTGTTAGCATGACTTTCAGCGTTAAATCCTGTTCTCTTTCCACTGTTGCTGAATAGTTCCAGAATTTTCTATTTTTATTTCCAATTTCCAGCTTCTGCAGTGTTTTGCTTCTCCACTAGAAGCGGGAACTCTAATATTGTTTTCCCCTTTTCCAGCCCAACAGAGCAATTCTAATACATCTGCTTCATGTCCTGTCTCAAATTCCCTCCTAACAGAATGGTATTGTTTACTATTGTGGTACAATTCACCAGCGGCTTTTATCATTCAAAAGATAAGAAATTTGAGTTTTTGGCAATAGGGCTTGTTAGAAGTTGTTGCATTTAACTCGGCTGGGAGCTTTGAAATATATACTGTCAAGCAATATGGATCCTTTGAGTTCTGAAGGTCTCAAAAGTACATGCTTGAATCCTGCAATGTCTTCTGAAATACTTTCTGTAAGCTTGTGATTATTTCAAAGAAGATCTTTCAAACAATATACAGAAACATACAGCATTTCTCAATTAGCACCATTCAAAGATTGAAACCTCATAAGTATAGTTATTTATGCAAAAGTTCCCTTTTGTTGTGATGAAATGCAATGGTTACATAAGATATATAGCATTGTAGTTGTTTTGCTAATTCTACCATTTTATTGCGAAGTCACTTATGGTTTAACACTGGTTTATGCGAGAGCTTTGCTTTCAAATAAAAAGTTTAATTGTAACTACATGGAAAATGTCAGCCTTACCTCCTACTTGAAAGTACCACTTCCAAGGCAGGCTCTGAAATACGATTCCCTATCTCACCTCCTGTTGGAGTCCTTATAAAGCTCAGAAGGGCTACTTTTACAGGCTGTTAAACTTCACCAGAATTTTAAGGACTCCTGGTGGAGCTTGCAATTTATGGTCTTTGCACAGTCAGGTTTCAATCCATTCAAAAATTATGAGTCTAATAGCATATTTGGATCCAAACGTCATGCCACATCCGTTCATAATTAATCATGCTCATTGAATGATATCTTCTGCCACTCAGTAATAAATAGCAATCCTTTTGGACATGGTGCAAGGCCAAGGTCATGTAGTTATTGAGAATTAGAGGGAATACTAGGTAAATTAGGGATCAGTGCTAATGTAACACCAAGCAATTTATATTTTTGTAACTTGCTGGAAGGAAACATTTCGCTTCAAATCACTGAGCCAAAAACCTTTCCACCCAAAGCTCTTCACCTCACTGTCAAGAAAATGCAATTGTACCTGAAAAAAAACTGCTGTTGTGATATTAAAGCCTGTCGCTTTTTTTTTGGTCTCCCTTTCAGATGAAGAAGCAATTGGGTGACAATGAATCCATTACGCAGGATGTGGTGGGGAATGCCCACATTGAGAACTATGCCTATAAGATGTTCCTCTACGCAGACACTGAAGATCGTGCGGGAAGATTTCACAAGTGAGTCCACTGATACGTTATTTCAGAAAGAAAAAAAATTATACAACATGGCATAGTAAGTGGTGCAATATTCCAATATTTGGAAGAAGCCAGCTGCAGCTTTTCTTCCAAGACTTGTAAAGTCATTGCCCATAAGTAACGTATATAGCCGTAAGAGTTGTAAGAAATGCGTAGTTTCAAGTTTTTATTTGTGTAGGAAAATGAATGGTCTCTTCTACCAGTCTGAGTACCAGCAGTAACGGATGTTTCGTCCTCTCTCTCTGTCTGAGATGTGCATGTAACAAGGAGGAGATATCTTGGGTTCTCAAGGATTCGATCACCTGTGCATCCAAATCCAATTTGTATCATTTTCACGAACAACTTGTCTATGGATTTAGGCATATGCAGAAAATTCTTAGAGAGCTACTTGATGAGATATGCCAGCTGATCTTGAGTCTGATATGAAGAATAGTGTCACAAGGAAAAAAGTTATATCTTCTGTTGAATGGGCATTGATGAGAAGAGAGAATTTTCTGACAGCAAAGTAAAAGGCCTCGAGTTCATTTTTTTTTCTGCATTGCACTGCTGTGAGAACTTGATTCTGCCTCCGTTTCCAAAAGTCCCTAGGGATCCCACACTTGCAGTTGGTCCAAACCTTGTCTGGTGACTAAATAAGTGATCTGTGGTCATATTTTTCTCAGCAGTGACTTGAAGGTAGGCATAGGAGACAGCTCTATAAGTGTTGTCCCTTCACAGTTATAACGTCAAGATTGAGAACTTGAAGAGTTTGGGGAATTAAGTCCAAACCATACTGCTACAGCAGTACATTATTCTGTGATGATGTTGCATCACCAACAATTAAAAATGATTGCTAACATGTTTTCAACTTTTTTTAACATGATTGATTTTTGAAGAGAGGAAGAATAGATATGGCTCATTGCTGCATGTGAAGCATTTTGGGCATTTGATTGTGGTGCACAAGTTGTTGCTGATACCAATATTAGTCCAGTGAAACTAGACTACAATCTAGAGTCAGGTTTTTAGAAGACAGCCTGCTATATCTTTTAAAACAGTGAAGTACTGACTGAATCAACCTGTGCATCTTAACTTCTGATGCTGTTGGTGTGGTTGATAGAATGAAAATGACTATTTGCACTTATGCAATACTTTTGAGTGCAAAGAATCATCCAAAGTGCTTCATGTGGAAGAGAGGAGAATGCAAGTGCGTAACCTGAGCCATGTTGAAAGCTGGAAATGAGGAGAATAGGTAGGTGTTGGAAGGTAAAGTAGAAGCAGAATGAAGTTAGTGAGAGAATTCCAGAGAGAGGGATCAAGGTGGCCAAACCATCTGCCACCTTGGTAAAAGTAGTGCAGGAAGATACGTAAAAGGGAAATGTTGGTGAACAGAAGTGTGTTTCTGTGAAAATTAAGTCCAGCATGGCCAAAGACAAGGCTGAAAATTTAGTTGGTGGGATGTTGCTTAGAAAGGGGGAGGGATTCATTGATGGAACAATTTATTTACAGCACGGAATCCCAGTTAATGAGCACAGTCCACATTTTTATGAGCAAGACGTATTACTTGGCTCCTTCAATCTGCTGTAACTAAATCCAGGTTTCTAAATTTTACATTAATTTACAGACTTTTTATGGCTCCTTGTATAGTTTAAACGGGAGGAAAGAGAAAACTGTTTTTAATGTTGCATGGAGAGTGTGAACTCTGGAGTGTATAAGTTAATGAGAGGGACTAAAAGAGAAAGAAGTGTTCACTCAGTTATGCCCTTCCCACAGGGCTCAGATTCCCTGCAGGGTTCCCAGAAATGGCCTTTGAAACAGTTTTCATTTCTGATGTTTTTAGAAGCTTTAACAAGGTCTCCAATTAATTTGCTGTGCAAAATAAGCTTGCGTGCTCACATTCATCTCAGAAGCGTGAATCATAGTTCGCACTTTTGAACTTCTAGCACCGTTCTGATATAAATGCATAGACGCCTAACAAAAGATTTAATGCCAGCATTTAAAAATTATTTTCATTTAAGAAGTATTTTCATAGATGAAATAAAGGGGAATCTGTTTCCAGTGGCACATGGTTTGGTAACCAGAGAGGACAAATTTAAGATAATCTCCTAAAAAGGTATAGCATCAATGAGAATTTAATTTTGCATGCAAACTGTTAAGATCTGGAATGCACAACCTGAAAGGATGGGAGAAGATTTAATAGTAACTTAAAAGGAATTGAATGCACACTTGAGAATGAAACATTTGCAGAGGAATAGGGAAAGAACTGAGACACTGGGCTTAATTGGAGTGTTCTTTCAAAAATTCAGTACAAGCGCAATGGGCTGAATGATTGCTGCTTCTACTGTAAGATTCTGTTGTTTATGAAGGGTGGATCAATGTAAGCAAGGAGTGACAGTGACCTGAGACCTAGCTCTGAAGCTGTAGCGGGACACAAATTAAACAGTACCCATTGTTCACACCCCACTTCACTGCACTTAGTTTTGACACTGTGCGCAACAATGTGTGGAATGTACATGACCAACACTTCAATGTAAGTGCACTGTTACAGGGCGCTACATGGATTGTCTCGCAGTATGTCTGTAATCTAGGTTGAAGAGTAAACAGCAGCAAACACTAAAAAGACTTTCTGCCCAAATCTGATGCATATGAGAAAGTCTTTTAGTGACCAAAGTAGCCTGAAGCCAAATGAACCATTTACCTTTAGGGATTGTAAGAAATAAGGAGAAAGTGAGGACTGCAGACGCTGGAGATCAGAGCTGAAAATGTGTTGCTGGAAAAGCGTAGCAGGTCAGGCAGCATCCAAGGAGCAGGAGAATCGACGTTTCAGGCATGAGCCCTTCTTCAGGAATGAGGAA
>NC_057718.1:8254437-8296011 GCF_004010195.1 Chiloscyllium plagiosum | reverse complement strand
CTCCAACCACAAGGGATGAACTCAGATTTCTCCAGTTTCCTCATTTCCCCTCCCCCCCCCGTGTCTCAGTCCTAACCCTCGAACTCAGCACCACCTTCCTAACTTGCAATCTTCTTCCTGACCTCTCCGCACCCATCCCCACTCCGGCCTATCACCCTCACCTTGACCTCCTTCCACCTATCGCATTTCCAACCCCCCTTCCCCAAGTCCCTCCTCCCTACCTTTTATCTTAGCCTGCTTGGCACACTCTCCTCATTCCTGAAGAAGGCTCATGCCCGAAACGTCGATTCTCCTGCTCCTTGGATGCTGCCTTACCTGCTGCGCTTTTCCAGCAAAACATTTTCAGCTCCGATTATAAGAAATAAGCTATATTAGGAGGAACCTCTGAAGGAAGCAGGCAGGGAGTATTTTGTTCGGTTAATTGAATGCCAGGTAACATAGCTAGCCACGCATCGGGACCTTGCAATCTTGTTCAGATGATCCGAAGTTCAGTTAATCGTGTGCCAGTAATCGAGGTTCCTCTGTACTTCCAAAACAATCTAATGTCCTCCTTGCAAAATGTACAATTGACATCATAATTTGCATAGTTAAGCTGACTGACCGTGTGAATGATGCTTTTTAAATCATCTTGTAGACAACACCACAACATTAATCAGGGCGCAAGGGGGCAAGGACTCGTAATGGCTATGCCAGCTCTTTAAAATTCCACATTGAGTGCACCGACACAGAGCATCTAGCACAAAGTAAAGTAAGCTGATTTTAATGCATGCCAAAATGATACAATTGGACACTAGTGGCTCAGTGGTTAGCAACTGTTGCCTCACAGTGCCAACCTCAGGCGACTCTCTGAGTGGAGTCTGCACATTCTTACTGTTTCTGCATGGGTGTCCTCTAGATGCTCTGATTTCCTCCCAGAGTCCAAAGGTGTGCGGATTAGGTGGATTGACCATGCTAAATTACCCATAGTATCCAGGACCTGCAGGCTAGGTGGGTTAGCTATGGGAAATGCATGGTTATAGGGTTAGGGAGGGTGAGTCTGAGTGGGATGCTCTTCAGAAGGTCAGTGTGAACTCGATGTACTGAATGGCCTGATTCCACATTCAATGGATTCTATGATTTTATGATACCTAAAGAGCTGGCCTTCATTTATCTATCCACTTCACCTGATGAAGAAGCAGCACTCTGAAAGCTTGTGATTTCAAATAAATCGATTGGACTATAACCTGGTATCCTGTGACTTCAGACTTTGTCCACCCCAGTCCAATACCAGCACCTCCACAGCATTTTTCTGCCAGTGTGCTTGGGAGAGATGCTGTGTTTTTGCATCAAATTAATTATTTGAAAGCATGTGTCAGCCTTTTGCATTTAGTATGAGCCTACAATGTGATGTATGACCAATTAGCTTGTATTTGCTATTGTTGAAGAGAGAAATGTTAGGCAGAACACCAGGCAGTCCAGTATTGTCCTTTAAGTTACCACATGAAGGGCTTCAGCTGCCTATTTTGTCTGTTGGATGACACATCTGACAATTCAGTACTCCAGCATCTCATTTGAGGTGTTACAGTTGGTTTTGAGTTCCAACCCATTCTGGAGTTTAAACCAACACTCTTCTGATGCAGAGGTTAGAATGCCAGCTGAGACAATAGGAATTTATTTTAAAATGAATGCCAAACCAACAGGCAAGGACCTCCCAAGTATTTGAGCCACTGCAGATTTGTCCGTCATAACTGTTGAGTGTTTATAGTGGCACTCTGAATATTCTTTGCTCGATATTTGTTCTGATAAGACAAATTTTCAAAGGATTTTGACAGTAACTTGGCTGACTGCACAGGGAAATCACAACCATCCCACTGATTTAAATCCATTGTACTGCTACATGCAGGAACTAAGGAAAATATAGTGTAAACAAGGCAACGGACTCCACTTAATACCAGTTGGCTCAAAGATGCTGAAAACAGTTCAAAAAGAATGTTTCTGTGTCTCAAATCTCTTTTAGCGATGGTCAGGAAAATGTGTTTTGGAAAACCTGTTCTGGCATTCATTTTCCTTTTGAAAAATATAGATTATGTTGCATGGTAACCTACCAAAATAAATAAATTGCTATGTTTGTGTACCCTAGACCACCACCTCTAGGTTTTTCCTCTGTAAACATTAGTTAATGTGTATCCAGTCATTTCTAATGATTCTAAACTGTTCAGAGTGTATGACCTTATCAATCCCAATGTATATGGAATAAATAACTCCTGAGAAAGATTGCAGGGATCAGCAATGAGAGAGTTTTTTTTAGTTATTACTTTATTAAAATGGATTCCTATTAGGATAAACTCACTAGTTCGTTGATGGTTTTTGATGCAAATAAGCAGTCAACCCACAAACCCTGCTTGGCTTGGCCTAAATGAGGCTTCAATCTGTGGTCGACTCAGGGTCCTCCCAGTCAAGAGGTATAGCCTTAGAAATGTTGGCCACATCCTGAAAACAGATGAAAGAAACGTTAGTGTTGGGCTTTCAGACTTAGAGTTGATGCGTGACTATATAAACTAATAATATAACAGTGATACTTTGTGTGCAGGTGTTTGATGCTCACTGCGCAAGTGTTCTTGTTGAACAACAGATCTATTATTTTACATTCATTTTCCAAGAATACTTGCAATGCATGTCCAATCTTAACTAGCAATGGCAAGGATTAGATCAGCCATATTTGTGTGGAAGAAATAATAAAAGTGATTTTAAAAAACGTCCATCTAATAATTTTAAACTTTGGATTTAAAGTTTTGACAAGGTACAGATGAACAAGCTTCTCCCCTTGGTGAAGGGATCAATGACCAGGGCATAGATTTAATGTAAGGGTCAGGAGATTTGGAGGAGATTTGCAGAAAGGATTTACAGAGGAACCTTGATTGTCAAAAGGACACAGGCAGGGAGTATTTCCTTTGGTTAAACAAATTCCAGATAATCGAATTTCGGATAACATAGTTTAGCTGAGCATCGGAACCTTGCAATCTTGCCAGATAATCCGATATTCGGATAGTTGAATGTCGGATAGTTGAGGTTCCTTTGTACAAGGATGTTGCCAGGTCTGGAGGGTTTGAGTTTAAGGAGGGACCCAATAGGCTGGTTATTTTTTTTCTCTGGAGTGTCGGAGGCTGAGGGGTGACTTTATTGAGGTTTGTAAAATCATGAGGGGCATGATAGGGTATATAGCGAAGGTCTTTTTCCTAGGATGGGGGAGTCTAAAACTAGTGGGCATAGGTTTAAGGTGAGAAGGGAAAGACTTAAAAAGGACCTGAGGGGATAACGTTTTCACGCAGAGGGTGGTATGTGTATGGAACAAGCTGCTGAGGAAGTGGTGGAGGCTGGTACAATGACAACATTTAAAAGGCATCTGCATGGATACATGAGCAGGAAGGATTTAGAGGGATATTGCCAAATGCTAGCAAGTAGGACTAGGTCAGATCCGGATGTCTCGTCAGCATGGATGAGTTGGATCAAAGGGCCTGTTTCCATGCTGTATGGAATTCAGGAACAGATTGCCTGTAAATAGGAGCAGATACCCTCATAAAATGTAAGAAATTTTCAGATGTCCACTTGTGATGCCAAGGCATACAAAGCTACACGCCAAGTGCTAGAAAATGGGATTAGACTAGTTAGATGGTTACTTTGATTGGACAGACTCAGTGGGCTGAAAGGTCTTTTTCTGCAGACCTCAGCAATTCTGTCAATATCGCTTGATATTATAAAACTTAAAACACTGGTGCAAGGAGACAAGAAGTCAAAGGTTTTTGTCTTGCACTCATCAGAACTCGGGCACCAAAACCAGACTTCAGACAAGGGACTCCAATTTGTGCAGCAGGAGACAAAACTGATTTGTAGGGTCATTAATAGCATGGAGATACAACAGGAACAGTTAACTGTCAGTCTTCGTTCTTAGACTAGGAAGATAAACTATGACTGATCAGTGTTGTTGTGGGAATGCAGCAAAGTTGGCAGACTCTATAACTCCTTGCTCTGTTCCAATGACATAAAGACAATGTATGTAAAAATTTCTTTTGCCTACCTAACATTTAAAATAGAATATGTAGCTCATAGCATATGTAAATGCATAACACCGCAACCCTGACTGATAGTCTTAAATTAACTTCTGGAGTTATTTTCTATGGAATCTGGATTATTTAATAAATAATGTCCAATAGCAGAATCATACCTAATTGTGGACATATGAGCATGCTGCCCACTGCAAATAGTCACTGGGGAGTATTGTTTGATACATCCGACAATTGTTGGGATATTTGTCTACATACCTGGCAGTAAAATTTGTATCACATTACACGTGTGCTAGACAAACAACCTTTTATAGCTTAACGGATATATTCACTTGTGAGTTTACTGCTAAGTAACAATGTGAGAAACCTAACTTCATCTTTTCTTCAAATTTTTGAGAGACTTTCCCCTTCCAAGATACACTAATAAATTCCGGATGATGCTGAAATGAGATGGGTGCAATGGAACAAGCTTTGTTTGCTTAGTGTGTCAGTTTAGAAGTCTACACTAAGTTCTCACCTCCTATCTACCAAAAGCCTATGTTCATTGACTGATATTCACGTTGGGATTCCTACAGTGCATACACTACAAGATTTCTAGAAATCTCATGAATATGATCCTTGCCATCTGCTACAATTTGAGCTTCATGCTGAGATGAGGTATGTCAAAACTATTCCATGCAATAATGTCTAGCTACCCTGATCAAATCATCACTTGTAAAGACACATGAAAGGGCCTCTGCCCACCACTGTTGGCCCTGAACGGGGCCCAGTTCTACCCTAAATTACTGCACAAGGAGAAGATATCGCAGAAACTTGAGCATCAAGTGAAACCTTTTTGCACTGCTGCTTTGTAGTAAATGCGAGTGGTGTATCAGTTATGCCCCCAATTTGATGCATTTGTGCATGTCATAAACTACGTATATTAACTCACAGGGCTCTGTTTTATGTAGACAAGAAGAATTTTTAAAATTTATTGCACCTTTTAATTCCGAAACAAAGGAAGATCATGGAGACTGCTAATCTTGTGCCATATTTCTATGACAGAATCCTAACCAGTCAAAGTCTGCCTTTTCTAAGAACTAAAATTGACAGCTGCATCTCAATGATAATGATGGCCCAACCCATCAGTGCCCTCTTCTAATTTTTTTTATAAGTTGGTGCCCTTTCTCTGTGTCCTAATTCTGATGAGCACAAGGGAATATCTTTGCTAAAAGGAGACAAAAAAAAATCAATGTTGTAATATGGATTTAGAGCCTAATCCTGTAAGTTTGAAGTAATATTTTGTTTTTCACAGAAACATGATCAAATCATTCTACACCTCCAGCCTGTTATATGATGTCCTTACTGTGTTCGGAGAGCTCACTGAAGAGGCAAGTATTGTGTACAACTATGATCCAGAAATGTGTTGTGTGCCTGTGATTTAAGGTTAGATCTTGCATCATGACCACTGTTATGTGCCCAAGTAAGAGGAGAACCTTTGAATCTTAATCCTAAGGATTGTTTGTGTTTTAAAAGTTGCATTGGTATAGCAGCATCAACATTCCTTTGTTGTCTCAAAGTGCTTCACACCATTGAATTAATTTTGAAGCCCGGGTAGGTTCCTTGGATGCTACCTGACCTGCTGCGCTTTTCCAGCAACACATTTTCAGGTACTGAACAGTGTAAAGGTTATGGACCCCAACAAAAATGGTACTGAGACTTGTGCTCTGATATTAACCATACATCTCGGCAAGCTGTTTCAGTATAGGCAACTGTCCAATAATGTGGAAAATAGCCCAGATATGTTCTGTCCATGAACAGCAGGGCAAATCCAATTCTATAAATTACAGTTTGATTAGTTTGCTCTCAAGCATCAGTAAAATGATCGAAGGGGTCATGAACAGTGCTGTCAAGCAGCAACTGCTCAGCAATACTTTCTCCTTTGGCAGTCTGTCTCAAGATGGAAGATGACATTCTCCCGCTCTGGAGATGTGGGTCCTGAGTGGCCGAACAGTCACATCTGTGGAACAGTCATATGGCGTTTTGAAGAACTTGCATTTTCGTGTGTTTCTCATTGTTTTCAATTTTTCTGCTTTATTGAACCCAATACACACTCTGATGGAACCCACGATAAGTTGCGGGGGCAGAGGCTAGATTGGATTATAGACTGTCATCTTATTTAGCTTCCCATAGAAATTCGTTGCCTTTCTTCTCCAATCCTCACTAGTGAATCCACCACACACCCAAATGTCTGCAAATTTAAATACAGCAAGGTTGCATCATCACACACACTCTCCTCCACTGTACTCACTGTGGCACTCCACTGTGTGTGAAGCATGGAGCTTCTCTATAGGACCAGTAAGAAAATGGCTGGGACAGCATTTATTGCCCATCTCTAGTTGCCCCTTGAGTAGGTGGGTGGTGAGCTGCATTCTTGAACCACTGAAGTCCATGTGCTGTAGGCAGACCCACAATGCCATTAAGGAGAGATTTCCAGGATTTCAACCCAAGAACAGTAAAGTGACAGTGATCTATTTCCAAGTCAGGATGGTCAGTGATTTGGAGGGGAATTCCCATGTACCTGCTGCCTCATCCTTCTCAGTGGTAGTGGTCGTGGGTTTGGAATGTGATGTTGCTGTGCTTTACTAGGCCAGAGCACTGTTGCCGGAGTCATTACAAAAGTAAAAAGTTTTAGCAAAGTATGCAGAATTTCCCTAATTTAGCTGTCTGTTTAGGCCCAGGTTGACAGAAAGCACAGCATGTTTCTATGTTTATCAAAGATTATTCTGTCGTAACAAATAAATTCAAGCTAGTGATAAACAGTTATGAAACATTGACATAAACTCTACCAGGAGAAAGTGAGGACTGCAGATGCTAGAGATCAGAGCTGAAAAATGTGTTGCTGAAAAAGCGCAACAGGTCAGGCAGCATCCAAGGAGAAAAACTGGAAGGCATTTCAGTGGGCCCTGTCCAAGTATTCGCCAAGGTGGTCCTTTTGGTTATCCAGGACTTTATGTTCATTGATTTCTCTGTCTCTCTCTTTCTTTTTTCAGGAACTTTGACTTCCTTGAAGGAAGCATAGAAGAATTAGTTCACAAATTATAACGTTTCTGACTTACTGGTTCAAACCCACAGTTTACAGTAACTGATAAGGGGAAATAAAAAGGCTTTCTGTAGCTTCTATTGTTTATTTACAGAGGAAAGAACAGCACCTTCTCTTCTGGAAGTCTGAAGGCTTCTGAATATCTTAGTCACAGCCCCAAGCTGTTCAGCTACCTGGGAGCCAGTCACCTAGCACAAGGCCTTCGTTATTGACAACTGGTGACTACTTCACAGGCCGCTCAGTTATTTGCCGGCCACATTTCATTTTAGTACCTGCTTATTTGCAGTAACGTGTGTCTAGAACGCCTTCTCACCACTGCTGAACAAACAGCAATGTAAACAGTATTTGCCATCAATATTGGTAACCTGCTTTTAAAAAGTACACTAATCTATTCCACAATCCTTGGTTTTTAAAACAATTCTTTTTCCATTTCAGTCCATAATCAAAAATAACAAAGATATGGTCTTCATGATGTTGAAGGAGACTTGGTGAATTGTGCCACTTTTACACAAAGACAGGCCCATGCTCAGTAGGCCAAGATGCTCAAGAAGGTTGCACTTTCCTGAAAACTTCTTTAATTCAGTCTGTTTTGAGCAAGAGATTTCTGCATGTTGGTGAGAATATTTCAGCTTTACAGGATGTCCTTGAAGTGTTTCCTCTGCTCTCCTGATAACCACTTGCCATAACAAAGCTTAGAATAGAGGGCTTGCTTGGGAAGTCTTGTGTCAGGCATGTGGATGATCTGCTTTACCCAGTGTGGTTAATCAATAGACCAGTGCTTCAAGGCTAGAGATGTTAGCCTGAGGGAGGACATCGATATTGGAGACCTGTTTTGCCATTGGGTTTGCAAGGTTTTGCAGAGGCAACACCAGTGTTTTTCTGCCAGGATGGGTCAGTCTACTGCCCTGTAAACTGTGCTTGATGTCAGATTTATGATCTTAGTCATCAAATGCTGTCTTTCAAAAGACCCAAGACTGTGCTGGCAGACTGGAGGTGATGTTGAGTTCATTGTCAATGTCTGTCCTCTCTGAAATGGAGCTTCCACGTTGTCCAGTGGCCATGAATTTTAATAGTCGGGGTCAGTGTTGTGCAGCGGGAGTTCTCCGGTAGGGGATCCTTGTCTTCTGAATGTTTAACTTTAGACCTGTTCTGTCAAATATCTCTACATAGAGTGGCTCAATGGTTAGCACTGCTGCCTCACAGTGGCAGGGACCCAGGTTCGATTCCAGCCTCGAGCGACTGTGTGGAGTTTGCACATTCTCCCCGTGTCTGCGTGGGTTTTCTCCGGGTGCTCCAGTTTCCTCCCACAGTTCAAAGATGTGCAGGTTAGGTGAATTGGTAATACTAAATTGTCCATAGTGTTCAGGGATGTGTAGGTTAGTTGCATTAGTCAGGATAATGTAAAGTAACAGAGTGGGTGGGATAATCTTCGGAGGGTCATTGTGAACTCGTTGGGCCTTATGGCCTGTTTCTAGACTTCTGGACTGGAAGCAATGCTACTAATCCTGTATAGAAGCTCCAAGTTCTATTCAAGGAAGCTTCATGGATATTGGGTGGGATGTTGTAGTAAGTGAAATGGAAGAGAGCATTCGTGCAATGATGCAGCCTTGCTTTACCTAAGTTTACTGACATTTGAGTCTGTGTTGGATTCACTGGTGAGGATCACAGCCTGTACTAGGTAGAGCATGGTGTCAAATATGGTGAAGACAGTCCATAATCGAATGTCCTTGCCAATTTCCGTCAGCTAAATACAGGAGAGACATCAACTGGGGTAGAAAAGCTGAACTGCACAAGCCATCATCAGACAGCATGAATTACACTTAATGACTATCTTGGTTCAATAAACAGTATAGGGAGACATGCCAGGAGTGTATAGCTTAAAGCAATGTGCCAACTGGTGAAGCTACAGCACAAGATGGCCTGTGTGTGTCAAGCAGTGAAAGCGGCAGACTGTAGATTCAACTGAGTGATCCCATAAACAATGGGTTAGAACCAAGCCCTGCCACTAACAGAAGTTGGTGCCTCTAAAAATATCCCCAACCTCAATGAAGTTACACCCCAGCACATCAGTGCGAAAGTCATGGTTGAAGCATTTGTACCAGTCTTCAGCCAGCAGTACCAGGTGGATGGTCCATCCAATCGCATCCTGCAGACCTCAGCTTCTCAAATGCCAGTCTTGAACCAACTCAGTTCACCCCACGTGTTGTCAAGAAAAACTTGAGTCAAAGAGAATTGATGGGAAAATCTCTTAGTTAGGTGGAGCAATTCTAATAAAGCAAGGTGGTTGTGGTTTCAGGTGGTGTATCCTCTTGGCCTCAGGACAGAAGAAGTTGGTGTCCTGGTGTTCTGCAGAGAGAAAGTTGCTTTCCGTTTACCAGTATCTGTCCATCATCTACAAGGCATGAGTCCAAAGTATGATGCAATACTCCCCTCTTGTGTGGATGAGAGCAGCTCCAACAGCACTGAAGAACTTTTAACATTATCCAGGATAAAATAGCCCACTTGATTGGCACCACATCCACAACATCATTCCTGATGAAGAGCTTATGCTCGAAACGTTGACTCTCCTGCTTCTCGGATGCTGCCTGACCGGCTGTGCTTTTCCAGCAACACACTCTTCAAAATCACATCCACACCATTCAACATTCACTCCCCTAACCATCAATGCACAGTGGCAGTGTGTACCATTTACCAAGATGTACTGCAGTATCTCATCAAAGTTCCTTAAGCCAAACCTACAACCTTAATTTTTTGGGGTGGCGTGATGGCTCAGTTGTTAGCACTGTTACCTCATAGTACTGGGGACCCGGATTCGTTTCCACCTTCGGGCAACTGTCTGTGTGGAGTTTGCACATTCTCCCCGTGTCTGCGTGGGTTTCCTCTGGGTGCTTCGGTTTCCTCCCACAATCCAAAGATGTGCAGGTTAGATGAATTGGCCATGCTAATTTGCCCATAGTGTTCGGATATGTAGGTTACGTTCCATAGTCGGGGTAAATAATAGGGTAGGGAAATGGGTTTGAATGGGTTACTCTTCAGAGGGTCGGTATTGACTTGTTGGGCCACACAGTCTGTTTCCACACTGTAGGGTTTCTATGATCCATGACTTTGAAGACAAGGGCAACAAATGCACAGGAACAACACCCACTGAATGTTCCCTTTCAAGTCTCAAACCTCTTCATCTGGAACTATATCACTGCACCTTCACTGTCACAGATCAAAATCCTGGAATTCCCTCTCTAATAGCACTGTTGCTGTACCCCTACACGAAAAACTGCAGTGTTTGAAGAAGACTGCTCACAGACAACATTTCAGGCAATTAGAGATGAACAATAAATGCTGCACCCACATACCATTAACAAATATTTTAAAAATTCTCAACTGTAGCAGCTAATTTACATGCAGCAAATGCCCAGAGGCCCTTAGAGGATGAGCAACTGGTTACTCTGTTTGGTGAGACTCATTAATCTTACCCCTTTGTTATCAGAAAGGAAATGTTGAGATAGTTTATGGAAATTAATGTAAGAAGAGATGAATAGTCATTTAGACTCAATGTTAGTTTGCTGTCTCTCCACGGATGCTGTCTGATCCACTGTGACCTCCAGCATTTGTTGTTTTCAGCATAGATTGCAGCATCGGCAATAATTTGTTCCTAGAATAGTGAAATGGTGCTCTGGACCTCAGCAAGTGTGTTTCCCAACTAACCAATGGAGATGTCCTTGAGGAAGGTTTTAACCACAACAAATTGAAGATTTTGTGTTCAGAAATATATCTGTAATTGACATTATCATTTTGAAACATCACTCGCTTTGGAAAATTATTCAGTAGCAGAGAATTCCAGTGTATTAACAAAACTGAATAGACTCCTGACAGACATTTCTCCACAGGCTTAACAATCTTTCAATCGAGTCCTTTCAGGAATAAAGATTTGAAGATTAACTTCTTCCTCTTGCTATCCAATAACTCTCACTCATGCTAGCAACTAATACAAAATCATGTTTGCAATGTTTGATATCAAAAGCACTGTATCTCGCAAATGGTAATCTAAAAAAGATATGAGAGAGGAAAAGTGGGATATTGATATTCTCAAACCTATTAAAAGCTCTCCTTCCATGAAAGCATTTTTATATTGACTATTTTAAAATATATTTAGTGCAGTACGTTTGATCAGAGAGCCTGACTCTAAAGTTGATATTGAATCCCACCACGACCATTGAATTGAATTTATTGTCACATGTACCGAGGCACAGTGAAAAGCCTTGTCTTTCGAGCAATACAGGCAGATCACAGAGCTAAGTAGCGTAGATAGTAAATAATAGGTAAACAGTGGCAAAAACAAAAACACAGGGACAGGCAAATGTTAAGAGTATGAGAGTCCATTCATATTCTAACAACAGTAGGGTAGAAACTGTTTTGAAACCGGCTGGTGCGTGTGTTCAGGCTTCTGTACCTTCTCCCCGATGGTAGAGGTTGCCAGGGTGGGATAGATCTTTGAGAATGCTGGCAGCCTTTCCTTGACAGCGGGCCGGGTAGATGGATTCTATAGATGGGAGGTTGGCCTTTGTGATTGTCCGGACCAAGTTCATCATTCTTCTGTAACCATCTCCGATCTTGAATGGTACAGTTGCCATACCAGGTAGTGATACATCCAGACAAAATGCCGTTGGTGGCGCACCCATAAAAGTTGGCATGGGTATTTGCCATCATGCCAAATTTCCTCAGCTGCCTGAGGAAGAAAGAGATGTTGGGCCATTGTAACCAGTGTGTCCGTTTGAAGAGTCCAAGAAAGCTTGTTGCAGATGACTGCTCCCAGGAGCTTGACACTCTCCACTCCTTCCACCACTGTGCTGTTAATGTGTAGGGGGGCCATGAGTAACATCCCACCGAACATCAATAATGAATTCCTTGGTTTTGCTGGCATTGAGAGCTAGGTTGTTCTCAGTGCACCATTTTTCCAGGTCTTCCACCTCCCGTCTGCAGTCTGTTTCATCACCACCTGAGATTCGACTGACTATGGTGTTGTCATCAGCGAACCTGTAAATGACATTAGTCTGGTATTTGGCGACACAGTCATGGGTATACAGTGAGTGCAGTCGGGGGCTGAGTATGCACCCCTGGTAGGCTCCAGTATTGAGTGTTAGTGAGGATGAAATATTGTCCCCAATCTTCACTGATTGTGGCTTGTGGGTCAGGAAACTGAGAATCCAGTTGCAGAGAGTGGGGCTTAGTCTGAGATCACTAAGTTTAGTAATCAGTCTTGAGGGGGTAATAGTGTTGAAGGCTGAACTATGGTCAATGAGTAGGATTCTTACGTAGCTGTAATGTGTCAAGATGTTCTAGGGAGGAGTGAAGGGCAAGGGATATGGCATCTGACGTAGATCTGTTCGTCCGATAGGCAAATTGGAGTGGGTCAAGAGTAGCAGGGAGGCTGGAGTTGATTAATGTTCCATTAGACTTTTCCATCATTCCCTCTATTTTACTAACCAGACTGGATCCTCCTGTGGTCATTTACAGTCAATAGTATTTCTCTTTGTTTTTATCAGAACTCAATGTAAAAACCAAGTTTCAGCTATTTATAATGGGAGTGACCCATGGTAACTTGTTCCCTAACACTGCTTTTTCCTTCCCCAATGTTGTTGCACGCAGTCCCTGACCTTTCTTTAAGATAAAATCAGCATAGAGGTTGCTTTAGGATATTAAGGATAGTTTTATTATCTTTTTAGCCTTTAATTACAAAACAGAAAATAATTAGAATGACCCATGCTGTGCCTTTTGCAATGCTTTATAACTAATAAAGGACTTTTGCAGTATAATTGCTGTTTTAATATAAATAAATAAATTTGTTTTACTGATTGGAACTCAAGAAGAATGCACTGGCCATTGTGCAAAATCATGCCATAAGATTTTGTCCACTTAAGGAAATGTAGTCTGTTGAATTGATTGACTTAAGGATTTGTGGAATGAGCCTTCTTTGTACTGCATCAGTTTGTTTACCTTAATACTAACTGTTTTTTCCATTCTGGAAATTTTTTTGGAGCAGGGGCTCCTGCTGCAATTGTAAATTCTAAGAGATCTTGACACCTAGATTTCCATCATAATGCAAACACAGGGACAGTGGAATGATTGCTCTTTCTGTCTGGTGTCCACATATGGACACAGGCTTTTATCGTGGGGATCACTGGCTTGGGATGGAGTTGAAACTCTGATATTATTTGCCATCTGCTGGGACTTAAGAATCAATCAGCAAGTTGATCATTTTGACAAATCTGATTCACTTTTGCCTGATATTGTAGGGTCAAATATGCAGTGATCCTTAAAAACGATTTAATCTAAGTGTTTAAACGTGAAGGAGGACTAAATTGGCACAGTCGGTTTCCACTGGTTGAGACCTTTACAGCATAGACCTATAGCTGTAAGAATAAATCTAAAAGATTTATGAAAAACAACAGGCAAAATGTCGTCTTTGGTGTGGGGGTGAATTGTCCTCAGAGTTAGTGGCTGAACAGAGACTACAACAAAATTTAAGAATAGGTCTACTTCAAAGTTGGAGTGGGAACAAATCGATACAGGAACATGTTAAGTGAATGGCTAATATGGAAAACTAGTACCACTATTATATTGTTGTTCCCAGATTACTAGTCGCTGTGTTGCATTTTCTATGTAACGCAATAAGATCACAAGGAAAAGGGAGATGAGTAGACCATTTGGCTGCTTGAACCTGCTCTGCCATTCAATAAGATCATGAGTCATCCAGCATTCCTCATGTCCACTTTCCTGTGCTTTCCCCATGACCCTTGGTTTCTCCACTGATCAAGAATCAATCTCTCAGCCTTAAATATACACAAGGACTCTGCCCCCACGGCTCTCTGTGGCAAGGAGTTCCAAAGACTCACCCTCTGAGGGAAGAAATTCCTCCTCACCTCAGTCTTAAATTGGCATCCTTTTATTCTGAGATTGTCCCATGAGAAGGAGCATCCTCTCAGCATTTACCCTGTCAGGCCCCTTAAGAATCCCATATGTTTCAATGCAATCTCCTCTCATTCTTCTCAACTCCAGAGAGTAGAGTCCCAACTTCTGTACCCCACACCTGATTCTGTATATCGTCCAGTCTTCCCACTAAAGCCTGTCTCTTCACCCAGCCTTAGTTGTCAGTCAAGGGGATTAGGCGTTACAAGGACCAAGTCAGGTAGTTAGAGTTTAAAAAAAAATATCAGCAGTGATAATAATGAAATGGTGGAACAGGCTTGGGGACTAAATCGCCTAGTTTTCTTTGTATTAATATATGGAAAAGACTGGGAAACTTTAGTGTAGCTTTTTAAAATTCTACTATTCAGTACAGTGAGTCGGGTGTTGAACAGTCAGTAATATATACAAAATATATACATCGATAAAAAGGCAGTGGAGTTGGGCTTGAGAGGCTGGGCCTTGTCCACTCCAAAGGCTTTTCTTTTCATTTCTTCTCATTTCTCTCTTTTTTTTGTTCTTTCCTTTTTTGTTTTACTTACCTCTTGTTGAATAGCTCAGTTGCAGTGACAGCATTGGTGGCAGCAAGCGAGTCCTGCGCAGACTCGTGGCGGTGTGGAAGGTGAGTTTGGGTTCCCGGTGGCTTCTTCAGCAATGAAGCTGTCCTAGTGCCGACTCGTGACTGCTGCGGCACAGGTGAGTTTGGGGTACTGCGGTACCCGGTGGCATTGGCCAAGTCCAGTGAGAACTCATAATGGCGAGGGTGTCATTGGGGGTAAGATGGCATCGAAGAGGGGTGATATTTGTGCATGAGGTTGCAGCATGGTGAAGGGGACTCATGCCTGTCCATCAGGCCCATGACGGAGTACTTAACCAGAAGGACTGTAAAGTTGGTCTTTGTTTCTTTATTTTCCTGCCTTTATATTCTATGGTTTATTTTTCTGTGTTTTAAGGTGGTGCTGGAGAATGGCAGCACTATATAATACTTTTCACTGTATTTTATAACAAAATACACAGGACAACAAATAAATCCATTCAAAAAGACACATTTGTGGCAGGAGTAGGCCACTCTCCCCTCAAGCCTGCTCCACCTATCAGTTATATGAGGGTTACTCCACATTCCCCCAATCATCTTCCACTTGCCTATTTAAGAATCTGTGTAGCTCTGCGTTAAAAAGATTCAAAGGCTCTGCTTCCACCTCCTTTTTAAGATCACAGAATGATCACAGAGGTGCTATATCAATATATGTTTGTTTTTTTATTTAATTGGATGGCGCAATGGCTCTGTGGTTAGTATTGCTGCCTGATAGCATCAGGGACCCAGGTTCGGTTCCAGCCTCAGGTGACTAATTGATTGGAGTTTGCACGTTCTCTCCACGTCTGCATGGGTTTTCCCCCGGTGCTCTGGTTTCCTTCCACACTCCAAAGCTGTGCAGGTTAGGTGGATCAGCCATGAGAAATACAGGATTACAGGGACAAGGTAGAAGGGTGGGTCTGGGTGGGATGCTCTTGGCAAGGTTGGTGTGGACTTGATGACCTGCTTCCACATGGTAGGCATTTTATAAAATGGAAAATTGACTCTATGCTGGATGATCTACTCTTATTTCTAAATTTGATCATCAAAGTGAGTTGAAATAGTCATTCTACTAAAAGCACAAAATGAGTACAAGTTTTTATTTAATCCTAATCTATGCCCAAGTGTAGCACAACACAGCAGAGTTGGTTCTATGCTGGAGCAGAGTTCTTTCTGTTTTCAATAGCATTGATTTTTTGGGTCCATTAATGAAGGATGTAAAGAAAGCCTGTTAGTCAGGCCCCTGTCAGCATTAGCTTGTTTACAATGGACCTTCAGATTATTTGTGATTGACATTTGGAAATGAGATTAACCATGTAAGTAAGACGTTCTGCACAATGTTGTTCAACCTGATCAGCCAACTCACATTGTGTACATGCAGAGATACACATCAATAAATCTACTTTAACTGACAAAAGCATTCAACATGCTATAAATCGAATCCTAATATCTTATTCAATATTACAATCTTGTTTGTACTTTATTTAAATGGATTATTGTAAGAAAAGTGTTTTAGATTCTTTGCATTTGATGTGAAACAGATTGATGCAGTAAAGGCTTGAAGTATGGCCCTTTTATGCCTTTAAGACTTCTATTTCCAACAAAAATAAAGTGGCACTTTTTATTAATTTTCACAGCATTTCATTAAATAAAAAACAGCTTTAAATCAGAAACAAAAATAAAATGAAGGAAACTTCCTTTTCTATTTAAGTTGGAAATGAAAAGATGTTTTTCCATTACACTGTGCAAGAATTTGGGCAAAGCAGGTTCAATGCAGCTGTATCCATGAACTTGTTCAACATTAAGTACGTTGGGACTCCTGTTCCCAGTATAAGCTCTCACTGCCTGCTGTCGATGAGCAGCTGTGACACTAAGTGTCCTCATCCACAGAGCGGTAAGCAGTTAGGAAAATGTGAAGCAACCAAATAAAACATCGGGTGTTTAATGTTGTATGGAGTTGAGTTAAAATAAATGATGCAATGACATTGATCAGCTCAATGGATTTGGTTGTTCAAGCAATAATATACCTTCATGAGATGTAAATGGAACATTTTAAAGTTTTGAGGTTTTGAAATGGCCTGCCATTCACCCATGAACACATTTGAAGTTCAAGTGTCCTGCTGTGGTACAAGTTCAATATCAAAAGAGGCATTATTCTTGCATTGGGATGTTTTAAGTAGGTCAAGTCTACGAATAGGTCACAAGGGGAAAATGGGCTGAAAGTGTAACATTACTCAGTGGGTACAATGTATGTTGCGTGGTGAATGGTTATGATAGATTTTTTTTAACCTGAACATGTTTTTTTTTAATGTTGTAGGGCCCTACTGTGTTTGGTTTATTGAAAACCCAGGAAAGTATCTGTCAACACAATTCACTACATTACAGTGCTTCTTTCATGCTTATCTATAATTGCTTTTTGAGGGAAAGAAATTAATATTCATTTGAGCAAGCAAACTAGTCTTGCAACAAGGGATCCAAAACTCCTGCAACACTAAGTTCCTACAATAGTATTGATCCACACAGCAAGAGTGTGGCAGAAATGATATCAGGACTGTATTAACAGTGGCCTGAAAGGTGCTATCAGCATCTCTGGCCATGTGTAATTGAGTTTATTAAAGATGTTGAAGGGTAATTCTCGCTGGAAGAGAGATGTGATTATATTCGAATTGTGCTATTTCTGTTTCTCTACCATTTAAAAACGAAACTCAAGGATAGTAGTGTCTTGCCTGCTGTTTCAAATATCTCAAAGTTCTTCACATAGAATGAGTTACATTTGCTGCGTTGGATGCCAATTTTCTGACTCAAGAGGTGGTAGCATTACAACTAAATCAAGATTGGCATCTGTTGCTGGTTTGAAGAAGCAGAGCAGACGCTTTGATCCAACCTAACTTAAAAAATGAACGAACTGGGATGCAAACAAAAACATAAATTACTGGAAAAGCTCAGCAGATCTGGAGGTATCTGTGGAGAAAAAATAGAGTTAACATTTCAGGTCATATGACCCTTCCTCAAAACCCTTCCGTTGATCTGACAACTAGCTGAGAAACTGGAGAGAACTAATCTCTGGTGCTAGATCTTTGCCTCCCTGAAGTCATTAAAGCAAGTGCAGGGAGTTTCCATCTGTCATCCCATCCAAATGACAGCAGTTGTTATAGTGCCATATTTCTGTCAGTATTGCATAAGTGTCTACCTAAGTTCTATGCTACCTCCTAAATTAAGCCTCAGTGTTCAAAATTTTCTTACTATCAATAGATCAACAACTCAAAAGTATGATTCAGTTTTTTGAGAAGTTTTGAGATGTGGTCTCACTGGCTGAGCCAGCATTTAGTATCCATCCCCACTCGCTCTTGAAAGGTCAGTGTCAGGCTAACTTCTTCAATTGTTGCTGTCCATTTCTGTATGTGCACTAACGGTGCTGTTAAGGAGATAATTCTAGGATTTTAACCCAAGTCCAGATGGTGAATGGACTGGATGGGACTTGCAAGTGGTGGCATTATTGTATACTATATATCTAGATGGTACCTGTCATTGGTTTGGAAAGTGCTGTGCAACATTGCCGAATTTCTGTGGAGTGTTTTGTAGTTGGCACAGACTGCTGCCACTGTGCATCACTGGTGGAGAGCACAAATGTTCGTGGATGTGGTTCCAGTCAAGTGGATTGCTTTCTCCTGGATGGTGTCAAGTCTCTTGACTGATGTTGGAGGTGCATTTATGCAAGCAATTGGGAGTATTCCATGTACTGTATTCCATGTACACTGACTTGTGCCAAATACATGAAGAGTCAGAAGATCAGTTACTTGCAGCAGAAATTTTAGTTTCAGACCTGCCCTTGCAGCCGTAGTATTTATATGGTTAGTCCAGTTCAGTTTCTGGTCTGGTAATCACCAGGATGTTGGTCTGCTGATAGCAGGGAATTCAGCTATGGTAATGTCATTTAATGTCAGGGGTGATAGTTGCATTTTCTTTTGTTGGTGATGGTCATTGTTTGGTACAAATGTTACTTGCCATTTGAAGAAGAAATCATGCCTGACAACTTTACTGGAATCCTTTGAAGAGGTTCTCCCTGTGTCTGTGTGGGTTTCCTCCGGGTGCTCCGGTTTCCTCCCACAGTCCAAAGATGTGCAGGTCAGGTGAATTGGCCATGCTAAATTGCCCGTAGTGTTAGATAAGGGAATGTAGGGGCATGGGTGGGTTGCGCTTCGGCGGGTCGGTGTGGACTTGTTGGGCCGAAGGGCCTGTTTCCACGCTGTAATGTAATGTAATGTAATCTAATCTAATCTAAAGGTAACACGCGGGATAGATAAATGAGGAGCATCAGGAGGTGGAGAAGTCAACGTTTCTGAAGAAGGGTTTCACCCTAAACGTCAACTTCTCCACCTCCTGATCCTGCCTGGCTTGCTGTGTTCTCCCAACCTCCTGCTTGTCTACTTAATAAGATAAGCATCCATGGTATTGGAGGTAGTGTATTAGCATGGATAGATGATTGGCTAACTAATAGAAAATAGAGTTGGGATAAAAGGGGCATTTTCCAGATGGCATTTATAACTAGTGGAATGTCACAGTTATCAGTGCTGAGATTGCAATTATTTCTAATACTTGTAATAATTTGGATGAGGAAAGTGAGTGAACTACAGCCAACTTTGCAGATGACAAGTGGAAGACAGGTGGTAAGGATAATTGAATCTGCAGAGGGATAGCAACTGATAAAGTGAGTGGGAAAAACTTGCTATGAAGAATATGATGGGGGGAAATGTGATGCTATGCACTTTGGCAAGAAGAATAGAGGACCTTAAATGGAAAAAGACTGCAGAAAGGTGCACAATAAGAGTGATTTCTGAGTCCTCAATGATGAGTCTCAAAAAGATAGCATCCAAGCTCAGTGGCTAACAGCAAGTGGAATGAAGACCTTTATTTCAAAGGGAATGGAGTATAAAAATAGGGAAGCTTTCCTAAACTCTACAAGGTACTAGACAGACTAAGAACAGTCTTGGGCCCTTCATCTCTGGAAAGATATACTGGTATTTGAGACTCTCTAGAGAAGGTTCACTAGATTGATACCAGGTATGGAGGGACTGTTTTATGAGGAGACATCAGGTAGGTTGGTCCTGTATGTATTAGAATTTAAATGAATGAGAGAAAACCTATTGAATCCCAGACTAAGGTCATGCATTTAAAACAGAGGTGAGAAGGAATTTCTTCTCAGAGAGTAGCAAGTCTGTGGAATTCTTTACCGCAGAGGGCTGTTGAGGCTAATTTGTTAGATTTATTCAAGGCTGCAATAGAATTTAATCAATAAGACAATTATACATTATGGGGAAAAGGCAGGAAAGTGGATTTGAGGATTATCAGCCATGTTCTCATTGAATGCTCTGCATTCAAAGACTTTACTGCTATGTCTTATGTTGTAATTGTTGTCAGCCCAAACATAGACATTGTCCAGGTTCTGCTGCATTTAGACATGAACTGCATCAGTACCTCAGGAATTGCAAATGGCACAGAACATTATGCAACCATAGTGAATATCCCTACTTCGCATCTTATGAAGCAACTGAACACGGATGGGCCAAGGGAACTACACTGAGGAACTGATGCAGAGTTGTCCTCGAACCGAGATGACTGACCTCCAACTATCACAACCATCCCCTGTAAGTGCCATGTATGACTCCAACCAATAGAGTGTTTCTTCCTTGATACTCATTGACTCTAGATTATAGAGAGCTCTTTAATGCCAAGTGTGATCAAATGCCACCTTGATATAAGGACAGCGACTCCCACCTCACTTGTGGAGTTCAGCTCCATTGTCCACGTTTCAAGAAAAGCTGTAGTGAGGTCAGGAGCTGAGTGGCCTTGGCAGAACCCAGACTGAGCTTCAGTGAAAAGGTTTTTACAAAGCAACTGGTATGTGATAAAACTGTTGATGACCCCTATTATTTCTTGAATAGTGCCTTGAGACCAAACCGATAAGGCAGTAATAGGCCAAGTTGTATTTACCTTGCTTTTTTGTATACATGACATCCCGAGGTAGTTTTCTATGTAGGGCATTGTTGTAGCTGTATTGGAACAGCTTGGCTAGAGACATGGCAAGTTCTGGAGCATGAGTTTTCAGTACTATTGCCAGAATGCTAACAGAGCCCATAGCTTTTTCAGTATCCAGTGCCTTCAGCTATTTCTTGATATTTTCTGGAGAGAATTGAATTGGCTGCAGACTGTCATCAGTGCTATCGGCATCTTTGGAGGAAGCTGAGATGGATCATCCACTTCAGCTTTGTCTTTCGTGCTGATGCGTATAGGGATATTTGTGGAGTGTTCTCCTGCAGTGAGTTATTTAATCATCCATGATCATTCATGCTGGGGTGGCAGGACTGCTGATCTTGGATCTCATCCAATTATTGTGGAATTGTTTATCCCACTTATCAGTTTCTGCTAATATTGTTTAGCTTGCAGGTAGTCCTGTGTTACAGGTTAACTCTTGATTTTGTTCTTATATCTGGTGCTGTTCCTAGCATGACCTTCTGCACTCTTGATTGAAACAAAAGCAACTTGAAAACCTGTTCAAAAGCCTGTCAAAAACTAGAATGGTAACGTTTCATTAAAAATGGTGATATATTAGGAGTGGATGTACAAATGGACCTAGGTGTCCTTGTGTTGCGGCCAATGAAAGTAGACAAGCAAGAATGGGGTAAATAATGGCACGGTGGCTCATTGGTTATCACTGCTGCCTCACAGCGACAGGGACCTGGGTTCAATTCCAGTCTCAGGCGACTGTGTGGAGTTTGCACATTCTCCCCGTGTCTGCGTGGGTTTCCTCCAGGTGCTCCGGTTTCCTCCCACAATCCAAAAATGTGCAGGTTAGGTGAATTAGCCATGCTAAATTGCCCATAGTGTTAGTGCATTAGTCAGGGGTACATATGGGGAATCGGTGTGGGTGGGTTACTCTTCGGAGGGTCGGTATGGACTTGTTTGGCTGAAGGGCCTGTTTCCATACTGTAGGTAATCTAATCATAACTCTAAGGCAACTTATATTGGCCTTCATTTCGAGTTCAGAAACAATGATATCTTACTGCAGTTATAGAATGTGAGACACCTGGAGTATTTTGTATAGTTTTGGTCTTCTAACTTGAGGAGATATGTTTCCTACAGAAGGAATGCAGCAAAAGTTCACTCAACTAATACCAAGAAAGACAGGACTGCTGTATGAGGGGAGATTGATTTGACTAGGCCTGTATTCACTAGACTTTAGGAAGATGAAAGGCATTCATAGACTAGATGTAGAGAGGATGTTTCCTCTGGTTGGAAAGCCTCAAATCAGGTCACAATCTCAGAATATATAGGTAGGCCATTTAGGACTGAGACGAGGAAATATTTCTTCACTCAGAGGGCAGTCAACCTGTGGAATTCACAACCATAGAAGGCTGTGGAGGCTGAGTCACTGAGTATATTCAAAAAAGCCAACTGTTTAGTTATTAAATGCATCAAGGATCAATGGAAAGAAAGTAGGAGAACAGCTATGATCCTGTTGAATGGCAGAGCGGGCTTAAAGGCTTAACTGACCTACTGCTGCTTCCAGTTTTTAAATCTTGTGGACCTGAGATTGGATAGAGAAGGGAATCATGCAGCAGCCCTTTCCGCTCCTAAAAGCTTCATATGTTTCAATATATTCGCTGCTCATTCTTCTTAATTACAATGAATACAGGCCCAAGCTACTGAACTTGGCTTCAGAAGACTTAGGATCGACATAGTCAAACCGCCTGTGGACTACTTCCCATACAAGAACATCTCTCCTTGGACAATGAAACCAAAACTGTTCACAATATTCTAGGTGTTATCTAACTATTGCTTTGTATCGTTTCAATAAGACTTCCCTGTTTTGCATTCCATTCTGTTTGAAGTTAAGGCGAATATTCCATGTACCTTGCCTATTACCTGTTGAACTTGCCTGCCTTATTACCTATTGAGCTTAAATGCCAATGTTTTGTGACATATGAAGGCTGCCTTTGTGCTGCAGCTTTCTGCAGTCTTTCACCATTTAAATATTTAGTTCCTCGATCTTTCTTGCCAAAGCACATAGTCTCACATTCAACTTGTTCCGTATCCCTCTGCAGACTCCTTATGTCATCATCCCCCATGTCTCCTCACATTCGGAAACTGGGCTATTTTTCAACCAGAGTAGAATGGCCCAACTGAGGTTTTGGCATATTCAAGGTTATTAATTTCTTCATTTTGTTGCAAGTTATTTGCAGGATCTGCTCTTTACCAAGTCAAATTGATGTTTACGTATCCTTGTATAAATTTAGTAGATGTATAAGATTATTAAGAGAACTTTGTATTTCATTTGGCCTGAAAATGAACCAAGGCAATCCAGTTCCCTGATCGATGATTTTCCTCTGAGTTCTCCAGTGAGTAATTTGTATCCCTGAAGAGGATTGTTTTTGATTCAAGCTTGTTTACCACGAGTGAGTTGTCAGAATTTTCGAACCAACCAATTTGTTTTGCTGAAGCTGGCCATCTGGAGGAAAGGAGCACTTATTGAGCTGCAGTGCGGGTCTCAATTATTTAAACCACATGTCCCAAATAGAAATGTAGATAATTAACCCAACTAAACCACTGCTTCATTTAGCTAATTATTAGCCAAAGTCGATCTTGAAAAATGGTCATACTATCAAGTGCATTGTTATGCTGTAATTCAGTGATTTCCCAGATGGTTCATTTTAACTGTTAATACGATTTCATTTATTTCTGAACTTATTGTTCTTCTCAACACTGAGTACATACTGTTTCGTTCTGTTGTTATCATCCGTTTAAATTGAGCAGTCTGTCAGTTTTTAGTGGTCACATAACCACAGTACAAACTTGTTCTGGTAGATAAAACTCCGTATGGGTAGATTACTGGGGGGCTATCATCTGAAACAGAGTGACAGCATTTGGACACCAGTGAATGATCAAAGAGACTTGAGGCAATATCTAGGCCAAAGTGAGGACTGCAGATGCTGGAGGTTAGAGTCAAGAGTGTGGTGCTGGAAAAACACAGCAGGTCAGGCAGCATCCGATGAGCAGGAAAATCGACGTTTCGGGCAAAAGCCCTTCATCAGGAACGAAGCTGGGAGCTTCGGGGGTGGAGAGATAAATGGTCAGGGGAGGTAGCTGAGATGGATGGAAGTGGGGGTGAGGGTGATGGGTCAGAGGAGAAGGTGGTGCAGATGGGTGGGAAGGAAGATGGACCGATGGGACAGGTCATGAGAATGGTGCTGAGCTGGAAGGTTGGAACTGGGGTAAGGTGGGGGGATGGGGAAATAGGAAACTGATGAAATCCACATTGGTGCCATGGGGTTGGAGGGTTTTGAGGCAAAAGATGAGGTGTTCTTCCTCCAGGCATCGGGTGGTAAGCGAGTGGCGATGGAGGAGGTCCGGGACCTGCATGTTCTTGGCGGAGTGGGAGGGTGAGTTGAAGTGTTCAGCCACGGGGTGGTGGGGTTGACTGGTATGGGTGTCCCAGAGATGTTCCCTAAAGCGTTCTGTGAGTAGGCATCCTGTCTCCCCAATGTAGAAGCGACCGTATCATGAGTAACAGATGCAGTAAATGACATGTGTGGAAGTGCAGGTGAAACTTTGATGGATGTGGAAGGCTCTATTGGGACCTTGGACAGAGGTGAGGGGGGAGGCGTGGGCGCAGGTTTTGCATTTCCTGCGGTGGCAGGGGAAGGTGCCGGGAGGGGAGGGGAGGGTGGGTTGTTGGCGGGTGAAGTGGACTTGACGAGGTAGTCACAGAGGGAATAGTCATTACGGAAAGTAGATAGAGGTGGGGAGGGAAAAATATTTCTGTTGGTGGGGTCCATTTCTAGGTGGCAGAAATGGCGGAGGATGATGCGATGTGTACGAAGTTTGGTGGGGTGGAATGTGAGGACCTGTATGTTCTGTCCTTGTTGCGGTTGGAGGGGTGGGATTCGAAGGTGGAGGTGCGGGACGTGGGTGAGATGCACTGGATCTCACCAACGATGTGGGAGGGGAAAATTGTGGTTTTTAAAGGAGGAGGCCATCTGGTGTGTTCTGTGGTGGAACTGGTCCGCCTGGGAGCAGATACGGAGGAGGCGGATGAATTGGGAATACGGGATAGCATTTTTGCAGGAGATTGGTTGGGAGGAGGTGTAATCCAGGTAGCTGTGGAAGTCGGTGGGTTTGTAGAAAATGTCAGTATTGAGTCAGTTACCGTTGATGGAGATGGAGAGGTCCAGGAAAGGGGGAGAGGTATCGGAGATGGTCCAGGTGAACTTAAGGTCGGAGTGGAATGTGGCAGTTGGAAATGAAGAGGTCGAGGGCGGGTGATAGGTCAGCATGGGGTGTCCAGGTGGGTGGAATGTGTTGGAGGTGGGAGAAGGGGTCCTTGGAAGATGGGCAGGAGTGTTGATTGAAAAAGTAAGCTCGGAGATGGAGGTGGCAGAAGAAGTGTTTGATGTCATACTGCGTATTGAATTTGTTGATGCCTGAACGGAGGGGGATGAACGTAAGGCCTTTGCTTGAGGTTATATCTGACTAACCGTGCTTTCAATGTTTTTAAAGACACAGTGAATACACTAGACTCTAAAGTTAAACCTACTACTGTAAGCACTGTAACTTACAAGGTTACAAGTCAGATGTGGGGCAGTGGGATTAGAATGGGCAGCAAGTTTATTCAGCAGCACAATTACAATGGGTTGCGTGGCCTTTATCTGCATTGTAGCTTTACTATGACTCTGTTATTCTCAAGAACAAGAGTACAGTGGATAATTTTGTGATCTGAACTAATAATTATTGTGAAATTGAAGATGAGGAATAGGAATAACACATTCATACTCTGAAAGGGATGTGATAAGTTGTATTCCTAGGAGATTTGGCTGTGGCTTCAGCTCTTCATGCAATATAGTGGCTTGAATAAAGAATGGTGGGCAGCATATCCAAGTCAGCAAGTGACACTAAAGCACAGTAATTTGAGAGAGTGGGTGGAGAGAATTGCAACGGAATATTGAGGGAATTTAAGTGAGTTAGTAAAATTATTACAAATGGAATTTCAGTATAGGAAAGTGTGATGTCATCTACTTAAAATCTGAGAAAGTCAACTGGAATATTTTCTTCATGATAAGAGTCTCAAAGCTGTAGAGGAGCAAAGAGATGTGGGTGTTCAAGCGTACAAATCACTAAAAGCTATTTAGAAAAATAATAAAAAAGACTAATAGACATTAATCTTTGTCTCAAGGTTCTAGGGTTCAAAAATAAGGAAATGTTTCAGTTTGCACTCTTGGGCACATCCTGATTGTAGTACTGTATTCAGTTTTGGGTGCCTAATCTCAGGAACTGCGTACTAGCCTTGGAAGGGAACCATGCAGAATATACCAGTGTGCTTTAAATAGTTAAATGATGAAGATTGATTACATAAACCAGTCTAGTATTCCTTGAGTTTAGAAGAATACAGAGAAATTAATGTGTTGAATTTATGAATTTGGAAAAGGAGGGGATAATATTAAAAATAGAGCTTGATTATTAGGAGTGAAATCAGAAGCATATTTTCGTATCAGCAATTGATCTTGTTTCATGTTTTTGTTTCAGGGAGTTTTGGGCTCTGCATATTAATACGGATGTACTAGCATTGGAGAAGGTTTACAGGAATGATCCTGGAGATGAAGGGTTTGTCATATGAGGAACAGTTGAGGTCTCTGACTCTGGACTTTGAGTTTAGAAGGATAAGGGAGATCTCTTTGAAACTTACAGAATATTGAGAGAATTGATAGAATAAATATGAAAAAGATGTTTTCACTAATAGGAGAGGCTAGGACTTGAGAGCACAGCCTCAGAGTGAAGGGATGACCCTTTAGTACTGGGCTGAGGAATTTCTTCAGCCAGAGCGTGGGGAATCTGTGAAATTCATTGCTGCAGAGGGCTTTGGAGATGAAGTCATTGCGTGTATTATAAGAGAGAGATAAGTTCTTGATCAGTAGGTGGAGCAAGGGTTACAGGGAGAAAGAGGAGAATGGTGCTAAGAAACTAAGCAGCCATGACCGAATGGTCAACTACACCCGATGGGCTGAATGGCCTAATTCTGTTCCCATATCTTGTGGCCTTATGGAAGGTGCTTTATAAATATAACTTTTTTTTTGTACTGCACAGGTAAATGTGATAGATTTTCTAAGTTTTCTCATTGAATTAACCCTGGGACAACCTGCACATCTCTGCATGCAAAAACAGAATTATTCAAGTACATAAGGCCACAAGGTGAACATATTGATGTATATTTATACACAAACGTATTGTAAAAGCCCAAAGACTTGCTTAACTGATTTAAATCTTTGAAAACTAATAAATCTCAATACTTGCTTGAACAGCTCATCTTTCTTTATTCTAGCAGCATTACTTAATTTAACCATTTTTAGAAAGGCAGAGTTGGCAAATGGTCTCGATGCAACTGGTTGTTTGCTGGGCTATTTTCAAGTAAATATCCCCCCTGCACTGAAGCCTTCATGACGAGTGGTGGAAATATTAAGTAACAAAGAGCCACTTTGTGTTAAATGAAGACAAAAGAACTACATTGTACATTATCACAAATCAAATCCTTTCATCCTAATGTTTTTCAGTTGCATGTCTGAAAGCAAGTGATATTCACACCGTTTGGGATTTTTGCGACTGGTTAGATGCAGATGAATGTTAATTGTCTGTCCTGACCATGGGTATCAAGTGAATAGCAGATATGATTTTCTGGATTTAGACTAAGGTGTTTGTTTGGACTTTTAAGTTTTATCGTGTTTAGGCTCATGTGCTTTTTAATACTTAGGAAAGTGAGGATTTTTGGCCCTGGAAGAGGAAAGATTGTTATGATTTTGCATCCAAAGTAGTTATAATTTAGATTAGATTGGAGTCCAATTCCCTTGATTAATTTTGTATTATCTTAGCTCATTTATAAATAATCTCACCATGAGAGCAGAAAGTTGTGGCCTTGAGTTCCACTTCAGGAATTAAGCAGGCAATATTTACCTGACTTTGCAGTGAGGATATCCTCGGTTTTCAGAAGTGTTGTCTTTAAGCTAAGATGCCTCATCTACTTGTTTCATTGGTTGAGATAGTTGTTAATGATCCCACAGCATTACTAAAAGAGCAGTAGGGAGGTCTGTTAGTTTACTGGCCAGCATTGCTCTCTAAGTTAATCTGGATATGAAAGAATTAACTGCTGTCAAAATCCTTCATTTACAAAAGGTTTTTCTGCATAAAATGGCTGATAGATTTGCCAGTGGTATTGTATTTGCTGGTGAGACATTGAACAGTATATGAAGCACTTATGAGAGATACATAAAATGCTATTTCTAAATGTACAAAATTAAAAACCACAACACCAGCTAGTCTAGCTACCCGATGAAGGAGCAGCGCTCTGAAAGCTAATACTTTCAATTAACCCTGCTGGACTATAACCTGGTGTTGTGTGATTTTTAACTTTGTCTATCCCAGTCCAACACCAGCACCTCCACATCTCTTTAAGTGTGCCATTTACATGAGTGGATATGATGTATGCAGTAGCGAGAGTTGTCATCCATGAGTCTTGTTGAACGGCACATGTAATGGCAGAGTTAGAGTGAGTAATGGCCCTGTGAGTGTGAGGTAGCAGAGAGAAGATGGTGGTACTTACCCTTGGAGAGGATTTGACCTTCTCCCTGCTTCTTCACCCAGGACACAGCACCAATCCGGGCTGACTTTTGGATCAGGTTGGCTTAGTTTGATGGATTGGTGCAGGAGAAAGAACAGGGCTCTTTCTTCCGTCCTGTCCACTAAGACCTCTAAGTTTGTTTTCTTTGAGCAATGTCCTCCGTGATAACAATCAAGGCCACGGTATGAGGGGCAGTTCCTGGCTTGCAGTCTGAAGTGGTGTACAGCTGCGCTTTTAATATGGCACTAGCAGCATGAAGGCCCAACTGTAGGAAGCACTTTCATATCTCTGGCTAGGCGATTTCTCAAGAAAGGTGCCTGAAGTCTGGTTGCTTAATTAATTAAATTTAGAGTGGAAGGTTGCATGAGAAAAATCATTCTGAACCATGACAGATACATCAAAAATCTCCTTTGATAAAACAACTGAAAATGGGAAATTTCTGCCATAAAACTATACACAACACTGTAGATATGGTCCAGCCAGTGTCTTTTGCAACTGTAGCAAACTATCCTTACTTGTATTTTCCGTTCCCTTGATAATTCTAGTTGCTTTCCTAATCACTTGCATTCTAAAATATTGCAATTCATACACCAAGATATCCAAGCACATATGTGCCTCCGATTTCTTTAATCCATCTCCATTTAATTAATATATTGCTTTGATATTCGTCCTGCCAAAGTGGACAAGTTCACATTTTACTCCAACTGCTGAGATTTTGTCCCTTCACTAAACCTATTGCTATCCCTTTGCCGACTCTTTATCACTTTCCAAACTTAATTTCCTACTTTGTGCAACTTTTATAAATTATTGATAGCACAGCAGTTATCTAAGCTTCTTGTGCCTTGAATTGCTGTAGCCTGTGGGATAAAGATACTCCCAATATTCTATTAGGTAGGGAGTTTCAGACCTTTAACCTTGTGATGATAAAATTGTTGCGTCCATGACAGGATAGTCTGTGACTTGGATGTGTTGCTGTTCCCATGTACCTTTCCTTTCAGGTGAGGAAGCTTTATAGGTTTGCAAGGTGCTGCTGAAAAAGCCTTTCCAGCCACTGTTTGAATTAAAGATTGCTGCATCAAATATGGAGACCACACAGCCCGTTGTACCTACGCTATGAGTGTTCTCACCAAACATTTGGTTTCTTCAAGAAATAATTGAGCACTAATTGTAGTAAAGACTCGAGGATCCTGCTGCACTGGAGCATCAATTTGCACCATCTACAAAGGTACACTGCAAATGAGTGCAACTCCAACAATACTCAGAAGTTTGATGCCACCCAGAGTAAAGCAGCCCACTTGATTGGCACCACATCCACAAGGATCCACTCACTCCTCCACAGACACTCAGTAACAGCAGTGTGTATTATCTACAAGATGCACTGCAGAAATGTGCTCAAGATTCTTAGATAGCATCTTTCACTTGCATCTTGAAGGACAAGGGCAGCAAATACATGATTGAACCTCCACCTGCAAATTTCCCTCCAAGCCACTCACCAACCTGACATGGAAATATACCCCTGTTCCTTCGCAGTCACTGGAACTCCTTCCTTAATAATATTTTATGCCTACAGCACAAGGACTGCAGTTTAAGAAGGCAGCTCACCACCACCACAAGGGCAACTAGAGGCAGACATTAAATGCTGGGCATTCAGCAACACCCACATCCCATGAGAGAATAAAAAAATTCTTTAAGGCTCCTTAGACAGAACTTTCCAAACCCTCTAGAAGGACCAGAGCAGCCAATACATGTCAACACAGCAACTGTAAGTTCCCCTCCAAGCAACTCACCACCCTAACTTGGAAATTTATTGCCATTTCTTCAGTGTCACTGAATCAGAATCAGAATCCTGGAGCTCTCTCCCTAGCAACACTATATCTATACCACATAAACTGCAGCATTTAAGAAGGTATAGATACCTATCAGGGGTGGACGATAAATTCTGACCCAACCAGTGCAGCCCACATCTCACGAATGAATAGAAGAAACTTAATATTTTATGATGAAAAACTGTTGATGGTTGGTTGATCTGATTGTCTGGGCCGAAATTACATGTTTTTAGCAAGGATTTTGGATTTAGAGAATTGGCAGTGTGATCACTTTATGGGTCACTGTGATTTGTTATGAGAATGCAGTAGTTTGCCAGTAATAAGTCATGTATTAAACCTTTTGATTGGGAAGATGCAGTTCTAGTCCCATGGTAAATGTATGATTAATATATTAAAAGGTGCCACTTAACACCATCTCTGTACCAGTTTATCAGGGTGTAGTTAATTCTGTCTTTTTAAATAAACTTACAAGCTATTCTATGTAAATCTCATCTGGAAGGGAAATGCTTCTGTCATGTGTCACTTCCCAAGGGTGAAATTGTAGAGTATGTAAATATTTAGGTTCCTGTTTTGATTTCCTTGCAATTTGCCCAACTCAAAGCCTATCTATCTTTGTCTTAAGTATATCGAATGACTAGGCGTTCACAGCCTTCTGCAGCAATGAGTTCCACAGATTAACCACACTGTGGCTGAAGAAATTTCTGCTCATCTCACTTTTGAGGGTCTTCTCTTCACTCTGAGGTGGCGTAGTGAAGATGTTCTGAATGGTGGAGCAGACTAGATGGGCTGAATCTGTTCCTGTATCTTATGGTCTTATATTTATAGTGTTCCATTATACCACTTTGAGTTGCAGATGTGGCTGACAGTACAAATTCAAGTACGCAGTTGAGAAACTAGATGTGAACAATGAGGAAAAGCAGCATTTCTCAACTATTTTTCTTCTGTTTTTGTCAATTTGAAGGATTTGTGCAAAGCATATACAATGAAATGGAACAGGAAGTGTGAAAAGCACTGTGCATGCTGCTGAACAGTAGAAACCATTCATTTCTTTGGAACATTCTAAGCTAACATTTGAACCACTTGAACTGTTCACATTTTATCCCGTTGGGTGACCATTCAGATGTCGAAATCTGTGCCATCATTGCATGTCACCCTGGCAATTTCCTTAAGCAGGACCATAAAGTTCAGGGCAAGAAATTGGCGTTCTGCCATCAAAATTCCTTCATGGGACACCATGTATGATTGATATACTAAAAATTGTCATTTAACACCATCCCTGATGTCCAAGTGTATCAAGGCACAATTAATTCTTTCTTTGTAAATACTTTAATTTGGAAGGGAAATGGTTCTGTCTTGTATCACTTCCCAAGGGTAAAATTGTAGCATATGGAGATATTTAGGTTCCTGTTGTGATTTCCTAGGAATCTGCCCAACTCAACAAAGCTTTCATTGCTTTAACAATTCTAAAGAGGTGGGCAACCATTAATGTGTTTAAGGTAATGGTGTTATTGGCCACACTGCGTTCAAAGCAGCAAACTCCCTTGAATGCTGTTCAGCACAGGAGAATGAAACTTGTGTATCAAAGATGATGATAATTCCTGAATACTTACCTTCCAATGATTAGCTTGTTCCCACTTTGCTATGTTTCACTCTGGGAATGAACTGATCAACTGATGTCAACTGTGAGAACAAAACTAAATGCATGATTATTAAAAGACTATCTTAAACCGTCTTTACTCTTAAAAATAAAAGCTAGGTAAAGTGGGCTCCCTGGCTTATATTGAAAATAATTTTGCTATCTTTTAAACAGTTGGCTTGGATTTTAAGGGTAAAGATTGTAGTGAAGCAATTAGCACTCACTTCATTATGAGAAAACTGGGAAGCATGTGTGCAGTTAGATGCATACATTAGGGAAATGCTGTTTTACATGCCTTGTTTCCCCAGAAATAGAAATGACAGAATCATATCACACCAAGTGTATTTCAAATCACTGCTAGTTCTCGTATGAAAGCCCATGGGCAAGTGAAATGAATGTGTGGAATGATTGGCTGGCTAGCACTGTACGTTTGCCAATTCAGGCCATTATGTATTTTGGAAAGACAAATGGAAAATGTAGAGAGATGCAGGCGGCTGCTTAGTACATTGTTGAGGTCATTCCCGTTATGTACTTTTGAAAAGCTCAGGCAGTTCCTTCCCAGGTTAAAACTCATTGATTTATATTATAGGATTTTCTGTGAATGGATGGATAACCTGGCCACTGTATCAACAATGGACCCCAATGTAGCATACTTGTATAGTTTTTGAACCACCAGTTCTCTGGTTGAGCTCTCCATTTTGAAATCTTTATTACACTGTGACTATTGCTATGTTTGGTTTCTATTCTTACTCTCCTATATTTCCACTGAAGTTATTAGTTTGTTTCTTTTCATCCCAAAGCTACTTACCCTTCTCATTGATTCCATCTCTTTCCCTAACCAGCTTCTCTGGTTGAATCAGACTTTTTGCAGTAATGGTGTCCTGTCAAACTGAGCTTCTATCCTTGTATTTTCCATTACAGACTTACTGCCTCCATTATTGTAACTTTGCCACCTTTATTGATCCAAACTTCTATCAGAATCTTATTCTAGAATTGGCACTGAAAATGTTCTCATCATCCATTTATCTCAGCTGATTTCTAACTATTATCTGCTGTCTCAGCTTACCCAACACTCAAGTGATGGCATTGAACATGCTCAGTGGCGTATGACTAAAGTCTTGAGAGAAAAATTGGCATTGATGTAGCAACCAATCATTATTTCTGCTATAGAAAAAGAACTTTGGTTTTATCTCAAGCTGGGGATACAGCTTAGGATATCTGGTCAGCATGGACGAGTTGGGCTGAAGGGTCTGTTACCATGCTGTACTCTATGACCTTGTAGCAGTTCATTTAATCCTGGCATCTTCTACTAAATCTGGGAAACCTGCTGTAGTGATCAAAACAGGCTGTTGCTGTTACCAATCTCAAGCAAAATTACTTCAGTTTCAATAAATTATTTGTAAATGTCTAATTTTCTTTCAGCAATAAGGAACTTTGGGATATCTTCTTATGTTAAGAGTGCCATATTAATGTTAATTTTCCTGTAGACAATTAAACTCTCCAGTTTCTTTGCCTGCCCAAATCCAATGTTGTGTTTTTCAGTGTATGTGCATCTTATGACCCAGTATTGCCATTTAAAATAAACAATTGAAAGATTTGTTCTGAGTGCAATGCTTGTTCAAATGTTTGAGCCTGTTTACTTTTGGTCTAATGGAAGGGCAAATAGGTCATAAAGTGTCTAACCCATTAAATAATTGTCTGCTGCATAGTAAATCCTGGTCTGTTGATGCATGAATAACATCATGTCACAGGTTTTTTTTACTGGCAGTTGCATGTACAATATTCATCCTAAAATTTGAACAAAAATTAATGCTCACTTTAAAGATCAGTTCAGTAAATGTATGTCATTAGGAGCCAGCTGTTAATGACAAGTCTTGTTACTTTTTTTTTACAGTAACTGATAATTTTAATGGAGTCCATTTTTTTTCCTTTTACTGTGCACCATGATTGATTTTATTATTCTTTTGCCTTCTGTGCTAGAATGTTCAACACAGGAAATATGCAAAATGGAAGGCAGCATATATCCACAACTGCTTGAAAAATGGCGAAACCCCCCAGTCTGGTCCCGTAGGGATGGAAGACGAATTATTTGGTAAGTATTAACTTTTGGTACTTCAATACAAATGGGGGCCTAACAGCATCCAGCCAGAATGTAAATGTGCAATTGCAGAAATAGGAATTGCCCCTTCTGTCCAAAATTCATTTAGAACAAAACAAAGTGAACTGGACCTGTGCTGAAGTCTGGTGCACAAACATCTGCTGAATGTTGCTGCTCAACGTTAAAAATGTTCAAATTGTGTATATGGACAAATTATTGCATTGGAGTAAAATGACGGTTCTATTACTGACACTGTGAACTTTCAAGGTTGAGTGGTATCTCAGGGGAGGAGTGACCACATTACTTGAAGCAGAAGACTGCGTCCTAGTAGTTTACTTGCTGGCCTCTTGTACATCATTTCTGAGGTCATCCTCTTGTATGGCTTCAGGCTTCCGAAATTGTTAGGAATGATAAGACAGGAAGTAGCTAAATTAGGCAGGCAGTGTAAACAACAAATTAAAGAGCTTTCTAGAGTATTTTCCACAGATCATTAGGGACATTTAGATGGGTGGCTTGCAAGTTTTTGTAATATTGGCCTTTCTCAGTTTTTTTTTTAACAGCATATTTTTCCCCGCAAGAAAGCAAATCTGTGGCATCCATTTTTGATCAGAATTGGGGCCCAGCAGCAAACTTGAAAGTTATGTGTCTGTAATTGAAAACTGCAAAATAAAAGATGCTGAATGGGATCAGGCATCTTCAAGGAAGGGAAAAAAAATGAGTTCATGTTTCAAGTTGATGACCTTTTGCCAAAACTGTTCCAACAACCTGAAATATGCACTTCATTTTTCTGTACACAGATGTTTGTTGAGTTTACAGTAATTACTGGTTTGATTTTAGATTTCCAGCAACCGCAGTACTCAGCTTTTGTTTTGATGTCTATAATTCTGTTTGTTCAGAGCTTATGCTTCATTTGATGGCGCTTACTAAGTGTATTGAACATCTGCATGTTCAGCATTTTTCTGGATTCTGATGGGAGGAGAAAGTTCCAGTTTTTCAATGAGGCTGGCTTCAAAAGTGAACCGCAATCATTCTTCTGCTGATATTTCAGTATCTTCAAGCAAGTGAAAATATTGTTGGAGCACCTTCATTGAGCTGCATTGCAAACAGTTGAAACAGAATCCCCAGCATTATTGGCTTTGCTAGGCTAATGTGCCAAGTAACTTAGGGCATTGAAATAAAGAAAGACTTGCATTTATGTGGTGCCTTTCATGACTTCAGGAAATGTAGCAGCACATTGACAGCTACACTTGAAGTGTGGTTGCTGTGGTAAGCAAGCAATCACCTATACCAGTGTATCAATGACTAAATAACCTGTGTTTCAAAGGATAATTAATTGTTGGCTTGAACACTAGGGAGAATTCATCTACAATTCTTAAAAAGTCTGCTTCAGGATCTTCTACAGTCACTTTGGAGAGCTTTGCTTAGTGTAGAGCAGAGAATTTCAGTTTGGATTACAGGCTGAAGGTTCTAATAATAATTTAAGTTCACTAACACAGGTGAGTGCGCTAACCATGGAGTCAAACGATGCATTTCTTCCAGCATGCATTGTTATTGCACTTTTGGTTTAAAAATATTTCTTCATTAGCCAAATGTTGCTGATTTAAAAACAAAGCACTCAAATTACTAATAATACTTGAATACTCCAGTATTACCATATTTATACAGATCATAGCTTTAAATCTTGGTTGTGATATTTTTCGGCCCAGTGAGTAAATGCAGTAGAGTTATTTAACCTCTGGAACTTGGGTCTTTCTGCTCCCACTCCTACAAAGTTTGAAGGTGAAATTAATTGCTGTTGGTCATGATTGACACTGCATAGAACTGCACTCACGATTTCATCAGCACTTGGCACTAAACCTGGCATTTGATGGACGAGCAGGTTCTCTGGCTTAGACAAGACCACGGTGGCACAGTGTTTAGCAAACAGCGTCAGAGACCCGGGTTCAATTCCTGCCTCAGGCGACTGTGTGAAGTTTGTACATTCTCCCCGTGTCTGCGTGGGTTTCCTCCGGGTGCTCCGGTTTCCTCCTACAGTCCAAAAATGTGCAGGTTAGGTGAATTGGCAATGCTAAATTGCCCGTAGTGTTAGGTGAAGGGGTAAATGTAGGGTATTGGGGTCTGGGTCGGTTGCGCTTCGGCGGGTTGGTGTGGACTTGTTGGGCCGAAGGGCTTGTTTCCACACTGTAAGTAATCTAAAGGGTAGTTAATGTTATAATAGGAAGAGGAACAGGAAATTCTCGTTGGCATCCTAACCAATATCATAAAAACAGATCATCTACTCATTATCACATTGTTTGTGGGAGCTTGCTTTGTTCTAAACTGGCTGCCAATATGTATGTTTCAATAGTGACCACTCTTCAAAATACTCCTTTGGTTGTAAAATGTTTTGGGATTTTGAAATTGTTAAATTCTGTATTAATGGATATCTGCCTTATCTTTTTCTTTCACAATTATTGTAGGAATGACTTGCATTGTTGAAACTGTTGACTGCAGTGGTGGATGTTGACTGGCAACATCTATTGATGTCCAGCAGAGCTGATAAAAAAATACATTGAAGACTTTGCTGATGCTTTTGTCACTTGAATTATTGACTTTGGCATATTGTTTAAACAGTGTAAGCTTAAGAAAGAGGTTAGCTGCAACGTTTGTGCAGTGCAGAGCAGAATATCAAATTCAAATAAGCCAACTTTGGAAGATGTTTGTAAGATTCTTTTTGATTCTTTTTCACTTTCATGGCCATTACAAGAACTCTATTGTTTGAAAGCATAGCCTGTAAGTCTCGTTCTTTTTCCATTAGCAAGCGGAGGGAACTAATGAGTAAGTAGAATGGAATGGGAGAAAGGTCCATGTTGAAACAGAGCATAAGTAGTGCTATAAAACCTCACTTATAAGCATGTATTCCATGTGCTTCGTTTACTTGTTTGGAAATTTTTGTGGGAAAACCTTCGGAGCACCTCCTGAAACCTGATAACTTCTAAGCAACACTTTTGTCAGAATTTCACAGTTAGGTGTCTCCGAAACCTCAATCGTTCAAGCTTATTTGGTGCTGTAATCTTAGCTGTAGCAGGCAGTCACAGATGTACCATATTATCATACATCACAGAAGGAAGCCATATGAGACACCATTGCCGTGCCAACTGTTTTAAAGGGATACTCAGTTAGACTCACTCGTTTCATCTTCCATAGTCCTGGAAAATAAATATTTTCAGTTCCATGTCCAATTAGAGGCTGCGGAAGCAACAGCCGAATGGTATTATTTCTGGGCATTAACCTGATATTAAAATTCTAATGATGACCATGAGTCCATTGGTAGGGGAAAAAAAACATCTCATTGATGAATGACATTTTGGGGAGATACCTTCCATCCTTACCTAATCTGTCCCTACAGGTGACTACAGACCCTCAGCAATGTGGTTGACTCTTAATTGTCCTCTGGGCAATTAGTGATAGGCATAACTAGCAATATCCTCATGCTGTGAATGAATTGTTTGTTTTTAAAAATTTGCTTTTAAAAGTTACTGTTGAATCTGCTTTCACCACCAACTCTTCAGACAACACACTCTGTCCACCACAGGTATCATTCATATTGGGCTTTATGGTGTGTTGTTAGTACAGATTAAGCAGTGTGCCTTAATTTAAGTTGCATCTGGTTTCTACAGCAGTTTAACTTTGTACTAAATCTAGGTGCCAAAGAAACTGAAAGAAGGAAATGTCATTCTGAAGATGGATCACTGGAACCGAAATGCTAAATCTGCTTTCTCTCCACAGATGCTGCCAGTCCTGCTGAAATTTTCCAGCAATTTCTGTTTTTTTGCCAAAGTGCTATACCCATTGGTTTATTTGGAGGGGCAATGTTATTGTAACTATTGTCATGAGTTACGTTTTGGCCAATGTTTCTCAAGAGCAGTGTCAGCAATTTGAGGTGTCTAAAAGCTGTTGACTTGAATTTCACATCTGGATTTAGAATATTGTTTATTTTTTCTTGTTCTAATGGCAATCTGTACCGTATTGCCCATTTTTGAAGATCATAGTTTTTTATTCTTTATTTTGGATTGTGGACAAAAATGGAAGAAGGATCGTAGGAAAGGTTTAGAGTGATATGGGTCAATTGCAGGCAAATGGGACTAGATCAGTTCAGAATACTTGATCAACATGGACAGGTTGGACCAAAGGGTCTGTTTCTGTGCTGTATGACTCTATACAATAAACAGTTTTAAAAACAAGTTACTGGAACTTGATGTGAATTGTGTTTACACTGTTGCTTTGTTCAAGCAGTGACGATGACATATGATGCACGTGGATTTGTGCGCAGAACAAGATTTGCCTGGAGACAGATTGCTGACAGGTTTGTGCAGTCACAACCCAGTTTTGTGGATCAGGAGTCATCAGCATGAGAATAATTCTCTGGCTTCTGGGCAGATGAACAGCTTGTGTGTGTTCAATAGCCTTCAGAAGCCTTCAGACTGTAAAACAGTGTGTTTCTGTTTCTCCCCCCCTCTCTGCAGTGACATGGTGAAAATGAAGCATAGCTAGTTATTCACTCCCACCATTTTCTATTAACTCTTTGCCTCTAATCAGCAACTGAAAAGCTGATCAATTAACATGTCAATCACCTTGTGTCTTCAGAGAACAACTAATAGGATCTGGAAATAGAGATCAAAGGGACTTGGAAGAAGCAGAAAAGACTAATACTCTTTTTGATTATTCACCAATTCCCACAGGCTGGTGCTCCTGACCTGTCAGTCTCCAATATTCCCTTTGCCTTGACAACGTTGTATGTTTATTTCTCTGTCAGCCTGCATGTATTTTGAGGTTTAGGAAGAGATAGAACTTAAGCTAGCAGAGCTATAAGTTGATAATTCAGATTTTGTTTTCTTGTAGCTAGAATTGATCTCTTTATAATAAGTAGTAGTTTCTTCTTAAGTACAGAAACCTAATCAGTTTTTTTTTGTTTACCTGAGTTCATCAAACAGATAAATTGGAGACATTAAGTAATTTGATTAAATCTTTAACACTTGTGACAACTCTGGGAGTTGCAGAACTCAAGTATCAGCACGTTGTCCCAAATGGAGTATGACAATATAAAAGGAAAGGAAAGAGTAATCCCACAGCTGAACAATCTAAGGTTATCAGTATCCACTAAATGAATTAGACGAGAAATATTATCTTTTTGCTTTTCCCTTCTGTGCATCCCCAATGTTTATATTGATTTTATTTTTAATTGCTAATGCTAGTTTTTCATATGAGTGGAGAATTTACTCATGATACTGGACAGTGAAGGAGGTTATCTAAGATAACTAAGACTACAAAAAGGTATTGATCAATTGGGTCAATGGGCTGACAAATGACAGATTGAGTTTAATTTGGATAAATGTGAGGTATTGCATTTTGGTTTTGAAAAAAAAGGAGAAGGTGAGGACTGCAGATGCTGGAGATCAGAGCTGAAAATGTGTTGCTGGAAAAGCGCAGCAGGTCAGGCAACATCCAAGGAACAGGAGAATCGACGTTTCGGGCATGAGCCCAAGGTCAGGATTTATACAGTTAAAAGTCTGGCCTAGAGTAATGTTGTAAAATATACAGACCTAGGGTTTCAGATACATAATTGTTTGAAGTTTGCGTCACATGCAAACAAGGTGGTTAAAAAATCGTTCAGCACGCTTGCCTTCATTGCTCAGACCTTTGAGTAGAGGGGTTGGGGCGTCATGATGAGGTTGTACAGGACTTTAGTGAGGTCTCTTCTGGTGTACTGTGCCCACTTCTGCTCACCCTGTAATAGAAACGCTGTTATTAAACAGGAGAGGGTTCAAAAGAGATTTGCCAGGATGTTGCTGGGAATAGATGGTCTGAGTTATAAGGAGAGGCTGGACAGGCTGAGACTTCTTTCACGAGCACGTAGAAGGTTGATGGGTAACCTTGAAATTAAATCAATAGTAAGAAACGAAGTAGGGTCAGATGCTGTAGGATCTGTGTGGGTAGAATTGATGAACCGCAAAGGTAAATTAAACCGTAGCTGGAGTTATGTAAAGGCCTCCAAATAGTAGTCTGGAGCTGTGGCGCAAGACACACGAGATAGAAAAGATGTGTAGGAAAGGCAAAGTTACAGTGATCATGGGGGATTTCAATATGCAGGTGGACTGGGAAAATCAAGTTGGTAGTGAATTGCAAGAAAAGGAATTTGTTGAATGTCCACGAGATGGCTTTTTGGAGCAGCTTGTGATGGAACCCACTGGGGAACAGACAATACTGGATTTAGTGCTGTGCAATGAAGCAGATTCAGTAAGGGACCTTAAGGTGAAGGAATCCTTAGGAGGCAGTGATCATAATATGATTGAATTTACTTCTGCAATTTGAGAGGGAGAAGATAGAATCAGAGGTAACAGTATTACAGCTGAATAAAGGCAACTACAGAGGCATGATGGAGGAGCCGTATAGAATTGACTGGGAGAGGAGCCTGGCAGGAAATACAGTAGAACAGCAATGGCAGGAGTTTCTGGGAGTAATTCAGGAGACACAGCAGTGATTCATCCTGACAAAAAAGAAGCATGGTACAGGAAGGTCGAGGCAATAATGGCTGACTACAGAAGTCAGGGATAGCATAAAAGCAAAAGAGAAAATGCATAATACGGCGAAGGGCAGTGGGAAACCAGAGGATTAGAAAGCTTGCAAAGACCAACAGAGGCAACAAAAAAGAGGGAGAAGATTAAATAAGAGGGTAAGCTAGCCAATAATACAAAGGAAAACTGTAAGAATTTGTTTAGTGCAATATAAAGGGCAAAAGAGAGGCAAAAGTGGGCATTGGGCCACTGGAAAATGATGATGGAGAGATAATAGTGGTGAACAAGGAACTGGATGAGGAACTGAATAATTACTTTGAGTCAATATTCATGGTGGAAGACACACGTAATATCCCAAAAATTAAAAAGAGTGAGGGGATAAAGCAGAATATGTGGCCACCACCAAGGAGAAGGTGCTAGAAAAACTGAAGGGCCTAAAGATTGTTAAATCACCTGGACCAAATAGACTACACCCCAGAGTTCTAAGGGAGATAGTTGAAGAAGAGTGGAGGCGTTATCAGGATCCATCAGGAATCACTAGAATCAGGGAAGGTCCCAGAGGACTGGAAAATCACTTAATATGACACCCCTGTTTGAAAAGGGAGTAGGGAAAAACACTAAAAGCTATAGACTGATTAGCCTCACTTTGATTGTGGGTAAGATCCTGGAATCCATTATGAAGGATGAGATTTCTGAATACTTGTAAGTGTATGGTAAAACAGGGCAAAGTCAGCATGGTTTCATCAAGGGGAGGTCATGCCTGACAAATCTGCTGGAATTTCTTTGAGGAGATAAGAGTTGTTGGGAGGTCATGTTGCGGATATACAGGACATTGGTTAGGCCACTTTTGGAATATTGCATGTAATTCTGGTCTCCTTCCTATCGGAAGATGTTGTGAAACTTGAAAGGGTTCAGAAAAGATTTACAAGGATGTTGCCAGGGTTTGAGCTATAGGGAGAGGCTGAATAGGCTGGGGCTGGCTATCTTCCCTGGAGTGTCAGAGGCTGAGGGGTGACCTTATAGAGGTTTACAAAATTATGAGGGGCATGGATAGGATAAATAGACAAAGTCTTTTCCCTAGGATCGGGGAGTCCAGAACTAGAGGGCATAGGTTCAGGGTGAGAGGGGAAAGATATAAAAGAGA
>NC_057718.1:8167676-8253848 GCF_004010195.1 Chiloscyllium plagiosum | reverse complement strand
GGTCAGGTGAATTGGCGATGCTAAATTGCCCGTAGTGTTAGGTAAGGGGTAAATGTAGGGGTATGGGTGGGTTTCGCTTCGGCGGGTCGGTGTGGACTTGTTGGGCCGAAGGGCCTGTTTCTACACTGTAATGTAATCTAATCTAATACAGCACCCTCGATGTTGCACCGACCTGTGAACTATTCTCAGCTCGTCCCCCTACACTATCCCATCAACATCCATGTGCTTATCCAAGGATTGATTAAATCTCCCTAATGTGGCTGAGTTAACTACATTAGCAGGTAGGGCATTCCATGCCCTTACCACTCTGAGTAAAGAACCTGTCTCTGACATCTGTCTTAAATCTATCACCCCTCAATTTGTAGTTATGGCCCCTCGTACAAGCTGCTGTCATCATCCTAGGAAAAAGACTGTCACTGTCTCCCCTATCTAATCCTCTGATCATCTTGTATGTCTCTATCAAATCCCCTCTTAGCCTTCTGCTTTCCAATGAGAACAGACGCAAATCTCTCAGCCGTTCCTCGTAAGACCTTCCCTCCAGACCAGGCAACATCCTGGTAAATCTCCTCCAAACCTTTTCCGATGCTTCACATCTTTCCCGAAATATGGCGACCAGAACTGTACGCAATATTCCAAGTGTGCCTGGTATAGTTGCAACATGATATTGCGGCTCCAGAGCTCAATCCTTCTACCAATGAAACCTAACACACGGTATGCCTTCTTATCAGCACTATCAACCTGGGTGGCAACTTTCAGGGATCTATGTACATGCACTCCAAGATCCCTCTGCACGTCCATACTACCAAGAATCTTTCTACTGACCCAGTACTCTGCCTTCCTGTTATTCTTCCCAAAGTGCAGCACCTCACATTTAGTTGCATTGAACTCCATTTGCCACTTCTCAGCTCTATTCTGCAGTTTATCCAAGTCCCCCCGCAACCTGTAACACTCTTCCAAAATATCTGGTCAGTATGGACAAGCTTGACCGAAGGGTCTGTTTCTGTGCTGTACATCTCAATGACTCTAAGTAACAAGCAGGCTAGACCAAGGAGGGCCAATGGATGTTATCTAGCTGGACTTCAAAAAGGCCTTTGACACGATACTGTACAGGAGGCTACTGCATAAGGTAACAGCCCATGGCAGAAAGCAGAGATTAAGGATAAAAGGGTGGCAGCCGGTGACATGCAGTGTTCCGTAAGGCTCAGTGTTGGGACCACAACTTTTTACTTTATGCATTAATAATCTAGATGAAGGAACTTGAGGGTATTCTGGCTAAGTTTGCAGATGATACAAAGATAGGTAGGGGGACAGGTAGAATTGAGGAGGCGGGGAGGCTGCAGAAGGATTTGGACAGTTTAGGAGCGTGGGCAGTGAAGTGGCAGATGGAGTACAACGTGGAAAAGTGTGAGGTCATGCAGTTTGAAGAATAGAGGTATGGACTAATTTCTAAATGAACAAATTCAGAAGTCTGAAGTGTAAAGAGACTTGGGAGTTCTTGTCCAGGATTCTCACAAGGTAAACTTGCAGGTTGAGTCAATAGTTAGGAAGGCAAATGCAATGATGGCATTTATTTTGGGAGGTCTTGAATGTAAAAGCAGGGATGTACTTCTATGGCTCTATAAGGCTCTGGTTAGACCACATCTGGAGTATTGTGCGCAGTGTTTGGTCCTATACCTCAGGAAAGGTGACACTAGGGAGTGTTCAGAGAAGGTCCACGAGAATGGTCCCAGGGCGGAAAGGCTTAACATATCAGGAGCGTTTGAGGACTTCAGGTTTATATTCGATGGAGTTTAGAAGGATGAGGGGGGCATCTAACTGAAACATACAGAATAGTGAATGACCTGGACAGTGTGGACATTGGAAAGTTGTTTCCACTGATAGGAGAGACTAGGATCAGAGGGCACAACCTTAGAGTAAAGGGAAGACCTTTTAGAACAGAGATGAGGAGAAACCTCTTCAGCCAGAGAGTGGTGAATCTGTGGAATTTGTTGCCACAGAAGGCTGTTGGAGGCCAGATCATTGAGTATATTTAAGATAGGTTCTTAATTGTCAAAGGGATCAAGGGTTACAGGGAGAAAGCGGGAGAATGGGGTTGAGAAACTTATCAGACATGATTGAGCAGACTTGATTGTCTGAGTGGCCTAATTTCTGCTCCTATGTCTTGTGGTTAACCTTGTAGAGGTTTAAAAAGTCATGAGGTGTGTAGGTAAGTTATATGATAGGTGTCTTTTCCCTGGGGTGAGGGATTTCAAGACTAGGTGGCATATTTTTAAGGGAAGAGAGATTTAAGGGGCAACTGTCTACACAGTGTGTTTGTGTGTGGAATGAATTTCCAAAGGAAGTGGTGAATGCAGGTCAAATTACAATGTTTGAAAGACATTTGGATAAGTATATGAACAGGAAAGGTTTGGAAAGTGTATGTGCCAAACGCAAGCAGATGAGACTAGTTTGGAATTATGGTCAGCATGGACCGTTTGGGCTGAAGGGTCTTTTTCCATGCTGTATGACTTTGTGACTCTAAGATGTAGCACAAACATGGTAAATGAAGTTATGATACATGTCAGCTGCTTTATAATAATTACAATCAGAACCACCTGAATGTTGCTTTGCATGGATGAACAATGGCTAATTTGCTATTTTTCCAATGCAGGAGTCTCAAACAAGCTGTCAAATATGCTGCATTATTTTTGATGATTAGAAAGCTCTTTTAAATTGCAATATTGAGTAACCAAATGTAATATCTGTTTACAGAAAATGAGGGTAACCATGATGGTTCAGAGTCGCCAATCTTGAAGAAGCCCACTGAATCCATGCCAGCTGCAGACCTCTCCAACATACCAGTGCACCCTAGCGATCACCCACCATCAAATTTCTCAACCATTCAGATCCCTCCTGGTGCACATGCTCCAGCCAATACTCCAGCAGAAGTGCCAGGCAGCTCAGGTACGATACACCACAGCAATTGAATAGAATTCAGGGAACAGGCTTAAAGGTGCATATAATGTACTGCCAACACGAAGCTCTATTTTCTGATTGTTCAGTTTTGACACAGAGCCATTCCCTAACACACACGTTTGGAAATTGCATGCATATATCCCATGAATATGCTGGATGGAAAATGGCAGAGTACATCAGTGCACTCAGCTGACCTACTCAGTGACATAGAGTGAAACCTGGTGCTATCAAGTAATTAGCACTAGTCGCATAAGGTTTGGCTGAGAGCACATTTGGTTTCCTTGTAGACTTGTCATTGTCTCAATTTCAGTGTCAACTTTCAGTGTCAACAATTCATTAATTACAGGGCGACCACAGTATCCGCGGGTTCAGTTTCCGCTGTTTCAGTTACCCGTGGTTTCTCGCGGCCTGAATATATTATAGAGAACGTTCCAGAACCAGAGACCAGGAGGCTTGCCGGGAAGGTACGTTTCCCATTTCAATGAATGGGTTAGTACCTATCAGCAGTTTCAGGCTTCCGCAGTAGGTCTTGGAACATACCCTCGCAGATACGGGGTGGAGGGGTGGTGGGGGGACTATTGTATATTCACAGCAATACAAGGCACACGTTCATTGACAAATCCTTTCCTGCCAATAATATGCAAGAATTCTGAAAATCGGGTTATATCCGCATATATAAAATCTACAAGCTCTAGGTAAATGTCTGTGAGTGTGCATCATCCATGCTGTATTCTCCCAAACTGTTGGACAATGCAACCTTGTGCATTACCCAGTTCCCATTACTAGTCCTCATGTGGAACAGAATATTGCAAAACAAATCTAGGAGCAATTTCTAAGTCAGAAATGGCTAAACTAAACTTAACAAGACCTAGACATTCCCTGGGAGCCCCCACAAAATTCATTCTAGCTTTCTTATTTTGTTGACTTTATAAATACCATACCTTTTCATTTTTCTGTATTTCAGTCCACACATTTTTTAAAAGCAAGCTACCTGATATTCCTTTGCACTGCCCAAGTTGCAGTTGAAAGACTGCATGCAGACTGAAATCAAGGGTTGTTTACAAAGATTTGGCCAGCAACAAGTATCTGATTGGTCTATGGAATGATGACCAGTTGTCAATGACAAAAGCCTTCTGCCTGACAACGATATGATTGTCTCCCACATAGTATATGGGTGAGAGTGTTTGGTCTCAAGCCGTCGGACCCCCTGGAAAATGGGGTGCTGTTCTACTTTGCCCAAAAAAGCACCTCCAGCCTGAAGAAAGACATTTTATTTCCCCTAAGCAGTTGCTGTAAGCTATGGCTTTCAAACACTTAGTAAGAGCGTTTGAGAGTATGAACCAGTAGCTCTGTGTATCTTGCAAGCAAGTGCAGGAAGGTTGAGGAGCAGTAAGATCTGAGTGATCTTAGCAAAATCTGTGGACAGGGATCAATGAACTTCTTTCCTGCTCTTTCCCTCCACCCATAATATCCTTTCTTATTGTGCGTCTATCTGTATGTGTCTGTACGATGAGTTTTGTATAGGGTTTTATGTCGGGTTGTAACTAGTGGGCGGCACGGTGGCACGTGGGCGGCACAGTGGTTAGCACTGCTGCCTCGCAGCGCCAGAGACCCGGGTTCAATTCCCGCCTCAGGCGACTGACTGTGTGGAGTTTGCACGTTCTCCCCGTGTCTGCGTGGGTTTCCTCCGGGTGCTCTGGTTTCCTCCCACAATCCAAAGATGTGCAGGTCAGGTGAATTGGCCATGCTAAATTGCCTGTAGTGTTAGGTAAAGGGCAAATGTAGGGGTATGGGTGGGTTTCGCTTCGGCGGGTCGGTGTGGACTTGTTGGGCCGAAGGGCCTGTAATGTAATCTAAATCTAATCTAGTAGAGGTATTTGCCAGCAGCCCATAATTGCTTTTTACCTGCAGCAGGAATCTATTTTTAAAAAAAATAGTAATTCATGTTTTGTGCAGAAACTTAGTCCATGCTTTCTGTCAACCTGGATCCAAATGACGAGTAAATTGAAAAGTTTTACAGATTTTCATTAAATCATTTATTATTGTTGCAACTCTGGGAAGAACAAATCTTGATTTCCACCATACTACCACAGTGAGGTCTGGCTACATGAACATTCTGGTCTGGAAATGTAGGGAGCACTGTTTTTGGTTACAGCTGCTGCACCTTTGTATTCCTAAATCAACAATGACATCTGTTTATATTAGTTCTTAATTAATTGCAAAATACCTTTGATTTAAGGTTTACATGTGGTCTTTAATTGTCCATGGTATCCACACAAGTGATCCAGAATTCTCCAATGTTGAATTTTTGAGTTGCTTGTTCACATTATAACATTGCATTTAGCAGTCCTTTTGTCTCAATACTTTGCAATAGGGTATAAAGCTGATTTCTTTTAATGCTAAAGAAATGTTACTTTCATTACATAAAGTGATTTAATTGCTTAACTTTATGTCTGAAGTGTGGTCTAACATCTGGCAATGAACATTTCAGAACTTGCATCTACTTTTGAGACATGACTGCAGCGTTATAGAGTCATAGAGATGTACAGCATGGAAACAGGCCCTTCAGTCCAACCTGTCCATGCCGACCAGATATCCCAACCCAATCTAGTCCCACCTGCCAGCACCCAGCCCATATCCATCCAAACCCTTCCTATTCATATACTCATCCGAATGCCTCTTAAATGTTGCGATTGTACCAGCCTTTACCACATCCTCTGGCAACTCCTTCCATACACGTATCACCCTCTGTGTGAAAAAGTTGCCCCTTAGGTCTCTTTTATATCTTTCTTCTCTCACCCTAAACCTATGCTCTCTAGTTCTGGACTCCTTGATCTCAGGGAAAAGACTTTGTTTATTTATCCTATCCATGACCCTCATGATTTTGTAAACCTCTATAAGGTCACCCCTCAGCCTCCGACGCTCCAGGGAAAACAGCCCCAGCCTGTTCAGCCTCTCCCTGTATCTCAAATCCTCCAACCCTGGCAACATCCTTGTAAATCTTTTCTGAACCCTTTCAAGTTTCACAACACCTTTCCGATAGGAAGGAGACCAGAATTGCACGCAATATTCCAACAGTGGCCTAACCAATGTCCTGTACAGCCGCAACATGACCTCCCAACTCCTGTACTCAATACTCTGACCAATAAAGGAAAGCATACCAAAGCAGTGAAACACAAAGCAATCCTGTGTAGTGGGCGTGATATGGAGTTTGTGGGTGACTGGTTTATGCAAGTGATTTTATCTGGTTATTAGTTGCAAGCCACTTGATACAGTGAAAAGTGACAGAATAGAGAAGGCATTGTGCTGTGAAGGTGATGATGAGTCAGCATTGCGCTGTATCTCTACTTGCTTTGACTTGATTTTACCAACATGTTAAACACAAAAAAAAAGCCGTAATCTGAAAATATCAGAGTTTTGGACATTAGAATGACTGCAACCCCCAACTTGGCTCAGAAAGGACAGTTCTCCTTTTCCTTTGTTGAACAGTTAACATATAATCTGAAGCATTCTCTTGGTAACTTTATAACTGCAATATTACTCCCACCTATTATAATGCGATCTCAAAATATTGGGGCACTGCTAAAAGATAAGTTGCTACTTAAGGTTGTCATAATTGAATCTTCAAATGGCCAATGCAAGACATACTTTAGATTGGTTCATATGGCAAGTTGAAAGAATGAGATCAATATTTAAAAACTGAATGGTAGTTAACATTGAGACAATCAGGAATATATTTCACAAATCAGCCCATCTATCTGGACAAACAAGTGAACAAGTGTGTCAACCCAGCAGATCTGGCAGCATCTGTGAGGAGAGAAAAGAGCTCACGTTTCAAGTCTAACTGACCCTTTGTCAAAGCTTTGACAAAGGGTCAGTTAGACTCGAAACATCAGCTCTTTTCTCTCCTTACAGATGCTGCCAGACCTGCTGAGATTTTCCAGCATTTCCTCTTTTGGTTTCAGATTCCAGCATCCGCAGTAATTTGCTTTTATTAAGTGTGTCAACCCTATTGTTCATCCACATTAGAGAAATGGACTGTAGAACACCTCTAATGAGTTGAAAGTTTTCTCTATTCCTTGATTATTTTATTTTGAAATTGCTTTGCTCAGACTTGTTGCAATAGAGTATACCTAAGTTTGGGAGGGAGTAGAGTAGATTTACCTGTGCTGAAATACGCGCGACAGGATTTCCTCAGTGGGTCAAAACCATGACACTGGGCTGTAAATATGGTTTGATACTCATAATGAATGGTAGAGAGAGTCCCTTTCAGATTAAATCCCCTCCCCCCTCCATACCATTTGTTGGGAGGGTACTATCTTTCAGCTGACCATAGAGCCTGCTCGCTGACTGGCAAGAACCACTTGCTGAAGTGTAGCTCAGGCACCCAAAACCAAATTAGGGAAATTAGTCCCAGCAAACTGGCATGCCAGCATGTAGCAAGAAGTTCCACTCCCTGCATCTCATTTTGGCCCCCATTCTGCATCTAAAACTCTTGCCTTAGGTGTCCTAAATGTTAATCCTGATTGAAAGGCCGTTGCTTCTGATGCAGAGTTCATGTATTCAAGCCACATTCCTATGTATACACTGTTGAAGTGATACATTAGCTCTGATAGGAGGTGTGTTTTGCTTCAGTTGGGTTTATTAGTTGGCCAGTGTACGGAGAGCTTTATTTCTGCATCGAGCCCTCTCCAGCTACCAAGCACATTTGGAGCTTGGGAGAGTTTGATGCTTATACGCATAAAATGAAAAACATTCTGTTCCCAGAAAACCAGCTTTCAGGGGAGGAGGGATTTGGGAACTAATGAAAAGGACAGGTTTTGATTTATAGTGCTGTCTTTAAGATCCCCAGGGTCACATAACAAGTTTCAGATTGAGTTTTGTAATTTATTTTCCTGGTTGAATACTTTGGTTTTGAACAACAAAGTTTAATTGCATATTCTGAATCCCCATTTCTCTTGGTTTCCTTCTGTTACGTGTCTTCTGGAACTAACAGGCTGCGTAGCCAAAGTAGCTCTGAGAGCTCTAACAGCCTTTCCACGAAAGGTGCTTCTCAGTCTGTCTCCCTGCCCCTGCCTCTGCCTGTAGCTCTCTCAACCTTTCAGATAGTTCATTCGAGATTGTCATAACTCACTGTAGAAAAACTCAATTCCCCATTGCAAAGATGCTTCTGACTGAGACAAATCAAATATTGGACTCGGCAGATACAAGATGGAATTTACGTTGGAACAGTGGGAGCTGATAATAATGATTAGGAAAGAAAAGGAGAAGAATGCACCATAAGATGATAAAACTGTAAAAGCAGTGGAGGAGAAACGAGAGCCTGGGGGTTCACAGTTGTCATTTTTCATGGTGTTAAGTAAATAAGTCAATAAAGCTGATTTTTTAAAAAGAAGCTCAAGGGATCCAATGACTTGTAAATAGGCATTGTAAATACACAATTGAAATGCTAAACTCAAAACTATACAACTCACAGGCCAAAATGTACTTAGAACAATAATTGCAGTTTTGAGTGCCCTGCTTTAGAATTAATGAGGGTTAATGTTGATGAGGGTACTAAAAGCAATGCACTAAATATTTCCAGGGATCCACTGTTAACAATAAACTATCAATAACTAGAAAGCATGCATTTTGTGAAATACTGGCTGAGGCTGAAAATGAACTATAGATAGAAAATACTGGCAATATTCAGCTAGTCAGGCAGTATACAGTGAGAAGTAAGACTTATTTCCAGTCAGCGAACTTTTATTGAAGCTTTATGATGAAAGAGCATTGACCTTAAACTTCATTTCTGTTTTTCAATTCATGCTGATACTTCCTGACTCTGTATTTTTGGTTAGTGTTTCAGATTTCCTGATTCAACTTGTATTGCTGTACACTATTGCCAACATTTTCTATTGTCAGTTCTCCAAAATGGTGGTGAAGGCATAATCCATAGCAATCTTTTAAAACAAAGAGGATAAATAATTTGAAAATATGAAACTTAAAAGGGTGTGGGAGAGGGTAGGGAGCACAGGGTGGGGGCTTACAGGAGCACAGTTGGCAAAATGGGTTGCAGTTCAGATATAAAATGGTCTATAATTATTTATGTTAAGGAATATGGTGACACCACTATTTTAGAATCAGAAGGAGAGTTGCATGTTGAAAACTTAAACGGATGTTTTGATTTGGAAGATCTTCTCCAAATCAGTGGTTTTCATGAACATTGATGCACCATGGGGAACTTTCAGGAAATACGCAAATTCTTGGAACCATAACTAATGCTGATACTCCTGTGGGCACCCTCTGCTCCTAATTTGCCCAAGAAACATGATAACTTTCATGAGGAGAACAGTTCTGAGCAAAGTATATTATTAATTTAGCAACAATGGAATTAGTCATAAGGCAAGATTCACTCTTATAGGGAAATTAATTAACCAGCAGTGGATACTTATATAAACCTACTAGTTTCTGGGTTGGATATCATGCCGTCTTAAAGTTGTACGGCACAGAAAAAGCTCTTTAGCCATTTAAACCTGTGCTGGTCTAAACCAACCCCCTAACTATTCTAATTCCACTTTCTAGCACTTAGCCCAAAGCCCTGTATGCCTTAGCATCGTAAGTGTACATCTAAAGCCTTCTCCGCACGCCTTCTCCGGAATTGAGTTCCGGAGTACTGAGGTCATGTTGCAGTTGTATAAGACTCTGGTGCGGCCGCATCTGGAGTATTGTGTGCAGTTTTGGTCGCCATACTATAGGAAGGATGTGGAGGCACTGGAACGGGTGCAGAGGAGGTTTACCAGGATGTTGCCTGGTATGGTAGAAAGATCGTATGAGGAAAGGCTGAGGCACTTGGGGTTGTTTTCATTGGAGAAAAGAAGGTTTAGGGGTGACTTGATAGAGGTGTATAAGATGATTAGGGGTTTAGATAGGGTCGACAGTGAGAATCTTTTTCCACGTATGGAGTCAGCTATTACAAGGGGGCATAGCTTTAAATTAAGGGGGAGTAGGTATAGGACAGATGTTAGGGGTAGGTTCTTTACTCAGTGAGTCGTGAGTTCATGGAATGCCCTGCCAGTAGCAGTGGTGGACTCTCCCTCATTATGGGCATTTAAGTGGGCATTGGATAGGCATATGGAGGATAGTGGGCTAGTGTAGGTTAGGTGGGCTTGGATCGGCGCAACATCGAGGGCCGAAGGGCCTGTACTGCGCTGTGTTCTTCTATGTTCTATGTTCTACGTTCTAAATACTACTACAATGATCTGAGGGTTTGTGCCTCTGCAACCTTTGCAGACAGTGGCTTCCAGCTTCCCACTACTCTCTGGGTGAAATAAAATATTTCTCAGCCCCTTAAACCTCCTGCCCCTTGCCCCCTCATTATTAATCCCTCGAATGAGAGAAAAAGTTTCTTCCTGTCTATCCTGTCTGTGCCCCTCATAATTTTAAACACCTCAATCATGTCCCCCCACCTCAGTCCCCTCTACTCCAGGGAAAATATCTGTCCAATCACCTGTCATAACTAAAACTCTCCGGCTCAGGCAATATCTTGGTAAATTTCCTTTACACCCTCTCCAGTTCAATCACATTCCAGAACTGCATGCAATAGTTGTGGCCTGGCCAACATGTTATACAGTTCTAGCATCACCTCCCTGCTCTAAAACTCTATGCCTTGGCTAATAAAACAATATCCCAAATGCCGCCTTAACAGTATCTATCTCTCCTGCTGCCTTGAGAGACTGTGCACCATTGAGGATTTTTGTATCATCTGCGAACTTACTGGTCAACCCTCTTCCTTCAAGTCTCAATGTTTATACAGACTAGAAACAGCAAGGGCTCCATTACTGCAGAACTCCACGAGTCTCAGGCTTCCAGTCTCTAAGACATTTCTCAACCATTGCCCTCTGCTTCCACCACTTGCATTTCTGTATCCATTTTCTCAATTTTCTTGGATCCCATGGGTTCTTACTTTCACTATATATCTCTCCTATAGGTCTTATCAAAAACCTTCTTGAAGTCTAAATAGACTACATGGAATATATTGCCCTTATCTATACACCTAGTTACCTCTTTGAAAAATTCAATCAAGTTGATCAGGCAGGGGTACAGTCTTCATTGTATGTTGGAAGTACAAGTCGTGGCTACTTTCTCAATTTTACTCTCTTAAAAAATAAAGAACTCCAAAGCTAATGTCGGAGGAACCGGATTTGAAAATTGTGGCAAATTGAAAATTTGTAAGAGACCAGCTGTGCTATCAGAATGAGGATCAATAGTTCATTCCACTTTCTACTCAACACTGCCCTTTTTAAGTTGGTGAAACAGCTTGGCATAACTCCTGAGAATTCAAAGGCCCTTTCTTGAAACTGGTTAGTTTGTAGTAAATAATACAAACAAGTGATTATGGAATTTGTTGCTGCAAAATGAATTAATTTGAATTGAGACCAGATTGCAAAGCTTTTCCCTCCCTGCCCCCATTCCCAGAGTAAGCACGATCTTCCAGTAAGTCATGTTAACCCGATGAAGATAGCAGTCAGCTTTCTACAGAAAATAGTAGGCTATTAAAATATCGTCGTATTTCTCAGACTAGGTCATTCATGCACACAATGCCTCATTTGTCTTTCTTTCACATTGCAGTCCATACTGTTTAGCCCTGATAGAATACTGTTTTATTCCAATATTCTGCTGAGTGGGCATCAAGCGTTTTGTATTGTGCTCATGCTAAAAATGTACAGTTTCAGGTTCTTAAAGGGGCCCCTCATTCATAGCTCTACAAATAATCATGATACAATGAGAGTAATTGCACAAATATTGGAGTTTTCACAATCCTCCAACTATCCAGGAAGTAAATCACAGCCAGTTGAGTATTTTTTGAATTGTAATTATTTTTGTATTAATAAGTACAGCAACCCAGGTCATGCAAAGGAAGATTTTCCATTAGCAGTGATGAAATAACTAAACATGTTTTAAGGATTTTAACATAAATTCTAATCAGGGCAGTAGGTGAACTCCCCTGTTGTTCTCTGAAGAATCTTTATGTTGTTCTTAGATGACAGATTTTGATATATCATTCATGCAACTGTCTTTCTTTCTTGTCTTTAGCCATTCTTTGGGTTTTATTTATTCTTTAGAATGTGGGCACCACTGTCAAGCTCTCAATTACTGCCCATCCCTAATTGTCCTGGAGAAATTGGTTGGGAGTTGCTCTTTGAAACAGTTGCAGTCCATGTTGTGTAGGTGCACCCACAGTGCTGTTATGATGGGAGTTTCAGAAGTTTGACCCAGCAGTATTGAAGGAACAGCAATATAGTTTCAAGTTCGGATAGTGTTTGACTTGGAGGGAAGCTTTCACGTGGCAGTGTTCCCTTATATTTGCTGCCCCAGAGCTTCTAAATGGTCGCAGTTTGGAAGTTGCTATCCAAGGAGCCTTGGCAAGTTGCTGCAATACATCTGCAGGTGGTACATGTTGCTACTGTGTGCCTTTGCCTGAGGCAGCAAATGTGTGTGCTGGTGGATGGGGTGCCAATCAAGCAGGAATATTTTGGCCTGGATGATATTGAGCTCTTGAGCATTGTTGGTGCTGCACCATTCCACACGAGTGGAGAGTATTTCATTACAGTCCTAAATATGCCTTGTAGATAGACTGGCTTTCAAGAGTCAGAAGATGGTTTACTCTTGCCACGATTCCTAGCCTCTGACCTGCTCTTGTAACCACAGTATTTATATGGCTTGTCCAGTTCAACTTTTGATTAATGGTAACTCCCAGGATGGCGATAGTGCAGAATTCAGCGATGATAATGTCATTGAATGACTATAGGACATAGATAGACTTGCTTTTATTGAAGTTGCTCATTGCCTGGCACTTATGTGGTACAAATATTATTTGCACTTATGTTGTCCAGGTTTTTTGAAATAGGTACAGACTGCTTCGCGGTCTATGGTTTTGCAAATATATCATATACTTTCTGATCATGTAATGGAAAGAATGTCATTGTTGAAGAAACTAAATTCTCAGACCTAGGACACTATTTTGAGGAATTCCTACAGCAGATTCTTAGGAAGGAACTGATCGACCTTCAACAGCCATAACAATTTTCCTTTGTGCCAGCTATGATTTTAACCAATGGAGCATTTTCTTCCTGATTCCCATTGACTGATTTTGGCTCAGACTCCTTGATACCACACTGCATCAAATGCTGCCTTAATATCAAAGGCACTCTCACCTCAGCTCTTGAGTTCCGTTCTTCTGTCCATGTTTGGACTAAGGCTGTAATGATTGGTGGAACTTAGTAGCACTGAAAATGACAAATCCATCATTTTACTCATGATCAAAGATAAATTGATGTGGTTCTAATTGAAAGGATTGGATTTGTTCTATTGTGTGGACATCCCTGAGCAATATTTCACATTACTAGCTTAATGCCTGTGTTGTAGCTATACTGGAGCAGTTTGGCTAGGGGCCTGTCAAGTCCTAGCGTACAATTCTATAGTGTAGTTGCTGGAATGACGTCAGGACCCAAAGTCTTTATTGTATCAGGTGCCCCCAGCATTTCTTTATCAATAGAGTGAATTGAATTTTCTGAAGTCCATCAGCAATGATGGTGGGCTCCTCAGGAGGAGACTGAGGGTGGTTTATCCACTGGACACTTCGAACTGAAAATGGTTGCAAATGCTTTGTCTTTTTCACTGATGCGCTACACTCTATCATTGATGATAGGGATATTTGAGACAATCCCTTCTCCTGTCAGTCGCTTAATTGTCCACCACCATTCAAGACTGGACATAACACGATTATAATGCAACGTGCTGCTGCTGTTGGCACGCAATGTGTCATGGATCCTATACCTGCTTTGAGTCTATTCCATTTAGCGCAATGGCTGTATCATTCAACAAGGCATTCTCTGTGTGAAGATAGGGTTTTGTGTTTTGACTCCACAAGCAATGTGTTGTAGTTACTCCCACCAATACAAAATGAACTGCTACAGGTAGATTTGTGAGGGCTAATTTCCTCATATTGACATTCTCGCTGTCCTTCAGTTCGGTTGGTAGTGGATAATTCTCTCTTCGATAGGCTTTGAAGTCCTCAATTAGAATACATTCTGTGCCCTGTTTACCCTTAGTGTTTCTTCCAAAGGCTAATCAATGTAGGAAAGTACTGTTTCATAAGCAAAGGGAAGACCATAAGTGTTAATTAGCAGGAGATTTCCTTGTCCATTCACCTGATGCAATGAAACTTCAAAGGGTTGAGTCAATTTAATTGATTCAATCAACTTTGAGGATTTCAAGGTTGTACCTGATTGTATACCACTGTACCCCTCAAGTCTCTGGAGAAGTGCTTTTGACCAAGTTTGGCACCCTACCCAAACTATGAGTGATTTTACCCTTACAATTGTGTTTTCTGTTTTAATTAGACCTCTGTAAACTCAAATACCAGGCTCCTTGAATTCTTTAATTTGATTTTTTTTGCCAGAATAAAACTTTGTAAATATGCATGAGGGAATTATCCTCAACAATTTCCCATCATAATTACAATTAATCCCAGTTGCCCGCTAAATTAGCTGCAACAATTGCATGACAGTACAAACTGAATTGGCAGGAATCTCTTGGTGGATTGCTAATTAAGTAGTGATGCTTATTTAATTCCCTGTCTCAGTATGATGTTTGGAAGTGGCCAGCACTGCATTCTCTGATGTCTCCTGCCTAATTGTGCAGGTGAAGCTTCTCCCCCATCTTATGTAAATCCAAGCCTTTGGTAAAAATGAAAGTTCATGAAACTGTGGTAATCCTTGGCATGGTCTGGTTAGGTATGTTCAAAGTTGCCCTCTGTTCAAAGCATGGATGGAAACTCACAGATACAGATATTCTTTTTTAGTGTTTACTACTGTTTCTTTTCAGCTACTTCTTGAGCACCTACTGAACAGGTGATACCTATTATTTCTCATTTGCACCATTTTTCTCACAAGCATTACCATCAGCATTGATAGCAAGTGATTCTAGCAGGCTGTCACTACAGTTGATTCTCCATTTGCAGTTGGAGGCAATGCTACCCAAGTGTTGTCATTGTCTCATTCTGCTCCTTGTCCTCATGAAAATCAATAACTATTGCTAGCAGATTTGGCCATCATCTTTTCTGGCTTTTAAGCAGCTTTCCATTTGGGATGTTCAAAGGAATCCCAAGGATAATATTTTGGCTACAAGATGTGTGCCAATTGGAACAATTTCAGGAAGGAAATTGCTAATCTTGGCTGGCATTCCTTTCAGTGCGAAGATTGAAACAATTTTCTTTGAACATGGAAGATCATATTGAGTAATGTAGAATGCCCGAGCAAAGCAACTGGAATCTGGCTGTGGCTTACATTTCTGATTCTATCAGTCGTCTTCATGATGTGACAACAGAGCCTTTGACCTTAGTACAGTTTATCTAGGTTGCTACAGACTTATGCTATTGAGAGAATTAATTTTCAAGTCACACCTGGTATATCATTGAACTGAATTTTCAAATTTCCTTTGAACTTCTGTACTAATTTCCAAGCAACAGAACTAGTTAAAACTCTATTGTACAGGGTAAACCTGTGTTGGTCCAGCTTGTTTAAACTCTAGAAGTATCTGGATGTGCCCTTTGCATCTCAGTTTGATTTCTTTGAATGAGCTGCCAGAGGAAGTAGTGGAGGCTGGTCCAATTGCAGCATTTAAAAGGCATTTGGATGGGTATATGAATAGGAAGGGTTCGGAGGGATATGGGCTGGGTGCTGGCAGATAGGACTAGATTGGGTTGGGATATCTGATTGGCGTGGAGGGGTTGGACTGAAGGGTCTGTTTCCATGCTGTACATCTCTATGACTCTATGACTCCGCATTCTTCTATTGTCCCTGTCAAATGCTTTGATTATAAAAACCCTCACCTCCCTGCAGTTGCCCTTGGCGATAAACTGTTATGATACTTAATTTATTTTAAAAGGAGAAATGAAACACAAAAGAATACTGAAAGCCACAAAATGAAAATCAGACATTTGGTCTTCTCACCACTTCCACTTTTGTGAAGAAGACGTTAGAGTGATTTACAGCATGAAGATTTGACTGACTGTAACCCAGGAACGCCTGAGCAAAAGTAACTGAATTCTGAACATGTTTTTTTTTCTCCCCCCACTTAGCTTCAGTTCTGCAAGTGAACATTGTTCATCTATAATCCTGCTATTGCTATCCTAACTTGGACTGAGTGCTGTTCACTCATCCCTACTGAGCTCATTGATCTAAATTGGCTTCTGGTCCCTGGCCACATTACTTTTTGTATTTTCATTAACCACCTCCTGCCCTACAAACCTGCACTCTCCCAATTCTAGTTTGCTTTACAGCTCTAGTCATCTTTACTCCATCATTGGCACCCATGCTTTCAGCTCCTCAGACAAAGCTTTGAAACTTTCTCCCTAAGCCTCTCTGCATCTCTCTCTCTTTAAAACCCTCCTTAAAACCTACTACCAATATCTTCCTCATGGTTGTGTCAAAAGCATTTCGATCATGCTGTTTTGACATTTTTTTCTGTGGAATATTTTGGTATGTTAAAGGCATTATGTGAATGTACTTTGTTGTTAGATAGTAGTGTGGGCTGCCTTTTGAAGCTTACGTAAAGCAACTGAGATCAAACCTGTCTTTACTCCGCTCACGAAGGTAGGTATTTTCCACTATGTAGCGATCAAGAACGGTGCCCAGGCCCAGTATGTTTGTTTAACTCTGCGTTCCTTCAACTCACTCACTCAGCTCTTATTAACTAACTCAGGATGAAAACAGGATGTAAAGCTTCTGGTTGTGCGTGACTGTTTACAAGCTAACTTTGCAAACTGACCACAAGTTATACACTCTCGGTCCCTGGTTTCATGACTCAATGGTTCATGAGGTTGTCAGGTATATATAACAAGACCAGAGTGATGCTGGAAAAGCACAGCTGGTCAGGTAGCATCCGAGGACCAAGAAAGTCGATATTTCGGGTAGGAGCCCTTCATCAGGATTTTCCTGCTCTTCGGATGCTGCCTGACCTACTGTGCTTTTCCAGCACCACTCTAATCTTGACTTTAACCTCCAGCATCTGCAGTCCTCAGTTTCGCCTAGGTATATAATCCAGCCATGTTCCCTCGCTCACTCAGCTGCTAGTCTCCCAACGAAAAAGGAAGCCAGACTGTTTTTGGCAATATTGCTGGATCCAGATTAATTGCCGTTAGCAGATCATTTTGGATTGGAAGTGGAGAAACAATTGGGGAAAAGCAAAAGTCTGAGCAAATGAACATGAACCTCTTCCTGATTTTAAAAAAAGTCCTTGGATTAATGCGTAAGTTGTTATGTTGCGTCAAATTGCAGTTGGAGACACCGCATTTGTGGTTGTGAGAGCAAGTTTCATGGCCTAGACATTCCGAGATTCCGAGGAATGAATCAAACTTTACTTGTCTTATTTTAAAGGAGAAATGAAACACATAAGAGAACTGAAAGTCACAGATTTTCCTAATTTTTGGCACACTTACTAAGGTTATGAGTAAAGAACATATGTCTTATTGCATTTCTCCATATTGCATCTTGCTTTGAGATCTAATAATGTAGAACAGAAATGTTAATGAGTCTCCTGTATTTGTAGAATGGGGAATTATCTTGGAGGTGCTAAACAATGACAATGAAGATCTTCTGTGTTTTTTTTTAAATTATGGGTGTAATATCAGATTTCAGGAAATCTGATCAGTTTGGAATTCATGTTATATGCAACCAGCAATCACTTTTACTGGGATTTCATTTTAAAAGTAGTGTGACTTCCATAGAAATTGGTAACATGAACTGACTAAATTACGACATTAAAATTGCACTAATGGTACATTTTAATTAAAATGGAGATTTCAATCCCATTTAAACAGTAGTAAGGATCCAATTCAGAATAAACTGACTTTTGAGGGAGCAGTTTCCACTAGGCTACTCCTCACAGTGGAATCCCTGCTTTCTGCTGTTACTCTGGATTTCATGCGTTCTTTTTCCAATAATTATCCTTTCCTCTCTTTGCAGTATTGCAGAATACTCCAACAATACAGCCAGTGCCACAGAATGTACCAATAATTGACCCAGCGTTGTACAGCGTAAAGCCTCAGGGTAAGATCAGAATCTTTTCCAAGTTTTCCAGCAATAAGATAATTGATACTGTGCACAACAAGATGTAATGATCTGATGCTATACATGTGGCCTGGGTACTAGCAACAGCACAATATAATATGTTTCATTCATTCAGAACATTTAATGAAGAATTATGTCAATTTGACAGCAGCAACCAATAGCTCAATAGCCTGAAGCTGAATTTCCAGTATATCTAATCAAGAATGCAATCACATAGCAAAGCCATGAAAACTTGGAGGCAGTCAATAGAGAAAGAATGGTTTGTGTAACTATGTCACACTGTCAAGTTTCAAAAAAATCATTTCTGAAGTGTTTCCATTTCATGGAAGTGGCAAGCATTCTTTTTTAAACAGCGGGCTCCTGCGGCCAATTGAGCTGAATTTATTTGGTAGTATCAATGCTGAGAGGAGTATCAGTCTTCAGGGCAGATGTCCATCCTCCTCTTTTACATGCATGCCGAAGGATTTTCAAATACCCTTCTCAGCTGCAGGAGCAGCAATACCGCTTCTTAATTTAAAGTTATACCCATTGTGCAGTTATGGGTGGCATTGACACTAAGCTTTTCAATGATAGGTTATCCCTGTGTCTTCTCCAATATCTATAGTGGTACAATGGGATTTCACTATTCAGTGTGTGTAAATAGAGAATGCTTTCACTCATAGGCTATGAATAAAGGACTCGGTTCAAGTTTTTTCAGCATTTCTTCATTGCCTGTGCCCACACCGCGCCCCCCTCCCCAAGTTAAAGTATATTTTATGAAAATCGTACATAAGTCTCTTTCTCCTGCCCTGGTTTTGCCATTCCAGCAAAAGAAATAAACCCTATTCGTTTCCAACTGTGCAGGAATATCTGTTGCAAGATAATTCTCTTACCTTAGGTGAATGCAGTCACGTCTGTGGGAGCTTGAAGATTAACTGTTCTTTGGCTGTTTCGGGACAAGATTCTGAGAGGCAAACTATATCCACACAAGGAGAGGAGAAAGTGAAGACTGCAGATGCTGGAGATCAGAGCTGAAAATGTGTTGCTGGAAAAGCGCAGCAGGTCAGGCAGCATCCAAGGAACAGGAGAATTCCTGAAGAAGGGCTTATGCCCGAAACGTCGATTCTCCTGTTCCTTGGATGCTGCCTGACCTGCTGCGCTTTTCCAGCAACACATTTTCAGCCCACACAAGGAGAGACACTTATTTGTTAAGGGAGGGTCGTAGAACCTTGGAATCCCTATAGTGTGGAAGGAGGCTACTTAGCTCATCGAGACCACACTGACCCTCCGATAGGCATCCCACCCAGACCCAGATCCATGCCACATCCTGCTACCCCATATTTGTAATCCACTTGGCCTACATATCCCTGAACAGTGCAGGCAATTTCAGCCAATCCATCTAACCTGCACATTTTTGGAGTGTGGGAGGAAACTGGAGCACCCAGTGGAAACCCACATAGACAAGAAGAGGAAATGAAAAACATATCAGGTTTGACAAACCCGATCAAATCTTTTTGAGGAGGTAACCAGGAATGTTGATAGTGTCAAACATTTGGTGTGGTCTAGAAGGACTTGAAGGCTTTTGATAAGGTTTTTCGTGGTAAGTCCAGTCAAGAAAATGAGAGTCCATGGGATCAAAGGCAAAGTAGCATGTTGGATCTAATATTGGCTGAGTGGCAGGAAACAGAGGGTGATAGTAGAAGGATGTTTCTGTGACTGGAAGTCTGCTTCCAGTGGGGTTAAGAATGGCGTGGTGCCAGCCCTAGATTTATAATCAAGAGTTTTGTTAATGAGAATGAAAGTCGGTAAGGTATACCTAGTGAGGAGGATAACTGTAGGCTGCAGGAGAATATTAACAGATTGTTGGGTGACAGAGCAGTGGGCAAATGGAATTTATCCTGGAAATCTGAGAGATGGTGCACTTGTAAAGGGTAATGAAGTAAGGAAGTGCACAACGGATCCTGGAATATAGATCATTAGAGGAACCTTGTTTTGCATATCCATGGATCCATGAAGGTAGCAAGGCACGTCGATAAGATGGTTAAGAAGGCTTATGGGATATAATAGAATAAGATTGGATAGACTTGGATTTGAGCAGTGAAGCTTGAGAGGGCACCTGATAAAGGTGTACAAGATTGAGGGGCATTGGTAAGATGGATAAGAAGACTTTTTTTTTCCATTAGTAGAGGGGTCAATAACCAAGACACAGATTTTATGCAAGAGATTAACAATGTTTTTCACCAAAGTGTATTCAGAGTCTAGAACTCACTGCCAAAATGAGTGGTGGAGTCAGAAACTATCATAACATTTAAGTAGTATGTAGACATTTGTTTGAGTTGTCATAACCTCCAGGGCTGTGGACCAAGAGCTGGAAAATGGAATTGGTATAATGAGACATTCATTAACTGATGTGGACACAATGGGCCGATTGGCCTCCTCCTGCTCTGTAAATATCTGAGTCTGAGATATTCCTTAAAACTTATTTCTTTGATCAGCTATCCTTATATCTCCTTATTGGTGTCAAACATTTATTTTATAACACTCCTGTGAAACACCTTGGGGAGCTTTGTTATGCTGGAGATAATATGCAAGTTGTTGCTGTCAGAATGATTGAGTTTCCTGTTCCAGGCAATCTTCTGCACTTTTGGGAAATAATCCAAACAACTTGAAGGTCAATGCACTTTCACTACTACATAGATCCAAACTTAGTCGCAGTTGAATGTCTATGAAGATACTCATTGAAGTTGCCAAATCTTACCTATCCAGATTTCTTCTACTTTTCAAAAAAAAAACCTTCTTTCTGTTCACATACACTTATTGCAAACCTTCCAATAGAATAATTAGGTCTGGCAATATCTTTGCAGAAAGAATTAAGTTAGAAGTTTACACTTAAACAATTCTGATGAAAGTTCATCTGTCTTTAGTGATGTTGATTTTGGGAAGGAATGATATGCAGAGAACTAAATTGCTTTAGTTTGAGTGATATCATGAAGTCTTTAACATCCTTCAGAATAGGCACAGCATGGTACAAATGTATTAATTTCTAAGATTTATTAACACATAACCTGTATAATGCAAAGTATTGAGTATGTTACAGGATGTATAAAATATACAATACGAAAGCCCAATCTGCCTCCAAGGCTTTTCCTTTTGCGCACAACATCTATCTGCCTGACAACATTTCCTGTTCTTGCCCCATGTAGTCTTGAGAGCCTCTACATTATCAACCTAATTTAATTAACATCACTCAACCCCAAAGAATGTTTTTAGCTTCTAAAAGAATGTGTTTGGATGTGGTCTGGTGTTTCTAAGTCTTATCGATTTAAGTTTAGCATTCATTGTATTTTCAAAGAGTTACTTCATTTGTAAAACCAAGTCTTTTTCATTATTGTATTTCTGTGAATTACAGCAAGTCTACAGTGTAATCAGAGTCAGTTATCACTGTCATCGGCCGCTCCAAATTTTAATTCGGAGCCAAGTCTCAGCATTAATGGTATGGTTTGGTTTGTGGTTTGTGTGTCATCCTCTCTTTATCGTACACTATGAGTTGACTGAAACTTGAAGTTTATGAGAAGGAAATCCCCATGAGCCTGTGTAACATATCATTTTCTTTACCTGATGAAATCTGTTTGAGATTCCTATGAAGAGCATTCAATGTTATTACTTGTCACAAATCTTTCAGATTTGTTTGTCAGAGGTTGTTAAGTAATGTAATCTGTTTAAATAAAAAGCTTTGCATGTTTCTCTTTAGAATTCCCCCTCTACCTATCATTGGACTATAGTGCTTTCTTTGAAGATTAGAGTTTTTCAGGCCAAAATAATTGTGAATGAGATTTACATCAAATGAGATGTGCTGGTTCTCACTAGTATTTTTCAATTTAATAACTTCACACTTTTCTGAATGTGTGGTGTTTGAACTAACTCAAGTTGTCCCAGGTGCACAGTCAGATTCCTAAAAGTGTCTTCCAACTGATATCCAGATTTTGGGAAGTCCAGCTACAAAACGAATCCCAAACAATAGCACAATATATGCACAAACTGGCCATGAGAGTTTGCCTTTTAGTATAATCAGTAAAAAGTATTGTCATTGTATCTAAATGTGCAAAGATTCCATTGCACTATGACTGCAGTAGAGCCATAGAGATGTACAGTATGGAAACAGACCCTTCGGTCCAACCCGTTCATGCCAACCAGATATCCCAACCCAATCTAGTCCCACCTGCCAGCACCCAGCCCATATCCCTCCAAACCCTTCCTATTCATATACCCATCCAAATGCCTTGAGTAGGAATGACTTACTTATAGAAGTTATAGAGTAGGAGCATGGGTGAAACCCTTTTTTAAACTAGAAAGGGGTCCTTGGTCTATGCTAATCTGCATCTGTACCTTAATCAGAACTATTAAAGCAGGTCTTTTGGTTGTTATCTCTTTGCAGTTTGTTGGACTTTGCTGGATTCAAATTGACACACAGCTGCATATTGAAAGAGTGCTGCTGTATGTGCCACCTTTCGAATGTGATTTCAAACTGAGTTCATTCTGCTCTCAAGTTGTTACATAAGATTCCACAGTGTGATGGCCAATATTTATCCCTTACCAATGTTTCAAAACATAATCGGGCACTATCATGATTCCTGTTTGTGGGTGTGTGCTGTATGCGGACCGGTTGCCTCATTTCCTTCACAACCGTAATGCACTTTGGGGCAACTTGAGGTGTTGTACACACCCGCACACCCATATCAGTCTCTGGGATTGTATTTGGAGAATCGTATTTGCACATAATTCCATTTTACTCAAAAAGCACACACCCTGCAGACAGTCAATCCATGTGACAATTTATAAACTCCTACTTTGGAAATAGAACCAGTCTGTCTCAAGGTTGGAATACAAATAGACTCTAACTTCACACCTTTAATGCATATCTGAGCTGCGATGTCACTTTTTTTTTTACAAAACCTTGTTATCTCGGGAATGTGACTTGAAAGAAGTTCTGAGATTTACATATTAATGAATCAAAGGCTGTAATCCATTCGAAAAGATGAAAAACTTAACAGCAGTCTAGGTTTCTTCAATATATCATATCACTTCCATGACACTGTGATCTTGTGCTATAAATTCGGTGTCTTAGGATCCTGTCCCACTAGCTATCTGATGAACAAGCAGCGCTCCGAAAGCTAAGATTTCCAAATAAACCTGCTGGTCTATAACCTGGTGTTGTGTGATTTTTAACTTTTACCATTGTACATTGACAGCATGGAGTTTCAGAATCCCTTAAAATCTCTCTGCCTCAGTGAATCTCCCAATTAGAATTGCTCAAATTGTATTTCTCCAGGTGATAGCACTATATATTTTACCTGGCATTCGTAACACCCAATCACCTTGTGATGGTTTATGGCAAAAAATAATGAGGAATGGGTATCAAGTCACATGCATGACATAAGGAAGGTTACAGGATATTAAGCGAAAATGTTGTGTTCTGGGAAAGATTTGTGTCATACAAGTGATGTGATGTGTTGAACAAATGTAGATTGCTGTAAGCATCTAATCACTTAGAGTGGGGCTGCAGTTTTCGATTTATTAATATGTAAATCCCAGAACTTCTTTCAAGTCATAGTCCCAAGGTAACTTAAGGTTTTATCAGTATATAAAACAGTGACATCTCAACTCAGACAATGCACTAAAGGTGTGAGGTTAGCATCTGTCTGTATCCCAAACTGCAGTCAAAGTGGTTCTGTTTCCAAAGTAGGAATTTATAAAATGTCACATGGACTGACTGTCTACAAATTGTGTGCCTTTTGAATAAAATAAAATGTATCTGCAAATACAAATCTGTAAATGTAAATTCATCCCATAGACTTTTGTGTGTGTGTGTGCGTGCGCATATGCGTGCAGTGTGACGGAGTGTATGCCTATGAGAGTGTGTGTGCGTGTATGAGTGTATAGTGTTGTGGGGTCACCTGTAGTGTGACATGAATCCAAGATCCTGGTTGAGGCCCTCTTCATGGGTACTGATTTGGCTATCAGCCTTTGCTGGGCAATTCTGCGTTGTTACATATCACAAAGTCAGCCTTGAAGGGTGGTTACCTGAAGATCTGAGAGCAGAGCAATTTAGAACATGAATTTCAAAAAGTAAAGCAATAGATATGAAATAATGAAGAATGGGAATGAATAACGATGTCTTGATTTTTTTGTCATTTCACACTTGAATCTCTTATCTTTATTATTTTGGTGAACCCTTCCAGAATCTCCTGCAGAAAAGTGAATTTGAATGTTCTCTGAGCTCTTTGTATTCACACAAGTTCCAGTCTGCACTAGTTTAGCACATTCTGAAGCAATTAGTATTAAATAGTGTAACCACTATATGGCACAATTAAATACAAGCAATGCACCTAAGTAATAGAATATATGCCTTTGTTCCATTATTACTTTATTTTTGAGAAAACGTTGCTAAATTGAATTCTACATTCTTAAGTTGTCTTTAAAGTTAACTCTGGGCATAACCCTCTTTCTTCTCTCAGCACCTTTTCACCACTTCCAAGCAGATTATGTTCAAGCACAATCTTGATTATCTTCATCTTTTAGCTTGTAAGAATTTTCAGACTGAGGGTCACAGGGAGTTGTATCTGGTGCCACTAAAACACTGTCACTGACCAAGGATGTTTCAGTAAGCTATTCATTGAAATGAAGGTCTTTTCTGTCAGTTTCTGCACACTATCACACTTGATAACTTCACCAAGCCAATCAGTTAAATTTTTCAAGAGAAATTTGTTTTTCAAAGATCTGAGAACATTTCTATTCTCTCCCCATATCTCACTCCCCCCCACCCCACTGCCCCCTCAAATGTAGTGTCATCTGCATTGGGGGAAGGTACGCAATTGTGAAAGACGTTTTCTGTTGTCTGACAGTGTTGAGAGCTGAGATGATATCTTGGGTCACCAGTTCAACTGCAATCAACTTTGGTTGTCAGCTGCTGGCTGTCCATAGATAGTTAACCAAAAAAAGATGAATATATTTTATTTAGCTTCTGTACTGTTCCTCATCCATTCAGTTTTGCCCCATTGCATTCTGTTCCTAAGGCAGGATTCCTTCTCTGTCTCAGTCTCTTTCCACACCTCTTTGCCCCACAACTGCCTTGTGAAGATAAGGGCCTCTTTGAGTTTCAGACATTATGGTCAATAAGGGGAAAATAATAAAAAAGGTAAGAATGCACATAGGGTATTTGAGACCATGTAAATGAATTAACAGTACAAATAGAGGTTAATGGGCATGCTTTTAGGGCATTACAGGAACAAAGTTAAAATGAAATCAAAGCTAGGGACTAAATATTCAAGGGTATATGGCTTTTCCAAATGCAGTCAGGAAGAAAAAGGGAGTGGGATAGTTGTGTTGGTACATAATAGAATAAGTACAGTAGAAAGAAATGATCTTGGGTTGGAAGGTGTAGAATCCTTTTGGGTGGAGGTAAGAAACAACAAGGGAAAGAAGACACTTGTCAGAGTCATTTTTCATCTCCTCCCCCGCCCCAACCATAGATATATTATGGATAGAAGAAATCAGGAGATCATTAGGGCATGTAAAAAAAGGTAATATGTTAATCATTAATTTTCATGTACATTGGCAAAGTCACCACAAGGAAGAATTCATAGGATACATTTAATACAGTTTCCAAGGACAACCAGGAATCAGGCTATTTTGGATCTGGTAATATGTAATGAGTCAGGTTTGATAAATAATGTCAGAGTAAAAGATCCCCAAGAAAATCGTGACTATAACATGGTAGAATTTAGCATTCATTTTGACAGTGAGAAACTTGGGACAGAAACAACTGTGCTGAAACTGAGGGCAATTACAAAAGAATGAGGGCAGAACTTGCCAGAGCGGACTAGGAAAGGGGTTTAGCAGCAAAACTGTTGAAGAACAACACATTTAAGAAATAAATTGTGACTCACAACAAGGATATATCATAGTGAGAATGGAGTAAGCCAACCAGGGTTAACTGGGTAATATAACATGGAAAGAAAAAGAACAATGTGACAAATATTAGTGGTAAGCCAGAGGACTTGGCAAGTTTGAAAAACTAACAAGAGATGACTAAAAATAAAACAAAGAGGAAGAAAATTAACTTTGAGGATAAAGTTGAAAGTAATATCAAGACGAACAGCAAGAGCTTTTTTAAATACATGAAAAACAAGGGAAAATTCAAAATGGACGTAGGCCCCTTCAGAGAATGAGGTTGGGGAATTAATAATAGGAAACCAAGAAATGGCAGACAAGTTGAATAAATACTTGATGACAGTGCTCTCCACCCTAAAGACTAATAACCTTCTAGAAAGATGGAATAATCAAAGGCCTGAGGTGGAGCAGCAAATCAATATAGCAAATATCACTCGAGAAACTAATGGGGCTAAAAGCTGATGATTCCCTTTGTCCTGTTGGGAATGCCTCCTTGGATATTCAAGGATGTTGAGATGCCGGTGTTGGATTGGGGTGGACAAAGTCAAAAGTCACACAACACCAAGTTATAGTACAACACATTTATTTAAAGTTCCAAGCTTTTGGAGCACTGCTCCTTTGGCAGGTGAAGTAGAGGGAGGTGCATAGACACAGAATTTATATTTTGATTTTCTTTTAATGTGTTTCGGGTGGAAGCTGGAGAGGTGAAGCATCATGAGGTTATCTGTGGGCTTGCGGTATATATTGAGGTTATATATTCTGTGCCTGTGCACATCCCTCCACTGCACCTGCTTTTCGAAAGCTTGTGATTTTAAATAAATCTGTTGGGCTATAACCTGGTCGTGTGACTTTTGAAATTAAATGAGGTAAGTTTTAAAGATTATAAATAGATGGTAGTAATCTTTCAAAAATCCTGAGATTTTTTAACAAGTCCCAGAGGATTAGAAAAATACCAAAGTTACACTCTTAGTCCAAAAGGGGAAACAGCCAAAAAAGTAAGTAACTCCAGTCCAGTTTTGTTAACATCTGACATTAGGAAAATGTTAGGCCATAATCAAAGACAGCACAGTTTCATGACATATTCCCTGGCAACTTGATGGGAATTCTTTGAAGAGGCAACAAGCAGGATGGATAAAGGGGACCCAATGGATGTAATATATTTGGATTTCTAGAAAGTTTTTGATAAAGTACTACAGGTTTAGCTGCTTAACACCATCGACTTCTGTTTTGTTAGGGGTAGCATATTGGCAAGGGTAGAAGATTGGGACAATAATAATTTTAAAAAACAGCAAGCTAGGATAAAGTGGTGTTTTCAGGCTGGCAACCTGTAACTTGTTGATTGACATAGGGTTTGTCCTTGGGCCACGATTATTTAGAATACATAAGACCATAAAATATCCAAGCTGAATTGGGCCATTTAGTCCATCAAGTCTGTTCCACCATTCAATCGTGGCTGACACATTTCTCAGCCCCATTCTCCTGCCTTCTCCCATGACCTTTGATCTTATTACTTATCAAGAATCTCTGTCTTAAATACACTCAGTAATTTGGCCTTCACAGCTTTCTGTGGTAATGAATGCCACAGATTCATGAGCCTCTGGCTGAAGGAATTCTTCTTTGTCTCAATTCTAAAGAGTCATCCATTCACTCTAAGCCTGTGCCCTTGGGTCCTAATCTCTGATCCTAGTGGATACAGCTTCTCCATGTCCACTCTAGGGCTCTCAGTATTCTGTAAGTTTCGATCAGATCTGGATGTTGGTTTGCTTGCTGAGCTGGGAGGTTCATTTCCAGATGTTTTGTCACCCTACCATGTAACATCTTCAGTGGGCCTCAGGTGAAGCAGTGTACATGATTCCTGCTTTCTATTTATATGTTTGGGTTTCTTTGGGTTAATAATGTTATTTTCCATGATGATGCCATTTCCTGTTCTTTTTCTCAGGGAGTGGTAGATGGGTTCTAACTCGATGTGTTTGTTGATAGAGTTCCAGTTGGAATGCCATTTGTTTAGGGATTCTCGTGCATGTCTCTGGCTTGTCCTACGATGGATGCGTTATCCCAGTCGAACTGGTGTCCTTCCTCATCTGTATGTAAGGATACTAGTGAGAGAAGGTCATGTCATTTTGTGGCTACTTGGTGTTCATGCATCCTGGTGGCTAGTTTTCTGCCTGTTTGTCCCGAGTAGTGTTTGTTACCGTTCTGCACAGTATTTTGTTAATGAGGTTAGTTTTGCTTTTGTATTCGAAAAGAATGGGTACCCAATGAACACAGTCCGCCGATTTTTCAGCAACAAATCCAAACAAGCCAACAAAACACGTCCAAAACCCCTAGCCACTCTCCCCTACATCAAAGACATCTTGGAAATGACTGCCAAACGACCTCAGACCCCTTGGCATCATGGTAGCTCACAAGCCCACCAACACACTAAAACAGCAGCGAATGAATGTGAAAGACCCTATACAGACAACAAGCAAATGACATCACCAACCCAAATATATAAATAGAAAGCAGGAATCATGTACACTGCTTCGCCTGAGGCCCACTGAAGGTACTACCTAGTAGGGTGATGAAACATGGAAATGAACCTCCCAGCTCAGCCAGCAAACTTACATCCAGAACCTCAACCTGAGCTACAAATCTTCTCAAAACTCGCTTTCAATCAGATCCCCTCTCATCCTTCTAAATTTCATTGAATACAGATCGAGTCCTCAACGGCTCTTCATGTGACAAGCCCTTAATCCCCAGGATCATTCTTGTAAACTTCCTCTGGACTCCCTCCAATGCCAGTACATCATTTCTTGGATATCTGGCCCAAAGCTGCTCACAATGCTCCAAACGCACCCTGACCGAAGACTCATATATCCTCAGTATGCATTTCTGATGTTGTATTCTAGCCCTCTTGAAATGATTGCTAACATTGTATTTACCTTCCTAACTGTCAACTAACATGTGTATTAACGTTAAGATAATCCTGAACTAGGACTCCTAAATCCTTTCCAAAGCCTGTCCCTATTCAGAAAATAGTCTGCACCTCTATTCTTTCTACCAAAGTGCATTACTTCACACTTTCCCACATTGTTTTCCATCTGCTACTTCTTTGCCCACTCTCCTAGGCTGTCTAATTCCTTTGGCAGCCTCCCTGCTCACTCAATGCTATCTGTCCCTCCACTTTGTGTCACTTGCAAACTTAGCAACAATGCCCTCAGTTCCTTCATCCAGATCATTAATGTATAACGTGAATAGTTGTTGTCCCAACACTGAACCCTGCAGAACTGAACTAGTCATTCGCTGCCATCCTCCAAAAGATTAATTTACACCCCCCCCCACCCCTGCCTTCTTCCAGTCAGCCAATCCTCTATCCATGCCAGTACCTTGCTCCAACATCATGGGTTCTTGTTTAGCAGCTTCCTTTGCGGTACTTTGTCACAGGCCTTCTGGAAATCTCTCGCTCTGCTTTGTCTAACTTGCCTGTTACCCCCTCGAAGAATTCTAACAGATTTATCAGACCTGACCTCTTCTTGATGAAGCTGTATTGACTCAGCCCGATTTTAACATGCACTCACAAGTACTCTGCAATCTCATCCTTAATAACAGACTCTAAAATCTCACCAACAACCGGGGTCAGACTATCCAGCCTGTAATTTCCTGTCTTCTGCGTCCTTTGCTTCTAAAACAGGAATGTTACATTAACAATGTTCCAGACCTCTGGGGCTCTCCTTGACTCATAGAGTCAAAGAGATGTACCTTTCAGTCCAACTTGTCCATACCAACCAGATATTCTAATCTAATTTAGTCCCACCTGCCAACACTTGGCCCATATCCCTCCAAACCCTTCCTATTCATATACCCATCCAGATGCCTTTCAAATGCTGTAATTGTACCAGCCTCCACCACTTCCTCTGGCAACTCATTCCATACATGCACCACCGTCTATGTGAAAATGTTGCCACTTAGATCCCTTTTATATCTTGTTGCTCTCACCTAAACCTATATCCTGTAGTTCTGGACTCCCCCACCCCAGGGAAAAGACCTTGTCTGTTTACCCTATCCATGCACCTCATGATTTTATAAACCTCTATGAGGTCACCCCTCAGCCTCTGACGCTCCAGGGAAAACAGCCCCAACCCATTCAACCTCCCTCTATAGCTCAAACCCTCCATCCCTGACAACATTCATGTAGATCTTTTCTGAACCCTTTCAAGTTTCACAACATCGTTCCGATAGGAAGGAGACCAGAATTTCACACAATATTCCAATACCTTCACAGTTTCCTTCAGACTTATTAATGACTTGGATGAGGGAGTGGATTGCACTATAGTGCAATAACACAAAAATAGATGTATAAGGTTAAAAATCACACAACACCAGATTATAGTCCAACAGGTTTAATTGGAAGCACTAGCTTTCGGAGTGCTGCTCCTTCAGGTACCCTGATGAAGGAGCAGCGCTCCGAAAGCTAGTGCTTGCAAATAAACCTGTTGGACTATAACTTGGTGTTGTGTGATTTTTAACTTTATACACCCCAGTCCAACACCGGCCCCTCCATATCAAAAATAGATGGAATGACAAGTGGTAAGGATGACACACACAATCTGCAGAGGAATAAAACAGATTATGCTAGTGAGCAAACACTTAGCAGATGAAACATAATATGGGAAAATGTGAGGTAATGCATTTTGGTAACAAGAAAAGGGGAGCTGAATATTATTTAAAAGGAAAAAGCTGCAGCATCGAGAGTTTTGGAGTCCTAGTACATAAATCACAAGGCTAGCATGCTGGTTCAGCAGGTAATGGGGGAAGGCAAATGGAATCTTAGCCTATTTTTCAAAGGCAATGGAGGATAAAAGAATGGAAGTCTCGTTAGAATTATGCAAAGCGCTAGTTTGATCACACCTAGAATATTATGAACCATTTGCTTTTCCTTACCTAAAAAAAGATATTGCAGCATTGGGACAGTGCATTGAAAAGTTTCACTAGATTAATCCTCGGTATAGAGGGACTTCCTGATCATGAGAGGTCGAATAGGTTAAATCTATACTGATTGGAATTTAGAAGAATGCAAGACAACCTAATTGATTGTCTTGATTGATTGATTCTAATTGAAGAATCTTAGCATATTGTCAAGGAGCTTGACAGGATAGATGCAGAGAGGTTGTTTCCCCTATGGGAGAATTTGGATTAGAAGACATCCGAGAGTCAGGGGTTGCCCTTTTCAGACAAGATGAGGAACTTCTTCTGAGGGGAGTGAATCTCTGGAATTCTTCCACACAGAGGGTTATTAAGACGGGATAATTAAGTATATTCACGTCTGAAATTGACAAATTTTTAATCAGTAAAGGAATAAATGGTTTTGGGAAAAAGGCAGGAAATTGAAGTTGAGAATTATCTGATCAGCCATGATCTCATGGAATGGCAGAGCAAACTGGATGGGCTGAATGGCCTACTTCTTCTCCTGTATCTTGTGGTCTTATTTGTTCGTAGCTTTTCAGAAACCAACCCATATGATTCCGCCTTAATCAATAGCATCAGATTGCTATGCCAACTCTTTTCTAGATAATTAATTCCACTCTGTGCCTTGTTTCCTTCCCTAATCCCTTAAGAGGCCATGATCTTTCAGAGTCATGTTAATCTGAATGGAAACCAGTTGGCCAATTGTTGCCCGAGGGACCTTATTAGCATAGATGGAAATATTGTCACTTCAAAGCTGCACCAGTGAACTGCAGCATTTACTGAAAAATCACTCCCATAAATAACAAATGTGTGTAAGGACAAAAGAGGCGCACCCTTGAAAGATAATTTCTAGAGAAACTTTCAACTGGTTGCAGAATCTAGACATGGGCTGTGATTTGGCCTTTTTATTTCACTGTAAATTTATTTTTCCCACACTTAATTGCAATTTTTCCTCAAGTAATTGTGCTGGATAATTCTGAGAGTTAGTGCTCAACAAAACAACACTGTACACTCATTCAACACTTTTCTAACAAGAAATTCCTGCAATTAGTTTGATTTAGGTTACGTCTGTATGCACTACACCAGCTCAGATTCTCAAACCCAAATATACTGTTAAACCCAATCTATCTCTTCACCTACAAAAAAGCAAGTCTAAAAAAGCAAATAATTGTTGGGGAGGCAATCTTTAGCCAATGAAGTTGCTTTAAATGGCCCTAAAACTGGTCAACTTGGGAGATTCAATTGTACAGGTGTCAAAATTGCACAGCCTGTAGCATATGCTAAGACTATTGTTCTTGCCTGGACTTGAAAAACCAACTGTTCCAGAGAAGTTGTGCTTAAGGACTCAGTGACATGATACTACAACAATAGAGCTGTTGACTAATCACAGTAATGAACCTCTATAAGTCTACAACAGAGTCAGACAAGAGATGAGGAAAACACCCTAGTAGTGAAGAGTTTTGGGAACCATTAGTCAAAAGTAACCTGTTCATCACAAGCTGCATTTACCAGATGCCACCTCTTGTATTGCTCATATACCATGTCCCCATGTAATGGATAATGGTGGTGTAGTCATAATGTCACTGCAGTAGTCATTCAGACACCGGAGCTATTGCTTTGGTGGTAAGAGTTCAAATTCCACTATGACAGCAGGTGAAGTTTAAATTAACGTTGTTAGTCAATCTGGAAGGAAAAGCTAGTCTCAGTAATGTTGTGTGTGAAAACCTTGTCTTTGTCATATAAACCCATTGGATTCACTGATGCCTTTAGGAAAGGAAATCTGTTATCCTTCCTGTTTACACATGTCTTCAGGTCAACAATAATGTGATTCACTGTTAACTGTCTTCTGAAATGACATAGAAAACCACTAGGGACAAGAACAATTAGAAAAGGGCAACAAATGCTGGCCTTGTCAACAACCCCCATGTCGCGTGAAGGAACAAAATATTATGCAGGTTCCTGAAAGATGTTTTGGCATATCGGCTTCCCATGCTGCACGCATTCCTATGTTTCAATAGTATACCATTGACACCTGGAGCATTCTTACACACTGTATTGAAGCACAGTGTTGGAATATAGATACTGTTGAGGATAACTGAGCCTGTTTGAGTTGCACAACAGATAGAGTGAACCATATTCTGAACCACAATAAAACCTTAAGTTATGGCAGACTTAGGCCATTCATTCCATTGAGTCCTCTTCATCATTCAAACACAACTGATATGTTTCTGAAACCAATTCTCTTGTCGTCTTCCCACAGCCTTTGATCCCCTTACTCAAGAAGGACCTATCTACTTCTGTCTTAAATACACTCAGTGATTTGGCCTCCATAGCCCCTTGCACCAATGAGTTCCATAGATTCACCACCCTCTGGCTAAATAATTTCCTCCTCCTCTCAGTTCAAAAGCATTGTTGCATCACTTTAAGACTGTGCCCTCAGGTCCTAGTCTCTCCCACTAGGAGAAGTGTCTTCTCCATGTCCAAACTCTACAGACCTGTCAATATCCAAGTTTCAGTGAGATCCTGTTTCATCCTTCTCAACTCCATTGCATTCAGACCCAGAGTCCTCAGCTGCTCCTCATATGATAAGCCCTACATCCCTGGGATCATTCTTGTGAACTTCCTGTAGTGCACTCCAACACCAGCACATCCTTCCTTAGATACGAGGCCCAAAACTGCTCATAATATTCCAAATGTGGTCTGACCAGAACTTATACAGCCTCAGCAGTACATCCCTGCTGTTGTATTCTAGCCCTCTCGAAATGAGTGCGAACATTGCATTTGTTTTCCTAACGGACAGTCTTTCAAAACATACTTTTTCAGTCTTTTGTTTTGTATTCATAGCTAGCTGAAACCGATATGTCATCATTCTCATCACAACCACCACCACACACCCCCCTCACCTTTCATTGTCCTCTGCTGGTTTTTAAAGGTTTCCCAAGCCACTGGCTTCCCAGTGATCTTCACCACATTCTAAGCTTTTCCTTTTGCATTTTTCCTGCCTTGACTTGCCTTGTCAGCCATGGTTGCCTCGTTCTCCCCTTTCTTCTTCCTTGGGACGAATTTCTGCTCTGTTTCCCGAATTACCCCCAGAGACTCCTGCCATTGCTGCTCCACAACCTTCCTTGCTAAGCTCCCATTCCAGCTTGCCAGTCTAAGAGTTGACATCATCTTCTCATTTGTTTTGCTTGTTTATCTGCTGTGATGGATTCCATCTCCTTGTTGAGCTAAAACTGTAAGTTTCCAAGGTGCCATTGAAACAGGTGAACTGTATCAAGTCAGCATCTTACAAATTGGAGGCTGTCCAACTGAGAGAACCTGGAGCATCCATTCTCTATGCAGGCTGAATTGGGCTTATCACTGGTAACTATCTCTCATGTTATGTTAGCACTGCATTGCAAGTGAAGAATCCCTCTCCAGAATGCAAACCTGGCCCAATATTTGTGGAGATGCTGAGCTATCTAAACATCGGGAAACCCTTTAGAGCTGCCCAGTTGAGTCCAAAGCAATGCAAAGCACTATGTGTAACACTAGCCTGGTTGCAGGGGTTGCTGGAACCACAAAATGTTTTGATTTCTATCCATCTTTGGACTTCACTCAAGATTTTTATTTTCAGGTATTACTCCCTTAGCTTTCAGCTCTCCGAAAGAATCCACAAGGAGATGGTGTTATGTGCCCATCACTGGAAGGTTTGTTTTGAGTGTCCACATGCTGGTGGACTTGCATGTTTCATGTCTGGTGCCGAAACCCCCTCAAAGTTCTTCTGAACTTATGGCTTGCCGCTTCGAGGAACTTCGTTTCCAAGATCCATCACGAGAAGGCACGGCTAAACGCTTGACAATGGAGAGGCTGTGTATTAACAGAGACTAACACGTTTGTCTCTCATTTATGCACCGCTGCTCACCAGAGAGGGCAGGTGAAAACGAGAAGCAAACTAAAGCACAACAGTAGAAAGCTTCCGATTTTTCCTCATCCATGCAGTAAATGTATTACATAATGCAGTGGTGAAATATTTTTGCCCAAAACATTAAAGGCCCACTGTTCAAATCCGTATTCTAATTTGTACAGGAGTTGAAATAATTTGCCGCAAACCTGCTGAGATGTGAGAAAACAATTCATTCAAGAGAGTTTTGGTTTTAAATTGAAAAATTGACAAACTTCACCTCTGATGCTCGTTCACCAGAGGGAACAAGAGGAAGCACATTACATCATTCAGTCAAGTGCCATGTGTTTACTAGCTTGAGAACACAGCCAGTCAGCGAAGGAGAACAATTTGCCACGAATAGGCTAAGAACAAAGAATTGCTCAGTGTTCCGCAATATTCTTTTTGTACCACTCTACAGAAGCCAGAAATAGAAGTTTGAAAAGATGATTCTGACAGATACCACATGTTGGATTGGTTCCTCCTTTCTCTCTCTTCCATCCCCCACTTCTCCATTCAGACCCACTCATTCATGCAAGTATTCAGTTCACTTGTTTCTTGTAGCCTCTGCTTTCTGTTCTTTATTTTTTAGCTGACAGTGTAATCCTCTTGAGATGGGTGGAGGAGTGGAAAGAGAGAGATGGTGGAGCAGGATAAGAAGGATTTCCCAAATCCCATTAAGTGAGAAAGGAAATGAAGTGTAATCAGAAAGAATCTCATCATAATACTGTAATACTGATAAATTAACAAGTAAAAGCAACACAGAAATCTGATGAAACCCAGTTCTCTGGACTCTCAGTTTGGGCAGCTAGACCACTGAATGGTCTTTATCTCATCATAGGTAAAGGTAAGGCTCTGTAATGACACGATGGCACCTTACGTTTATTTAACTCCTTTAACATCAGAAAATGTCCCAAGTGCTTCACTGCCATTTGTGGAGCAACCAAAATCAACAATATATATAAGGCCAAAATGAGAAGAACACATATCTTGGAAGATCTGAGACCAGAGCAGATTGCAGAGATATTGATGGATTTGAACTCAAGGATGAACATTTGAAATTGAAGCTTGTAGGTCAGTTGGCATGAGGATTCTCATATGAATTTTCTTTTGAGAGTTTATTTCTTTTCTGTATGCCTGTTCCATAGTTCAAAGAGAATTCTGTGTGGTTCTTTGGAGTCAACTGTCAATGTTTTATTTCACTTATCAAGGAACGGTCTTAATTACGAGTAGGCAAGTTAGCAGCTCAATTGAAAACCATTGTCCAAAATAAATCATGTTTTGTTTGTTTTTCTTAAACGTTTGTCTTCTCTCTGTTATTCAGCCTGTTGTTTTAAACAAACACCGAATGCTGGGAAACTCAGCAGATCTGGTAGTATCTGTGGAGACAGAAACAGAGTTAACGTTTCAAATCCAGTATGTCTTTGGACTCGAAACAATAACTCTGTTTCTCTTTCCACAGATGCTGCCAAGACCTGCTGAGGTTTGGAACCCTGAAGATTTCTTCATTCTGATCCTTGCTCTCCAGCATTCTTCAGAGAAGAGCTATTTTTGATATTGTTGCAGCCAGACACAGTATAAGATTCTCCAACTCATTATGGTTCTAGCCAGGATACCTCAAACTGTTGGTTATTGGGAGAAAGCAGAAACAGGATACTGAGTTGGATGGTTAGCCATGATCGTATTAAATGGCTGAGAAGGCTCAAAGGGCCGAATGGCCTCCTGCTCCTATTTCGGTGTTACTCCCAAGTGAGGACGAATAATAATGGTTCCCCTTCTTTATTCACCCAACCCTTCAGTTGGTGTAACAATGTTAACCTGAAAAAGAATCTGTTCCCTTGTGAATACCTTTCTCCCAGACACCATGGCCTTTTTAAAAAGGAGCCAATTTATCAGGTCTTCTTGAGTTACAAAGAGTGAGTTTATTGATTACTCTTTATGAGATGAATTAGCAGGCATCCACATATGGTTGAAATTGAAGGTGGGCTCAAATGGATGGAAATTTTAAAAAAAGGTTTTATTAAAATGGATCTAAGGATCAGTCTGAGTTGTCCATGAAAAGCAGATCATTGAACATTGCGGCCATTGCAGTGAAGGTTACCAGTAGTGTTGACATTTGGCATTGAACAAACCAGTAGGGTATTTGAGGTGTCTGAAAGTTAGCTGTAAGCGACAATTCCATGAGTATGAATATTTCAGACTGTTGCTTAACTAGTATGTGAGATAGCTGTCCCAATTTTGGCAGTAGCTCCCAGATATTAGTGAGGAGACTTTGAAGGGTCAACAGGGCTGAGTTTGCTATTTTGGTGCATTGGTCGATGCCAGGTGGTCCATCTAGTTTCATTTCTTTGAGAATGTTTTAGTGGTTTTATTACAACTGAGTGCCTTGATAAGCCTGTTCAGAGGGCAGTTAAGAGTCAACCATATTTCTGTGATCTAGAACTACATGTAGGCCAGACCAGACAGATTTTCATTCCATAAGGGACATTAGTGAACTAGATGGGTTTTCTTTTTACAATAAAAACCGAAAGAACTGCAGACGCTATAAATCAGAAACAAAAACAGAAATTGCTGGAAAAGCTCAGCAGATCTGGCAGCATCAGTGGAGAGAAATCAGAGTTAACGTTTAGGGTTGAGTGACCCTTTCTCAAAACACACTTCTGATGAAGGGTTGCTCAAACCGAAACGTTAACTCTGATTTCTCTCCACAGGTGCTGCCAGATCTGCTGAGCTTTTCCAGCAATTTCAGTTTTTGTTTTGAGTTTTTACAATGGCGGGTTTGTGGAATAACCAACAATACAAACGTGATTCAGATCAGCAAAACCAGTTGGATGGAATCTGCAAATAAACGTCAAAGTGATACTGAAATAGCGCTTGTTATGTGAGGTTGTAGTTCGGACCCCTCGCAGCAGTTTGGGGAGCACCTGAACAACAACAGTGAATCTTGAGTATGAGAGGAAGTGTGTGCCAAACTCCCATTGTGATCCAACATAGTGACAGGGGTCCTTGCTTTGAGTTCTATCAGATTCTAAGAAAATAAGTCAGTTATTTTAAATAAGATATTGTTATATTTGACAAATCAAAGCATTGAACTTTCTTTCCAATGAGGTCGAAGGAGGCTGGTTGTTAGCTTACTGATGTTGACAAATAATTAATTCTCCAGCGTCTTCAAATAGTATTGAAAGGTATCTACCAGGCAGGGAAGGTGATAATGCAAAGAAGCAAACAGAACTTTGTCAGGATAGTTCATACTGTCTAAAAGCAAATTACTGCGGATGCTGGAATCTGAAACCGAAAGAGAAAATGCTGGAAAATCTCAGCAGGTCTGGCAGCATCTGTAAGGAGAGAAAAGAGCTGACGTTTCGAGTCTAACTGACCCTTTGTCAAAGCTTTGACAAAGGGTCAGTTAGACTCGAAACGTCAGCTCTTTTCTCTCCTTACAGATGCTGCCAGACCTGCTGAGATTTTCCAGCATTTTCTCTTTTAGTTTATACTGTCATTCAGTTTTGAAAAGGTACAGAGACAATGATAGTATATGAATGTACATGGAGTGACTAAGATATTAATCTGGAAGAGGACATGGTTCTTTGAAGGAAGAATAATGAATATCAGGGAGTGAATTGCAGGCTGCAATCGAATTGAAGGTTTCAGTTTTATCATTTTGCATGTGTGACAAATGAAAAGTTGATTGCATACTTAGACTGCTTTTGTGAAGATATCTGATACTTTTAATTACCTTGGATGACCTACGTGCTAAATATTCTATTTTCTAGTGGCTCCAGTCATTCTTTCTACTTAATTATGTCTTTGGCGCTGTTTCATTAAAGGCAAGTAAATTACACAAAGTTTGGAGTTCAGGCTATGTCTTGGAAAATGTAATGCCTTTGAGGGATTCAGGTGGAAGAAGAAAGGCATTGAACTCACTCTGCCGTGTGAAACATGGGTGCTCATTTTAAGACTATGCCTTTGTGGTGAAACCTGGGAAGGGCTTGTCATACTCTTTTTATTATTATTACCAAGTTGTAAACCTCTATTCTTCTGTGTCAAGCAACTCTTCATCCTGCCCAATTAAGTGCCCCCCCTCACTCCTCAATTAACTAGCTCAGTTGCCCTTTGGTTTGTGGCATATCAGTAGTAGAATGGTTGCTAACTCTGCTATGTAACAAGTAGCTACATTTCAAAGAGTAAATAATGGTGAGAATGCTTGGATGTTTTGGAGAATAAGATGGTTTGCAAATGTGAGGTTTTCCTGTATTGTACAATCAATTAAAACTTGTGTATTTCCCATCCATTTAATGCTAGTCTTCAAAGCCATCTTTGAAACGGAATCGTGTGGGAGTTAGGAGCATTTTAAAATGTCCTTCAATGTTGGCTCTTACTCGTTGCTCTAATCACTCAGCCCTTTTCATGTAACAGTTCCAGGGCACAGTGAATTGGGGCATTTCAACTTCATCTGAACAGCCTCTTCATCAATCTCAGTAATAGCACTGTCATTGTAATCTCCTCCTCCCCCCCCTCCCCCCCCCATTCCTCCTTATTCTGATGGCCTACCAGTGATTACTAAATAGTTTCCAAGAGCACAGCAGAAGGTGACTGTTCAGTCCATTGTGCATGTGATGGCTCTTCGAAAGTGCTATCCATTAGTCAACCTATCTCATTAGTTACCCATGGCACTCCGAGTATATCTAGTGCTCTTTTTTAAGTTAATACTGATTTTTTTCCACCATCCCATCAGCACTGACCTCCATCCTTCAAAACATAATAAATTAAAAATATTTTCAACATCCACCCCTCCTCACCCCCCCCATTATCTTAAATCTGTCTTAAACTGGCTACACCACCAATAGAGGAGGCAGTTAGACTGCAATTTAAAAAGCAGTAACATATGGGGTTACAGGTGGAAGACGAGAACAGCACTTGGTGAAATACCAGAAAGGAGAAAGTGAGGTCTGCAGATGCTGGAGATCAAAGTTGAAACTTTATTGCTGGAACAGCACAGCAGGTCAGGCAGCATCCAGGGAACAGGAGATTCGACGTTTCGGGCACAGGCCCTTCTTCAGGAATTCCTGAAGAAGGGCCTGTGCCCGAAACGTCGAATCTCCTGTTCCCTGGATGCTGCCTGACCTGCTGTGCTGTTCCAGCAATAAAGTTTCAACGAAATACCAGAAAGCCAACTAAGATGCCTCTGTGCTGTAATAACTGTGTGATTCAGTTCATCGTGACCATGCTGACTTTCAGCAACAAGAATTCAGCTTGTCCCACACACTGGCCCTTTTCCCATAGCCCTGCAATTATTTGTCCTCTTCAGGTACTTACTCAATCGTTTTTTTGTAGCCGGAATTGAATCTGCCTCCAACATCCCTGCAAGTAGTGCGTTCCAGATCCTAACCACTGACCTATTTTACTTCCTCTTTAAAATCCAAATTCCCAAATGATAAATTATTATACCCCAAATCATTGTACGCATATATCCCCAGATCTCTCTGATCCTGTCCCCAATTTCTTTTCTATTGCCTCTCTTTGTTCGTTCTTTCCATCAAATATGTCTCATCATATACCTCTGCAGTAAATTGTCCAACTTGCCCATCTCCTGTTGAAATCTGTCATTAATCACAATTCTTCCAAACTTTATGCTCCATCACATTTTGAAGTTGTGCCCCTTACACCCAGGTTTATGTTGTCAATATGCTTCAAGGACAGCAGTGATCCTAATACTGACCACGGGAACCTTGCTGTATACTATCCTCCAATCTGAAAAACGCTGTTCTGTGCACCACAAATGTCTGTTTCCTGAGTCTCGCCAACTCTTATATCCATGTTGCCATTGGTGATCCATGGAGTTTATCAAGCACCACATCGATTCACTATCCTCCATCTGTACCCTCATCAAGCAAACAACTCAATCAGGTTAGATAAACATAATTTGCCTTCACTGAAAACCACCACATCTGTGGAGAGAGAACAAGCTAACATTTTGAGACATTTAGACTCAAAACATTAGCTTGCTGTCTCTGTATGGATGCTGCGTGACCTATTATTTCCAGCATTTTTAAATTTGTCTTCAACAATTCCATCCTTGATCAGTCCACTATTGTTAAAATTGAGCATTCATTAGGATTATCAATTCTAAAAGCTTTCCTGGCACCAATGTTAGTTGCCATCCTTGCAACTTGGCATACTTTTTTAAAAAATTTACAATATTCCCATTGTCTGATTGTCCTGTTGTCCTGCCAATGAAAACAGCTCCCTACAACACCATCAGAACCCATCACTTTTTAACACTTCTACTAAATCTCCTAATGACTGAGTTATTATTGTTTTTCCCATAGGGGAGGTGCGCCTGACCCCAGAAGACTACGCCAGAGCTCAGAAGTACTGCAAATATGCAGGCAGCGCCCTACAGTACGAAGACGTGGGGACCGCGGTGCAGAATCTCCAGAAGGCCCTCAAGTTGCTCACTACAGGGAGGGAATGAGTCCCAGCCCAACTGTACCCACACGTAATTTGTGTCCTCTCCACTGGCACAAAGAACTAACCAGTATGTTGCTCCACTCCACCCTTGCGTAACTAAAGAGCCTTTTGTTTCCCCATTGGCATCCCACTTTGATCAACGGGCCATGATGCATTATTTTATCCCAGTGGAAAGAAGAATATGCCTTGGGTGCCAGGTATAAATATTAATGGCTTGTGTCTCCTAGCTAAGGACTTTTTTTAAAATGGCACTTGTGATGGCAACACTAAAGAAAAGTGCATCAGGTTCTTAAATTCTGCTGCTTTTTCTGTGATGTAACTGTCTTGTCTACGGGCATTACAGTAATTTAATGTAACTATAGTATTCCCTTTCACAGCACTGAGCAGGTTAAGTGGGGGTATCATGTCCTACTTGGCTCATTCCAACAGCAGAGCATAATTCACACATCAACCCCCTCCCTTCTCTTTCCCAACTTCCTGACATCTTGTCTAAGAAGAGCCAGGTCCATAGCTGTATGTTATGCAAGTTAGCTCGACTTTCAAATCCAGCTCGCTTCTCAGGCTTCAGATATCATGGGGCTTTTACAAATGCAAAAAGTGCAAATGCACCTCAGAACAGTGGGACACCATGTTCTTCCAAGCACATTTGAAAGAAGGGTGGTGGGTATCTTAATTTTGTGCACAGTTGTTTTCGAAGCATATCTTAGATGTTATTTGCACAGACAGCCAAACCTCATGGTGCCAGTCAGCAGCACCTTCCACTGTCTTTTGAAACCCAATTTGAATGTTTATCCGAATATCCATTCAGAGGAGTAATGTAGCTTTGGAGTTCATATAACCAGTTGCCAGAGGAGATGTTCAGTATGCATGGAGAAGTGTCATTAAGCATGATGTCTTGTAATAAATAAATGTGTATCAGACTGTTTCTCTTTATTTCTGGGATGTAAGGTGAGATAAATTGCACCAGCTGTTAAGAGAGTGGTGTGTGTGTGTGTATGGCTAACAATAAAAATTACCATTCATTAATTGTTTGCAAAATAAAATAAGCTTACTGCAACATAGAGTCAACGCATAATAGGTTTAACATTATACAATTGTTCTTGACTTGCTCATGACAAAGAAATTTAATAAAGAATCATTGCCCATTTGGCGGTATTTCTCAAACCAAGCAAAATGCCATCATCAGTGAGTACGTCCACTTCCCATTGGCAACCAGATCCAGTGGGTCAGATTGCGACAAATGTGAAGTGGTTCCACCTTTTTGTTACTTGTGCTGATCAAACCAGAACAGAAATAAAACAAATGCATTGGACTTGTCACTTTATTGTACCATTCTGTCTATGACAATGAGGTATTCACTCTACAGTGCACATTGTGACTATGTTGCCCATCTTTCATGTTTGTTATATCTGTCTCTAATAAAAGTAATCAAGTCTGCAGCATAATATGTGAGGATTTTTTAAAAATCATTTGTGTTAGGCATGGTTCCTAGGCAGTGTTCTCATCTCAACTCAAAGTATGGATGTTAGTCCCACTCCAGAGACTTGAGTGCTATATCTAGGTTGATATTCCAGTGTAGTATGGCACATGTGAAAGCTGGCATCAGGGTCCCAAATATGGGGAGAGAAATGTGCCTTGAGCAACCTTCATTTGTCGGTCTAAATATCACTCAAGCTATCTTGCCATTTATCTTGTTGCTGTCCAGAATAGCTTACTATGTGCACATTGGCTGGTGCATTCCACTGTTGCAGATCAAAAGCATTTTCTTGATTCTAAGGCATTTTGGAGCATTGTCAAAGGTTCTTTGTATTCATAGAATGGTTCCAGCACACAGCTGTTTGTGCCATGTCATGTTTATGCTGGCTCTCTGCAGGAGTAATTGAATTAGTCCCACTCCCAGCCTTACAAATTTAACATCATAGGATCAGTTAGTGTTGTTGGCTGGACCATCTTTTATTGACATTTCCAAATGCCCCAGTGGGCAGTTAAGAGCCAAACACATTGCTACAGCTCTGGAGTCACGTGTATTCCAGACAAGGTAAGGGATGGAAGCTTTCCTTCCCTAAAAAACATTAGTGAACCAAATGGGTTTTAAGTGACAATTGACAGTCATGACATGGTAGCCAAAGGCTGTTTTTTTTTATTGGATTCATATTTTACCATCTATCGTAGTGGGATTCAAACCATGGCCCCAGAATAATAATCTGGTTCCTGAGCGACCAGTTCAGTGCCTTGACACCACCTCGTCCCCAAGTTATAAATCACAACACCAGATTATAGTTCAACAGCTTTATTTGGGAGCACTGCTTCTTCATCAAGTAGCTGTGGAACAAGACAATAAGACACAAAATTTAGAGCAAAAGATTACAGTGACATGCAACTGAAATGATATATTGAACAAACCTAGATTGCTAGGCGAAAGTGAAGACTGCAGGTGCTGGAGATTATAGTCAAGATTAGAGTGGTGCTGGAGAAACCTCACATGCTGCCAAACCTAGATTGCTGTTAAGTCTTTCATCTCTTAGCATAGGTTGCAGGTTTCGGTTCACTCGTATATAAATCCCAAAACTTCTTTTTCATCACGTTCTCGAGATAACTTAAAGTCCCGTTTGAAAGCCACGACTGAACCAGCTTCCTCCACGCAGTGTTTTCAAGATGCTAAACACACGCTGATAAAAAAGGATTTTCATTATGGAGATAATGTTGCCGTTGACCCCAAATTGCTGTTCTCTCGATCTGAGGGTTCCAGCTCTCCTGTATATTCATCATGTTGATAGTTTATATATTTTGTTTTTATTTGCATAGAGCAATTATCAATGTCACACATTGGATAACCAATTATATTAGAGGAGGCCTCTCGTGGCGGTGGCAGCAGTAATGCCAGGCAAAGCTGGACACAGTTCCACCCTAGCCCGGGGTTTCCGGCAAGTGAGGACCAAGTCCCAGACTGAATTCCCCCGGCCCAGACTCTCGGACTAAGCTTGGGATCCAGGTCCACAATTGGTCCCGGGCGCCTGAAGGTGGAGAAAGACTGTCACGGCCCCCGTGTATCCGTCTCCCGATGTGGTGATTTCCTGGCATGGTGGTGTTGTGCCAGTGCAGTTGTCACATTGCTGTGTAGAGATCTTCTCCAGTGTCCAGATATTCCAGAGGCCCGCAGGCAGTCTTGGCCTGGCATGGTGGCCATCTTCAGAGGAGACTTCTGGCCCAGTATCCAAATGTCTGGCATGCCCTTCTCATCCCGGTATCCAACTGCCTGGCGTGGCCAACCCATCCCGGTATCCACCTGCCTAGTGTGGCAGTCTCATCCTGGTATCCAACTGCCTGGCATGGGCAACTCATCCTGGTATCCAACTGCCTGGCATGGCTGTCTCAACCCTGTATCCAACTGTCTGGCATAGCTGTCTAATCCCGGTATCCAACTGCCTGGCGTGGCTGTCTAATCCCGGTATCCAACTGCCTGGAGTAGCTGTCTCATCCCGGTATCCAACTGCCTGGTGTGGCTGTCTCACCCCAATAACGTCTTCAGGAAATTCCATCAATCTTGAATCGGCCTTCGGCCCAGTATCCAACTGGGAGCCATTCACCGAACTGTGATGAAATTTGTCTTAATTTCTCTTCTTTTTATGAATATGTATGACTTCTGTTATTGATGTGAGAGCCATGGTGGGGCAACTTCTAAAGCTTTCCACTGTATTCTTCATGTATAAGTTCAAGTGACAACAAATTTCTATTCTATTCTTATGTACTACAGGTCATTCTGTTATAATGCTCATTTTGTAAATGCAAGTTCGCTGTAATTCGATTGATGAATCGGGGGCACTGTTTCTAATGCACGAACTTTTAAAACGTGTTCACCGTAACATGATTACATCGCCAACACTTTAAGTGCGATTTTTATATAATGTGGGGTTGTACAAGAACAGAACCATTGTGTTATAGAGGAACTGACTGTACTTGAGGAACATAAGAGTAGGAATGGGCAATTAGACCCGTCAAGCCTGCTCTGTTATTCAATAAGCTCATGGTTGTTCCAATGACTCCACATTCCTGCCTACCCATTGTAACTTTACACCCCTTTACTTATCAAGAATATATCTCCACCGTGAAAATATTCCAGTACTCTGCTTCCACTTCCTTTTGAGGGTGGCACCCCTTTGAAAGAAAACATTTCTCGTCACCTCTGTCTTAAATCGGCAACCCCTTATTTCTTCACAGTGACCCCCCACCCACCTCCTGTTCTCTAATCTCCCACAAGAAAAAAAATACTCTCCACATCCACTCTTTCAAGGCCCCCTTGGACCTCGAATGTTTTATATAAATCACCTCTCACTCTTCTAACCATCAATGCTGTTCAACTGCCCTTTCTAACCTGTAACTGTGGGCACTCACTTGCAGTTGTCACAAGAGTTAAATATATTTGGGTAATCATTTCTAGTCCTATGTAGTAGTGAAATCTAACTAATCACAGTAGTGCAATGACAATATTCTGCTGTTTGTTTCCCGTTTTTACAGAATAGAATCACTACAGCATGGAAGTAGGCCATTCAGCCCATCGGGTCCACCCAAACCCATCCCTCCAGCCCTCCCCAACCTTATTCCCCGTCATCCTGCTTTTCCCATGAATGATACAGTAACCCTAGGCATCCATGGACATCATGTGCACTATAGTATGGCCAACCTACTTAATCTGCACATCTTTGGACTTTGGGAGGAAACTGGAGCACCCGGAGGAAAACAGCGCAGACACGGGGGGAATGTGCAAACTCCACACAGATAAGTGGAGAGCAGAGGGAGTCAAGGGTCAAGTCCCGGAGTGGGTGCAGAGCGAGTCCTGGATGGAGGGCAGTGTGTGGAGACAGCGTGGCCTCGTGTTCTGAAGTCACGCGGACATGAACTCAGGTTGGAAAAGGACTATAACTTGAGTACTTTATTGATACTTTTTATTATCTTTCTGGACTTTTAAACTCAGTATTCCCATGCTAACTTTTTTACTATTTCAACGCTGCAAAACACTGAAAGTAGCTATACCTGGGTACCGTGTAGTTGAGATGGTGCTGAGAGATGGCACTAGAAACTTTCACTGCACTCATTCGAGACCACATGACAAGAAAGGCTATTCTATGCTATACTACTCTGTTCCATTCTATTGTTCTAGAGACATTTATATGCCTTTAAGTATGGGTGATGTTCTGATGCATAGGGTAGCATCTGATCTGAAGTAGACTCTGTGTTTGAGTCCTATCTTGGGCAAAGGAGCGTATATCCTTAACACAACCAAGTAGCTTGAATATCAACCTGCAATGCTTTCTGAGACAGCAATGGTAGGCATGAAGAAAACCAGGAGAGATTCCCATTTGAAAGCATGACGGAAAGAATATTAGAGCCATTCCCATCCCTATCCGCAACTCCAGGCTACATCCGTGTAAAAGGTGCATGTTACTGCAGTAGTTTGGACTCCAAGTGAATTGTAAGATACCCAGCTGCCTTTAGCCATGTACCCACTTTTCTAAGACATGACAAAACATTCTACCCTCTGCAACGACCCTCTGGGTAAATAAATTTTTGCCAAAAGTCTGATGATTTATTGAAATAACCCCCCCCACCCCATACCATAGTCTTTACATTTCCTTTCACATCTCTTAATCATTTTAAATTCTATTAAACCTCATGTTAACTTGACTTGCTCCAATAACAAATCTAGTACTTTATTGTTATAAGACCTGAGGGCAGAATGAGGCCATTCAGCCTATAGACCCTGCTCTGCTGTTCAATTAGGTAATGGCTGTTTTGGCTCACCTCTTTTCATGCCTATCCCTCAGCACCATTGATTTTGTTACTGTCTATCTCTCCTTGAATATACTCAATGAGCTTGACAGCCCTCTGTGGGAAAAATTCCAAAGTTTCACTTCCCTGGAGGAGAATAAATTCCTCCTCCTCTCTCTCCATTTTGTGACTGTTGAGATTGTGCCCTCTAGTCCTGGACTCCCAAACAAGGGAAGACAACTTTTCCCTCATCTGCCCTGTGCAGCTCCATAAGCATCTTGCATGTTTCAAAGAGATTGTGTCTTCTAAACTCCAGTGTGTAGAGGCACAAACCGCTGAGCTTTTCATAAGAAAACCTCCCTATGTCAGGTTCAAATTTGTAAACCTATAGGCCAGTTGCAAAAATGTTAGAGTCTTATTATAAAGCATGAAAGATTCTTAAAGGATTTGACAGGGCTGATGTGGAGAGTTTATTACCCTTTATCCTTTTAAATTCAAAAGCCTGCTTTACTTACAGCCCAAAGACTGCAGCATTACACCACCAGCTCCATCTTTCCCCAGGGCAAATGATGAGATCCATAAATGCTGGCCCCGCTGCTGACATGTCTCTACCATAGATACATAAAATTGAAACAGCTTGCCATTTACACCTGGTTGTTGTTGCTAGGCACTTCTACAAAAGACGTGAGTCGAGAGTGTGGCACTGGAAAAACACGGCAGGTCAGGCAGCATCCGAGGATAGGAGAATCATCGTTTCGGGCATAAGCCCCCCCCAATTCCTCATGAAGGGCTTATGCCCGAAACGTCGATCTTCCTGCTCCACGAATGCTGCCTGACCTGCTGTGCTTTTCCAGCATCACACTCTCAACTCTGATCTCCAGCATCTGCTGTCCTCACTTTCTCCCACAATAGAAATGACCCCAACAAAGTGCCTGGGAGTTGCTATGTCTAAGCTACTCACCAACTCCATTAGTAGGAAATACACCTTTTGATCCATTCTGCCACTTCACAGATTTCCTACCATACCTCCGCTCCAACCCCATACTGACTGCTGTAGCACAATACAGATCCGGGTCTTTGAGGCCTTTTCAGGTATAGTGATAATGTCCAGGAGGCTCTGGCTCAAGACCCAATATGCTCCCACAATGCGTCATAACATTGATGAACTGGTGATTTGAATATATATATATAAAAATGCATGTCTTTGAGGATTTTTGAGATGTCATGGTAATGTCCCTAACTCTGAGCTGGTATTATCACCTACCGACCTAGTCATAACACTTATGAACAGGTTGAGTATGGATATGTTATGCTTAAAAGAGCTATTGTGGTGCAATGGTAGTGTCCCTTCTTCTGGGCCAGAAGTTTCTGGTTTAACAATTACCTGCCCCAAAAATATGTCAGAATGTCTCTGAAAGAGGTTGATTAAAAGTGGGTCCACTGCAGGTTACCTGGTGTAAGCACAGAGTAGCTGAAATGTCGGCAACTTGCTGAAAATTTCATCTGATAAAGGAGAACCGTATCAAATTTAATTCACTGAATTCGACCGAATGTAGGTCTTGTCTTCCATAGGCGATGCATAGCACACAAAGGTCTCTCTTGTTCAGAAATTCAAATGAAAGAGCATTTAATTGCAAGGTCAGCTGTAATGTACATGGACTAATCTCAAGTGTTCAGAAGCCTGATTACTGCTGGTTTTAGTTTTATTAATATGTTCCAGCTGATGGGAAACCGGAGCTGGTTTGTATTTTACCTGTGTGCTTGCAAAGCGAGGCAAGGGTGCTCTTTGCTTTTGTTTATTGTGTTCTGTCCCCAGTGCAAAGTGGAGTAGCAGAGTACAGCTTCCACATGCTGGGAAATGAGCTGTGTTATCGACACGGCTGATATCCTGGGCCATACAATGTCCTTAGAGAAAGCTGTCTGTCTCTGAGCAGGGATCAGTTGTTGCGTTTACTTCATGTTTCAGACTGTGACCATCTCACAAACAATGGGAGGAACTATCTTCTCCATTTCCAACCTTTAAAAGGCCTGATTTAAAACTCAACTGGGTCACTCGGTGATACTTCACTGAGCGTATTGTGATTACCCATTGTTTAGGTCCTTGCTACTACATTACGATTACAAGTACTGCTAATTTGAGTGTACCAGATAATATGAACAAGTCTGCTCCATAATCACTGGCAAATGTCAATGTATCTGAAGAGCTATGAATCTATCTGGCTTCATAAACTACCACTGCATTTTAATTTTAAAGGTCAATCCACATACATGTTACAATAGAATAAATGGGGGTGGGGGGGGGGGTGGGCTTGCAAAATGTAAGATTGAGTGGAGTAGTGGAATCCCCTAAATTATGGAGTGAGTCCACACCAACTCTCCAAACGGCATCCCACCTAATCCCTGTATCCTTGCATTTTCCATGGCCAATCCACCTAACCTGTAACCTGTACTTCTTTGGACGGTGGGAGGAAACCAGAACACCTGGAGGGAACCCACACAGACGCCGGGCGAATATGCAAACTTTACACATGATGTGGAGGTGCCAATATTGGACTAGGGTGGGTAAAGTCAGAAGTCACAGAGCACCGTTGTGGGTGGCACAGTGGCTCAGTGGTTAGCACTGCTGCCTTACAGCGTCAGGGACCCAGGCTCGATTCCAGCCTCGGGCGACTGTCTGGAGTTTGCACATTCCCCCCACCGTGTCTGCATGGGTTTCTTCCGGGTGGTCCAGTTTCCCCTCACAGTCCAAACATGTGCAGGTCAGGTGAATTGGCCGTGCTCAATTGCCCAGAGTGTTAGCTACATTAGACAGGGGTAAACATAGGGTAGGGTTACTCTTGGGAGGGTCGGTGTGGACTTGTTGGGCCGAAGAGCCTGTTTCCACACTGTAGGGAATTTAATCTAATCTAAAACCAGATTGTAATCCAACAGGTTTATTTGAAATCACAAGTTTCAATCGCTTTGACTTCACCTGATGCTCCGGAAGCTTGTGATTTTAAAAAAGCCTATTGGGCTATATGCTGATGTCATGTGACTTCTGACCTTGTCAAGGTGCAAAGAGATAGTCACCTAAGGGTGGAATTGAACCTGGGTCCCTGACATGATGAGGCAGCAGTGCTACCCACTGAGCCACCAAGTGCCCTTGGTGATTATGACAGCTATGGGTAGGGTAGACAGGAAAAGAAAAGATCAATAACCGGGGTGTGGGGGTTAAGGCAAGTGGCAGAAAGTTTAGAGAAGATGGGAGGAAAATCCTTTTCACCCAGAGGGTGGTGGGAATCTGGAACTCTCTGCATGTAAGGTTGAGAGAGGCAGAAACCCTCATTACACTGAAGAAATATCCAGATGTACATATGCATAGAAGACTACGTGCCAAGTGGCTGGAAAACGGAATTGGAGCAATTAGGTGATTACTTTTGAACATATTCTGTGCTGTGCAGTTTTTAGCCTCCAGACAGAACTGAAAAAAGCACAAAGTCGTCATGGTCTGTAACTCAATAGGGAAGTTTTATTCTGTACCTGTGTACTCTGTAAAGCCCAAAACATGTCTGAGCAAGCCCAGGAGCACTGGCTGAGGACCTACCTGCATCACATAACTCACCTCTTAAAAGGACAATATCTCAAAATAATATACATCAACTATAATACATAACACTCCTCCCCTTTATTTTCAAAATTTCCCTTGAACAAACCACCCCAATGTCTACATAGTTCCAAACACAGCATGGGTGTACAAACAACAAAACTATTAATATGGTCATGATAGCCATCTCCATTAGGTACGACAATAGGAGGCGCCATTTCATTAGAGAGTTCTATTCAGTGGGTATCTGTCATCCTACCTCTGATGGAGGATTCACCTTTGCAATCTTCGGAACCTCAGGTAAAGATGGCTCACCCCAAGGGAACAGAGACAGTCTCTTCCCCAGGGCTGGTACCCGAATTGACTACAGCAGCTTGCTGCAAAGGCATTGTGCTGCTGCCTTATTCAGGCTCTATGGGGATGGCTGGTTCCAACACTTGGAGGTGTGCTGCTAACAGCTGGTCAGCATGCCATAGCCACAAGGATCTCATCCTGGGTTTGGATTGTGTTGGATATGGCATCAACTCAAGCCAGGTGCCCACTTGGCAGTAGCATTGTCACTCTAGGCTGAATATTGGTCACCCTGATGAGATAAACGGAGTCCGTTTCCCTTCTGGGCATTTGTGATTATTGATTCTTCTCAACAATCTCATGCATATGTTCAGGTAGCAACAAGTCAAATGTGGTTTGTAACTTCCTTTTAAATAGCATGTGCACCAGAGATGTGTTTCGGAACATGGCCAGAAGTCTGTCGACTCAATAATGAGTGACCCCTACCTCGGACACATTGGATGAGTGTTTTAACAATTGTACCAATCATTCCGTAAGACCGTTGATCCAGAGAAGATAGTGCACCAGATGAAGAGCTCTGGCTCGAAACAGCGATTCTCCTGCTCCTTGGATGCTGCCTGACCTGTTGTGCTTTTCCAGCACCACACTCTTGACTCTGATCTCCAGCATCTGCAGTACCCATTTCTGCACCAGCCAATCGCAGGACACCTCAGGTCCACACCCAAGCATGACCCCGACCTTTCTGTAGCCTGTCATTTCAACACAGCATCCTGCTCACATGCCCCCTTGTCAGTTCCTCGGCATGCTTCTGTGCTCCAGCGAATCACAACACCAGCTGGAGGAACAATATCTCATCGTTAGACTATGTTATGGACTAGACCAGGCCACTCAAAACGCTCTTAAGCAGGCAGCCCAGACCATAACTTGGAAATCTGTTTCGCTAAGTGTATAGTGAAAATTACCCGGAGTAAGTTAACTAGGTTGACTACTAGATTTTGAAACAGACAAAAATTTATTCACAAGATTACACAATGAAACACAAAGGACAGGATAAAGAATCCCTACAGAACTCAGTCTATCCAAACTAGACTTAAGTATGCTGTTCTGAATATACACAACATTCCCAATAAGCAAACCCCCTTTAAAAACCAACATAAATGGAAAACATGCTTACAGGTTGAAATTGAAGAGCAGAAAGAGACAGAGAGTTTCCACACAGCTCACTGTTGAACTCCCAACCAGTTCTGGACTGAATTAAACTGCTCAGCTCAGCTAGAGAGCTGACTACTCCCCTTTCATTCTACAGGTCACTTCTAAAACATGACCATTTTGGCCTGAAGTCTCATCTGTTTACATATAAACAAAAGGCCTCTCAAAATCCTTTTCATCTCTGTAACAAACCAGTCTGATCGAAGCCCGGCCTGGTTTATTGCCCCTCTGAAAAAAAGCAACGACAGAGTCTCCTTGATCCAAGGAACAGCTTTTAGGGTAAAAAAGAACTAGCTTAGTGACAACTGGGCACTTTGCAGCCTTCTGGGTTTAATATTGAGTTTATCACCTTCAGGTTGTGAACCCACTCCCATTCCTTCCCTTTCTTTTAGCTCTACGTGTTGCATTTTCTGTCACCATGTCCTCACCTCACCACCTGACACCACCACCCCCTCCTCCTCCCCCACCCACCCCAGAGGGACTGTCTTCATTCCAGTCTGGCTTATATACGCCATTAGAACATAGAACATACAGCGCAGTACAGGCCCTTCGGCCCTTGATGTTGCACCGATCTGTGGAACCAATCTGAAGCCCATCTATCCTACACTATTCCATTCTCATCCATATTTTTATCCAATGTCCATTTAAATGCCCTTAAAGTTGGCGAGTCTACTACTGTTGTAGGCAGTGCGTCCCACAACCCTACTAATCTCTGAGTAAAGAAACTGCCTCTGCCATCTGTCCTATATCTATCACCCTCTCAACTCAGCTGTGTCCCCTCATGCTAGCCATCACCATCCAAGGAAAAAGGCTCACACTGTCCACCCTATCTAACCCTCTGATTATCTTATATATCTCAATTAAGTCACCTCTCAACCTTCTTCTCTCTAGCGAAAACAGTCTCAAGTCCCTCAGCCTTTCCTCCTAAGACCTTCCCTCTATACCAAACAAAATCCATTGCATTGTTCTGCCATTCTCACATTCTGATCACTTAATCTGAACTATTAACACCATTTCTCTGCCAATATTCCAACTCCCCATCTCCCAACTATAGCATAAATGCTGGCCTCTCCGCACTTCACATTAGCTGTGATGAAGAGGCATCTAGACTCGAAACATTAGCTTGCTTTCTCTCCATGGATGTTGCCTGACCAGCTGTGATCTCCAGCACTTTTTGTTTTTAGTCATGATCGTGCATCAATGCACCAATGTAGTCAATAAATTCCTGTGTGAGGAGCTGAGGACCATTGTGAGTGACAACCTGCTCAGGGTTACTGAACTTGGTGAGTATTTTGTCCAGTTTCTTAATCATCAGCTGTCCACAAGTAGACTTCATTAGTGCCATCTCTGGCCACCAGGAATGAGCATCAACTACCACCAGCAGCATCTGACCCCTTCAAGGGGCCAGCAGAATTAATGTGGGCACATTGCTGTGGACCCTTGGGTCTTTCCCAAGGGTGTAGCAATGACAACTTTGGGGCGTTTCTGATTTTGGTGCAAGTTGGTCTTCTTCATCAATCTGGGCATCCAAATCGGATCATTCAAAATCGTTCCTGGTGAGTTCTTCCACCCTGACTACCCTGAGATGGTGCAACCGCTCCAGCACCTTGTATCCTAATGTTCAATCCCCGTAGTGGGCACTTTTTCAGAACTGGCAACTCCCCACCTCCTCAACTTGAGTTCAGGTTGCCTCCTGCTGGCTCTTTGTCACCTGACATAAAATGGGGGCATTTCTGGTATCATCCCTCACTTGGGCCAATGTCATCGGCACATTTTCTGATTGCGAGAAGTAGAGAATCTTCGACCCAATTCTGCATGGCCCTCCACTCCAAGGCAGGGACAGCCTAGACAATGCATTTGAGTGTCACCCTGACTGCCCGTAGTTTATGTGCTGAGAGGTGTAGGGCCCCATCCTGGAGTTGTTTGGGCGCTGTTGAGGGAATTCCAGTGTATGGACCGAAGCTGAGCGCAAGGAGACGCCGATCGGTTGGTCGGACCAGGTGGCAGCTGGATAGCCAACGGTAAAATGTCCCCACACTGAAAATGGTGCTGAATGCCCCCTTGCCCATTTTGGATGTCTCTTGTCACTGGATTAGTGAGAGAATGCGAAGCTGGGACAATCAGACTCTGCTCTCCCGTGGGTCAGGTGTGCACCAGAGCTGCACCAATTCCACAATGTGAGACATCACACATGAATTGTAAGAGCAACCTGTGAGCCAAGCCATCTGACCCCTGAAATGCCTGTTTGACAAGCAAGACACGTTCCCTCACATTCTGTGATTCATTTCCAACACTGACCTTTGCAGAGAAGGTTGCCTAACAGTTTCAATAGAGTCATCAAATTTGAAAAAGGTTTCTGATAATAATTCACAGGACCCAGGGAAAACTTTAATCAGGGTACATTAGTAGGAAATAGTGAGGACTGCTGATGCTGGAGGCGAGTGTGGAAAAGCACAGCAGGTCAGGTAGCATCCGAGGAGGAGGAGCATCGCTGTTTCGGGCATAAGCCATTCATGAGGACATTAGTGGGCTGAGGAACCTCCATGATTGCCTTCATTATCTCTGGTGCCTTGTAGAGCCCCTGCTGTCGATGATGTTCTCTACGTATTCATTCCTGATGAAGGGCTTTTACCTGAAACGTCGATTTTCCTGCTCCTCGGATGCTGCCTGACCTGCTGTGCTTTTCCAGCACCGCTCTGATCTTGACTTCTCTACGTATTCGGTTTAGTCCTGGAAGAAGTCACTTTTTTTTTTACAGCTCTTGTGTTTGCAGCTGCTTTCGGGTCTTCTCCAGAATTCCTCCAGTACACTTCTTCTGCACCGCCAGATGTCATCAAGGTAGCATTGTACCTCCTTAGTCCCTGCAGGATTTGGTTCATGGATCTCTGAAATAAGGCTGCAGCTGCCATGATCCCAAAGGGGACCCCTGTATAGCGAAACAGGCCCCAGTGCTTCACTGTAGTCAATAGGCATTAGGATGCAGCAAATATAACAGGTCGGCCTGCAAAAATTCATCTTTGTTAATTTTTGACCCATTAAACAGATCTTCAATCCAGGGCAATGAGTATTTACAGTATTAACAGTAACTTTGAAGTCACCACTGATTTGGATTGATCCCCTTACTTAAGGAAAGACATTATTTCACTGGAGGCAGTTCACAGATGATCCCTGCTCTGGAGGGTTGCCTTATGAGCAAACATTAAACAAATTGCAACTCTACCCACTGGAGTTTAGAAGACTGAGAGGTGATGCCATTGAAACAGAAAAGATTCTCAGGGGTCTTGACAGGGTCAGTGCTGAGGAAATGTTTCCCCTCGTGGGAGAGTCCAGCATCAGAAGCCAGAGTCTCAGAATAAAGGGGCACCAATTGAAGACAGCGATGAGGAGGAATCTCTTCTCTCAGAGGGTTGTGAGTCTTTGGAACTTCTTGCCACAGAGAGAGCTGTGGGGGTAGAGTCCTTTTGTATAAAGTTAAAAATCACACGACACCAGGTTATAGTCCAACAGGTTTATTTGGAAGTACAAGCTTTTGGAGTGCCGCTCTTTTGTCAGGATCATAGGATACAGAACTTACAGCAAAAGATCATAGCGTCACACACAGATGTGATATATTGAACAAATCTAGTTTGCTGTGTTTGTTCAATGTATTGCATAAGTATGTGACATAAGTATGTAAGTTCTGTATCCTATGATCCTGCCTCACTAGCTACCTGACAAAGGAGCAACGCACCGAAAGCCATTGCTTCCAAATAAACCATAACCCGGTATTGTGTGACTTTTAACTTACTCCACCCCAGTCCAACACCGGCACCTCCACATCCTTGTGTATATTTAAGGCTGAGATAGATTAGATTAGATTACTTACAGTGTGGAAACAGGCCCTTCGGCCCAACAAGTCCACACCGACCCGCCGAAGCGCAACCCACCCATACCCCTACACTTACCCCTTTAACCTAACACTACAGGCAATTTAGCATGGCCAATTAACCTGACCCGCACATTTTTGGATTGTGGGAGGAAACCGGAGCACCCGGAGGAAACCCACGCAGACACGGGGAGAACATGCAAACTCCACACAGTCAGTCGCCAGAGTCGGGAATTGAACCCGGATCTCTGGCGCTGTGAGGCAGCAGTGCTAACCACTGTGCCACCGTGCCACCCACAAGATTCTTGATCAGTCGGGGAACAAGGGTTATAGGGAAAGGGCAGGAAGGTGGACGTGATGACTATTAGATCAGCCATGATCCTGTTGAATGGCAGAGCAGAACAGGGAGGCCAGATCCTCTTCCTATTTCCAATGGTCTTCAAGGGAGAATGTGAGGTGTGGAAATCTAGGGAGGGAACTCCAATGTTTGAGGTCCAGGCCATTGAAGACACATTTATAATTGGAGTTATTATAATTTAGAATGCACAAGATACCAAGCGGGGTGCAGATATAAAGTCATAGGGCCATGCAGGAGAAAAACAGGCCCTTCGGCCCACCATATCTGTGCTGACCAGCAAATGTCAAACTACACTAATCCCAAATGATCTGGAGCCTCCTGGGCCCTGGTAATTCAAGTCCTTATCAGGTGCTTCTTCAATGTTGTGAGAGTGCCTACCTCCACCACCCTCTCAGGCAATACCTTCCATATTTCTACCACCCTCTGGGTGAAAAAACTACTTTCCTCATACCTCCCCAAAACCATTTACTCCTCGTCTTAAACTTGCGTCGTCTGCCATGTGGAAGAGATTTTCATGATCTACTCTGTCTACACCTCCCATAACATTGTAGATCTCAATAAGCTCCCTCCTCAGCTTTCTCTACTCCAGGGAAAATAAACATAACTTATCCACCTGCAACTTATAATTTCATCCCTGGCAATGTCCTACCTTCTCCAGTACAAATTGAGTATATTTAAGATGGAAATAGATAGATTCTTGATTGCCAAGGAGATCAAGGGTTACAGGGAGAAAGTGGGAGAATGGCGATGAGAAACTTATCAGCCATGATTGAATGGCACAGCAGACTTGATGGGCTGAATGGGCATAATTTCTGCTCCTCCGCCTTACAGTTTTAACCACATCCTTTTCATAGTGTGCTGACCAGAAATGCACACAGTATTCTATCTGTGGCCGAACCAATGTTTTATCATGTTTAAAAATGTTTCATATCTGAGAGTTATGGGACAGGATGAGCTCACAAATAGGGAGGAGTAAAGCTAGGGAGGAATTTGAAAAGCCAATCAGAATTTTAAAATCGAGATGTTCCTTGACCACCGGGAATGTAGGAATATGGGAAAAGCTGGGAAAGTGGGAGGTATTTTTGTTAGATTCTTGGGCAATTTAAAGTTGTGAAGGCCTGAAACAGACTGTTTCCAGTAATTTCAGGTAACAAACAAAGGAAGCAAGTTGAGTAAATTTGAAGTCACCACTAATTTGGATTGATCCCCTTGATTACGGAAAGACATTATTTCACTGGAGGCAGTTCACAGAAGAGTCACTAAGATGATCCTTACTCTGGAGGGATTGCCTTATGAGCAAACATTAAACAAATTGCAACTCTATCCACTGGAGTTTAGAAGACTGAAAGGTGGTCGCATTGAAACATTGAGGATTCTTAGGGGTCTTGACAGGGTCAGAGTAGATCAGACATAAGTATGTTAGGACAGAAAGGAGAAACATTTTCTTTTAGCTGAGATTCTGAGGCTGTGGAATATATGTCAGGAATTGCTGCCTTAAGTTGTGTCTGTATAAATGTTTAAATATAAGTTAGATGGATGTAGAAATGACAGATATAGGAACAAGGCAGGCACATGATTAGGAGTACTGGTTGTGTAGTAGATAAGCACTAACAGAGTGGGCAGACTTCCTGTTCCCATGTTGTGTTTTCCTGAATGTGACTCTGTGTTCATCATAGGGCTTGCTACTCTTAATACTTTGACTTGCTTTACTTTATGTACTGGGATATATTAACCTTCCACTTAATGTCCTTGTTTGTGCAGCTATCTGCTATCGCTCATATACTCTACCTTCCTGATGAAGGGCTTATGCCCAAAACGTCAACTCTCCTGCTCCTCGGTTGCTGCTTGACCTGCTGTGCTTTTCCAACACCACACTTTTTGACTCTGACTCTCCAGCATCTGCAGTCTCACCTTTCTCCTACCCTACCTTTCTGTTAACTGATCTATTTCCAGTTCCATTGGTTTGTATTGTTTGCCTTTAACAGATCGCCTTTACATGTCACTGTATATTTTGGCTGCTTTACCTTTCTTGCTGGTTTGTTTTCTGTTTGACGTGTGCATTAAATTTGGCGCCATCTAATTACAAAAACCTCTCTTGTCGAGGACATGAGTGCCACAGTAGATCTGCATCCAGCCACCTAGATTCTAATCAAAACCAGTGATAGGTGCTGGGACTTGGGGCTAATTAGCACACTATTCCATGCTGTGAAAAGCTAGTCAAAATGGCCGTTCGCGCTGAGGTTGTGAGACGGATTCGCCATGACCAGGCTAGTCAGCAGAAAAGCAATCACTAAACCGTCCGCCAGAGAAACAAATTGTCTTCAGCTCACAAAGCAAACGCAGATCTGAGACAGAAGCCAGGAGAAAGTGAGAACTGCAGATGCTGGAGATCAGAGTCGAGGGTGTGGCTCTGGAAAAGCACAGCCGGTCAGGGCAGCATTCAAGGAGCAGGGCAATCGATGTTTATGAGCTTATGCCTGCTCCTCGGATGCTGCCCTGACCTGCTGTGCTTTTCCAGCACCACACTGAAGCTATCCTGCACTGAGGGTGATGCAGCCAAGGTTCCATTAGACTGTTATAAACTAATCAGCTGCAGATGTTGGAGATCTGAAAGAGGAACAGACATTGCTGGGGAAACTCAGCAGCTCTGGCAGTATCCGTGGAGAGAAAGCACAGTTCACGTTTTGGGTCCAGTGACCCTTCTTTGGAACCACTTGCCAGGTTCCTGGCAATGAGAGATTGTCCTATGCTGAGGAAATTGGGCTGTTAGTTTCTGGAGTTTATTTGAATGAGGGACATTCCCATTGAAACACACAAGGTTCTGAAGGCAGTAAGAGGTTGTTAGCCCCAGCTGAGGAGTCTAGGCACTCTCCCAGTATAAGGGAGTGATCTTTTAGGACTGAGGGGAAGAGAAATCTCTTAATTGAAAGGGCTACGAATCTTCGAAATTCACTACCCCAAAGGATGTGGATGACCCATAATTAAATGTATTTAAAGCTGGGATAGACAGATGTTAGCTGAAAATGCTGGAAAAGCGCAGCAGGTCAGGCAGCATCCAGGGAACAGGAGAATCGATGTTTCGGGCATAAGCCCTTCTTCAGGAATGAGTTCAACACACGGCGTGACATCGAACAATTCTTCTGCCGCCTTCGCCTCTGCGCCTACTTCTTTAACCAAGACTCTCGCCCACCCTCTGACAACCCCTTCTCATGCCTCCAACACACCCCATCCACCTGGACACCCCGTGCTGGCCTACTACCTGCCCTTGACCTCCTCAGCGCCTAGACAAATGTTAGGTCTGTCTGGGAGTCAACAGATATGGGAGTGGGCTGGTCAGAACCAAGGGACCACCGTCTGAGGATACAGGGTAAGACATTTAGGACCAAAATGAGGAGAAATTTCTTTACCCGGGTTACATAGATCTCCTCTCCACCACCTCCAATCTCATAGTCCCCCAGCCCCGCACTGCCCGGTTCTACCTGCTCCCCAACTACCCTGGCTGACTCGTCTCTGCATGCTCCTGCCCCACCGAACTCATCTCCTCCTACCTTGGCTCCATCCTCTCCCCTATGGTTCAGGCACTACCCACCTACATCCGCGATACCAACCACGCCCTCCATCTCTTCAGTAGCTTCCAGTTCCCCTGCCCCCAGCGCTTTATCTTCACTATGGACATGCAGTCCTTATTACACATCCCCATAAGGATGGCCTCCAGATCATCCAGCATCACCTCCACCGCCTCACTGAACTGGTCCTCACCCTTAATAACTTTTCCTTTAACTCCTCCCATTTCCTCCAAGTCCAGGGGGTGGCCATGAGCCCCAGTTATGCCTGCCTCCTTGCAAGCTATGTCTAACAGCCCCTCTTCAGTACCTACACAGGCACTGTACCCCAACTCTACCACTATTACATCGATGACTGCATCGGTGCATGGTCCTGCACCCAGGCTGAACTGGAGCAGTTCATTGACTTCGCCCACAACTTCCATCCCGCCCTCAAATTCACTTGCTCCATCTCAGGCACTTCCCTCCCCTTTCTTGACCCCTCTAGTTTCAGCTCTGGCAACAGTCTTCAGATGGACATTTACTATAAACCCACAGACTCTCTCAACTACCTGGACTATACATCCTCCCACTCAGTATCCTGCAAGAACTCCATCCCGTCCTCCCACTTCCTCCACCTCTGCCACATCCACTCGGATGGGGAGACATTCCACTCCCAAGCATCCCAGATATCCATCTATTTTGAACAAAGTGCTTTGCCCCCCTTTGTCATCCAGATAGCCCACCGCCACACTGCTTCCATTCCCCTGCTCTTAAACCACTTCCCACGGTGCAGTAAAGACAGAGTACCCCTTGTCCTCACTTACCCCTTGTCCTCACTTACCACCGCATCCGACACATCATCCTTAAACTTTCCGCCAACTCCAACCAGACCCCATCACCAAGAACATCTTCCCCTCCTCCATCCCTCTCTGCCTTCTGCAAGGACCGTTCCCTCTGCCAATCCTTGGTTTGTGCCACTATCCCCACCAACCCCCCGAACCCTCAGGTACCTTCCCTTGCAACTGGAAAAGATGCAAAACCTGCCAGTACACCCTGCACTCACCCCCAAAACAGTCCTTCCAGGTGAGACAGAGGTTCATCTGCCTCTCCTCCAACCTAGTTTACTGCATCAGATCCTCCCCATGTGGATTTCTCTACATCGGGGAGACCAAACGTAAACTTAGGGAACGGTTGGCCGAGCATCTCAGCCAGGCCCGCAGGGGCCAACCAGACCTCCCAGTCACCACCCATTTTAATTCCCCTTCCCACTTCCTTTCTAACATGACCATCCTCAGCTTCCTCTATTGTCACAATGAACCGAATTGTAAGTTGGAGGATCAACATCTCATCTTCTGCCTGGGCAGTCTGCAGCCTAGAGGACTCAATATTGAGTTCCCTAATTTCAAACAACCTCCTTCCTCATCCCCCGACTCCCTTCCCAGCCCCTCTCCCTCCCAGCCACCAATCAGATCCATTCCTCCCATTGACTAATCAGGTCGTACCCTCTTCCTATCTTCACTCATCCCCACTTCACCACCCTGCCCCGCCACCCCCTTTATCTGCAGCTCCCCACCACACCCACACCCAGTTCTGAAGAAGGGTTACACTCAAAATGTCGACTTCTCCACCTCCTGATGCTGCCTGGCCTTGCTGTGTTCTTGTAGCCTCCTGCTTGCCTATAGTTGGAATTATGGTGTTGAAGGCGGAGCTAAAGTCAATAAATAGCAGTCCTTGTTATCTAGATGTTCCAGAGATGACTGTAGGACCAGGGAGATGGCATCTGCTGTGGATCTATTGCAATGATAGTCAGGTTGTAGTGTATCAAAGCAATCTGGGAGGCTGGATTTTTAACGTCTCGAAGCATTTCACAATGATGGGTGTCAAAGCCACCGCATGGTAGCCATTAAGGGTCCTTCCATTGACTGTATACCTTCCTCTTGCATTTGACCTCCCAAATTGCATCAGCTCACACTCGTCTGGATTAACTCCATCTGCCATTTCTCTGCCCAGCTTTCCAACTGATCTATATCCTGCTGCATCCTTTGATAATCTCCCTCGCCAACCCCAACCACACCAATTTTCATGTTGTCTGCAAACTTGCTATTCAGACCACCAAAACCTTCATCCAAATCGTTCACATATATGACAAAGAACAGAGGTCCCAGAATAATTTTTGCAGAACACCACTGCTCAGTGACCTCCAGGCAGAAAACCCCTCCATAACTATCCTATGACTTCTATGGCCAAACCAATTTGAATCTAAGTTGCCAACCCATCATGAATTCCATGTGATTTAATTTTCTAGACCAGCCTACCATGAGAGACCTTGACAACTGCTTTAGTAAAGTCTATGTAGACAACTTCTCTTATCATTCACTTTTATCACTTCTTGAAACAACTCAGTCAAGTTTGTGAGATAAGACTTCCTCTCCATAAAGCCATGCTGACTATCCCCAATAAGTCCATTCTTATCCAAATGTGAATAAATCCTGTCCCTAAGAATCTTCCCCCAAAATTTCCCTACCACTGATGTAAGGCTCACCAGCCTATAATTTCCAAGATTATCCTTCTGTTGCCTTTTTTAAACAAAGGATCAACATTGGCTATTCTCCAGCTTTTCAGGACCTGGCCTGTGGCTAAAGAGGATACAAAGATCTCCATCATGGCACTAGAAATCTCTCTTGCCTCTCTGGGATAGATCTCATCAGGAGAAAGTGAGGGCTGCAGATGCTGGAGATCAGAGCTGAAAATGCGTTGCTGGAAAAGCGCAGCATCCAAGGAACAGAAGAATCGACGAAGAAGGGCTTATGCCCGAAACGTCGATTCTCCTGTTCCTTGGATGCTGCCTGACCTGCTGCGCTTTTCGAGCAACACATTTTCAGCTCTAGATTCCCATCAGATCCTGGGGACTTATCTACTTCAGTGTTTCTCAAGACACCCAAGGTCACCTCTTTCTTAGTATTGACAGGCATTAGAGTATTGTGATTTTACAGACTTAAGAATTTTAATAACTGTTCATGGATTGAAGGAATCAACAAAAGGTAAATGAACCGAAGCAGCAATAACTTTGTTTGGAATAAGGTGGAATAAGGAACAAAGACAAGCTGTTACATAGAGACTGAAAACAATTAGCCATGCCTTAGAAAGGGGAGTGGTGATTCCATGAATCCTTTTTTTTGCCAGAAAGGACAATAATCGTCCTGCAGTGGAATGTAAGGAGGTAATCACAGGAAAGCTGTGTCTTTGGTCAGACATTTAAAGCCACATGAACAAGAAAAAAAAAGCTACAGTATATCTGACAGAAAGGCAAACTTCAAACTTGCAGTAATTTGGCTGAACAAATGTGAGTACCACCCAGCCCTCCCACCTTCTGGCCACTCTAAGGCAGCCCGCTCCCATGCTGCGTTGGTCTGCCCCATGCCCCTTCCGGCCCTTGGTCTGCCCCATGCCCTTTCCGGCTCTCGGTCTGCCCCATGCCCCTTAAGGCTCTCGGTCTGCCCCATGCCCCTTAAGGCTCTCGGTCTGCCCCATGTCCCTTCTGGCTCTCAGTCTGCCCCATGCCCCTTCTGGCTCTCAGTCTGCCCCATGCCCCTTCTGGCTCTCGGTCTGCCCCATGCCCCTTCCGGCTCTCAGTCTGCCCCATGCCCCTTCCGGCTCTTGGTCTGTCCCATGCCCCTTCTGGCACTCGCTCTGCCCCATGTCCCTTCCGGCTCTCGGTCTGCCCCATGTCCCTTCCGGCTCTCGGTCTGCCCCATGCCCCTTCCGGCTCTCAGTCCGCACCATGCCCCTTCCGGCTCTCGGTCCACCCTGACACACCTTCCGGCCATCTCTAGGACAGCCTGTCCTGTTTCTCCATCCCCTCCCAGAACGACAGTGCTCAGAACAGCCCACCCACCTTCCGGCTTTCGTGGAGACTGGCATCGGGATGGCCTACCCACCTTCTGGCTCTTGGGGCAGCCTACTCACCTTCCAGTTCACAGGACGGCCCACCCACCCTCCAGCTCTCAGTCTGACAGCTTTCAGGATGACCTATGAGCCTCCCAACTCTCAGTAAGGCCTTCCAGACCCAGGGACACAAGACAATGCAGGTGATAACCCCAACAAGCAATAAGACAGAGTTAATTACCAACAAACAGAGTCCTTTCTGGTACACAGAGTCCATTACCATAAACAGTTTTCTTCAGAATGCAGAGTCCAATCCCAGGAACAGAGTCCACTCCAGTATCCAGAATCCATTGCCAAAGATAGAGTCCACAACCGAAGGCAGAGTCCAGTCCTGAATGCAGCAAATGCATACCCCACAGCACACATACCGGTGTTCAGTCACCATAGAGGCCTGATCCATCCATAGAGAACCAGGCCCACTCACAGGAACACAATACATTATAAAAGGTGCAATTAACTCACAGGGGATGGTCCACTCCAACTGGCAGCATTGGATGACCAGCCATGATCATATTGAAAGGAGGAGCAGTCTTGTGGAGTCAAAGGGGCAAATTTATTATGTTTTTATTTTCTGAAGGGTATGTAGGTTGGGTTGATCTTAGATTAAGATAAGTGCTCAGCACAACATTGAGGGCCAAAGGGCCTGTACTGTACTGTACTGTACTGTCCTATTTTCTATGTTCTACATCCATTAAGAATCAAACCACAACAGATTAATAACAAAATCGCAGAATAGTTATGGTGCAGGAACAGGCCATTCAGCTAGTGCCAATCCTCTGTCTTTGTCCCTTGTCCTTGCCCACCATCACTGTTGAAAGAGCCATGTAATACTTTTCTGAAATATGATTAATGGGTAGGTACTCAAATTGTTAGGATTTGACCAGTGACATCCCAAAAGGATCTGTGTCAGGGCCTCAATAATTCACATTATTTATTAACAACTTGGATAATGGCATAGAAAGTCATATATCAAAAGTTGGTGATGTCAATAATTCAAATGCAGGTTGTTCTGCTATAGTGCGTGTTTTGTTAACACAACTTCACTGTGACGTGATTGTTGAATTGGGGACGCTGTTTCTAAAGTGCAAACTTTTAAGAAGTGTGTTGGCTGTAACGCGATTACATCACCAACACTTTAAGCTGTTTCTAAAGTGTGTCTTTTCTATAATTGCACTAGAGCACAACCATCACATTATAGAAGAACTGAGTGTCTCATCATTGTCCATGATAATAATCCAGTGACATTATCATCACCTCACATGAGTTATCGATACTTGAAATGGGAATGGAAAGGTCAGCTATAGCCAGCCTCTTCCAGGCTCAACATTGCCAGGAGCCTGTGTCCACCCAGGAGGCTCAACTGGGTCGAGCACTCAGGCACGAGTACCAGGAATGTCATTCATCCACCACCATTTCAACCAGCGATGGACAAATACTGAATAAAAAATGAAAGATATAACCATATCAGGGCAATTCCACCTCATGCACTTTTGGAATGCTACGTTTAGAATGTCTTATCCAGAGTTGAAGGTTTCACTCTCGATAGAAACAAACAGGAGTGTGCCATGTAGCCCTTCAAACCCATTCTGCTATTCAATATGGCTGATCATCCAGCTCAGTCCCTATTCTCACTTTCTCCCCATACCCTTTGATTCCCTTCAGCCCTAAGAATGAGATCTAACTCCTTCTTGAAAACATTCAATGTTTTGGCCTCAACCACTTTGTGGCAAAGAATTAGATTAGATTACCTACAGTATGGAAACAGGCCCTTCAGCCCAACTAGTCCACACTGACCCTCCGAAGAGTAACCCACCCAGACCCATTTCCCTCTGACTAATGCACCTAATACTATGGGCCATTTAGCATAGCCAATTCACCTGACCATGCATATCTTTGGACTGTGGGAGGAAACCCACGCAGACATGTGGAGAATGTGCAAACTCCACATAGAAAGTTGCCCGAGGCTGGAATCAAACCTGGGACCCTAGTACTGTGAGGCAGCAGTGCTAACCATTGAGCCACTGTGCCACCCAATTCTGCAGGCTCCCCACTCTCTGGGTGAAGACATTCTTCCTCATCTCAGTCATAATTGGCCTAGCCCATGTCTTTAAACTATGACCCTTGGTTCTTGATTCGGTGGTCATCAGGAACATCTTCTTGTGTTCACCCTGTCTAGTCCTGTTAGAATGTTGTCGGTTTCTATGAGATCCCTCTCATTCTACTAAACTCCAGTGAGTATATCATCCTAACCAGTCCAGTCTCTCTTCATGCGTAACCTGAGAATAAGGGGTCCTCCATTTAGTCCTGCCATCCCAGGATCAAAGAATGTGGAGATGTTTGAGATGGGGACTGAAAAGGGCATTGTGGGTAATGTGGGACCAAGGACTTTAATGAGGAATGTACAAAACATAAACTTTCTTTACATCAGAACCTGCAAAAGACTTGATCAAAAGTTAGGAGCAAATTACTGCAGATGCTGGAATCTGTACTGAAATCAACAAACGCTGGAGATCACAGCAGGTCAGGCAGCCTCCATGGAGAGAGGGAAAACTAATGTTTTTAGTCGAAATGACTTTTTCTCGGAGCGCTGCTCTCTCTCCGCAGAGGCTGCCTGACCCGCTGTGATCTCCAGCACTTTTTATGGATCACAAGTGACATTTTCTCGGACTGAAACAACCTCAGAATGTAGAAGAAAAGCAGAAGAATATAGAGCTGGCGTTGACAGTCTAACAAGGCACGAGAAAGTAGCATCATGGAGACAAGTCAGCCAGAGAGGCCCCTGTGGGGAGGGTGAGTCTCAGTATCAGCTGGTGTTTCAAGCAACAAGACAAAGATATTTCAGTTCCGTAACGCCTGGATCATTATCCAACAGTCATCCTTCTGATCAAATTGTGCAATGCCTTATTAATAACGAATGTGCAAATAAGTTACAATGAGCTGTGTTTTCTTGCTGCTATATCAAAGGTGCTAGCCTGGTTATTACTGATGACTTCTCTCTGAGGCATTTTAAATATGTGCCATATGTTATTTTAACTTGAATTCCTCAGGTATTTGGAGCACACTCACATGCATGAACTTGTGTAAAAACTGGTTTTCGGGGTTATTTTAAGTCAGAATATGTGGCAACAGAAGCAGGCCAATCAACCAGTCAAGTATTCTCCGCTATTCAATGAGAGCACGGCCAATCTGAGAGCCACTCTCATTCTTGTGTTTGCTTTTAAAATAGACTCTCTGCATTATCGAGAACAAGGGAGTGGGATGTAAAGATGAGGAGGTGGGGAAGTGGTAATATCACTAGGCTAGTGACCCCAGGCTAACATTCTGAGATTCGTGGGTTCAAATCCACGATGGCAGTGAAATTTGGAATAAGTTAACTTAATGGCAGGACTGTGACAATTGTAGTTCATCTGGTTAGTTAACCTACTTTAGGGAAGGGGGAAAGCATCTGCGATCCTTACCTGGTCTGGCCTACATGTGACTACAGATGCACAGCAATGTGGTTAACTCTTAACTGGCCACTGGGCAATTAGAGATGGACAATAAATGCTGCCACATCCAATGAATCATTTTATAGACAGCATAGTGGCATTGTTACTAGACTAATAATCCAGACACCCAGGTCATGTCTGGGGTCCTGGGTTCAAATCTCAGCACAGCAGATGGTGGAATTGAAATTCAATTAAAATCCAGAATTAAGAGTCTAATAATGACCATGAATCCATTGCTGATTGTTGGGAAAAAGTGAGGACTGCAAATGCTGAAGAGTCAGTTGAAAGGTGTGGCGCTGGAAAAGCACAGCAGGTCAGGCAGCATCCGAGGAGCAGGAGAATCGACGTTTCGGGATTAAGCCCTTCATCAGGAATGTGGAGAGGGAAGGAGGCTGAGAGATAAATCGGTTGGGAAAAGGCAGGTGAGAAGGCGATAGGTGGGTGGTTGATTGTGATAGGTCGGTGGGGAGGGTGGAGCAGGTAGGTGGGAAGGAAGATGGACAGGTCAAGATGGTGGTGCCGGGTTGGATCTGGGGTGAGGCTGGGGGGAGGGGAGATTTAGAAACTGGTGAAGTCGATGTTGATGCCATGAGGTTAAAGGGTCCCAGGCCTATCTGGTTCACCAAGTCCTTTGAGGAAGGAAATCTGCCGTAATTACCTGGTCTGGCCTCCATGTGACTCCAGACCCACAGCAATGTGGTTGACACTAAACAGCCCCAAGTAAGCTAAGGGAAGGTTAATTAATGCTGGCCCAGTCAGTGATGTCCATATCCTATGAAGGAATAAACAAAAATTATTGCAGATAAATGTTTAGGAGGAAAATGAGGATTAATTGCTTTACACAAAGAGTGGTGGGAATGTCAATGTGATCGGTGTTAAGTTAATGTCACCGGGTAATGTGGATCCAAATCCCACCAGAGTATGAGGTGAAATTTAATAAAGCTGAATTTGAAAGCCAGGTCTAATAAACAGTGACAACAGCAAATGGCATTGGTTGTTAAAAAAGCTTCATTCCTGATGAAGGGGTCTTGCCCGAAATGTCCTGCTGTGGTTTTCCAGTGCCACACTCTCAACTCTGTTATAAAAAGCCCATCTAATTCACTAATGTCCTTGAATGAAATCAGCCGTTGTTACCTGGATGTGACTTCCATACCAATAACAACGTGACTGATGTTTAACTTCCCTCTGAAATGGTCCGAGCAAATCACTCCGTTTATGGGCAATTAGGGTTGAGCAGCAAACACTGGCCTTACCAATGACTGACATCCTTGAAATATTTTTTGAAGAAAAGCTGTGAATACTATGGTTCAATTATAGTTTACAAGACAGAATTTGACAGTGTTTGTTCGGTAAGAAAGGAAATTGAATAGATGTATCATGTAAATACAGAAAATACGAACAAGAATAGGCCATTGGCCCATTGAGCCCTGCTCCACCATTCAATCTAATATCGGCTGTTCCTCTATCACCATACCACATGCCAACTTTCTCTTACCACAAAGAAAAACGAAGATTGCTGGAAAAACTCAGCATGTCTGGTGGCATCTGTGGAGAGAAGTCAGAGTTTATGCTCAAAACAGTTTCTGTTTTGTTTCTGATTTACAGCATCCTCGGTTCCTTTGGTTTTCCAACTTTCTCTTCACTGATGCCTTTAATGTCTAGAAGTCTATTTTTTTGTGAAATATATTTAGCGGCTTGGCCTAGTCATTGACCTGTACTCACTGAGGTTTTGAAGAATGAGGTATAACCTTATTTAAGTTGGAAAGATTCTTAGGGGGTTTGATGGGGTAGATACAGAAATTCTGTTTCCCCTTGAGGGAGATTCTAGGACCAGAGAGAATGACCTGAGAATAAGGGGTGCTACATTTAGGACAGTTATGAGGAGGAATTTCTTCTGTCAGAGAGTAATGAATCTGTCATGTTCCTTGTTGCAGAGGGCTGTCGAGGCTGGGTCATTAAATATATTCAAATTGGAAATTTTCCTTTTAATCAGTCTGACGACCAAGGGGTAATTGAGAATGATTAAGTCAGCCATGATCACAGTAAATAGTGGAACAGATTTGATTGGCCAAATAGCCTGCTTCTGCTTCTCTGTCCTCTGGTCTTATGACCTGACATGACAGAGAATTTCACAGGGTCACCGACTTGAAGAAATTTCCCCTCATCTCAGTCAGAAATGATCTGCCCTGGATCCTCAGAGCATGACCCCTGTTCTTCTCGAACCTTCAGCCAGCTCAGTTGAGTTAAGTTGCAGATCCCAGTTGTGATTTAATTGAACAGCAGACCAGTCCCGAGGTGCTGAATGATTTATTCCTGTTGCTGTTTTTGTTTGCTCTCTGTTTCTATGACAAATATTGGCCAGTGTACAAGGTCTAACTGGCTCTTCTTCAAATGGCTACCAAGCCTGGAGCCAAGGCTGACACCTCAATAGAGTACTTGGATTTTGGTCTTTTCTCTGAATGGGATGAGAAATGGTTCATGTGAATGTTTGAGCCTTAATATTACAGAGCGTGTGTCAGGAAAGCACTAATTACAGGGAAATGTTGAGCGGACTAGGGGTCATCTGTCTGGAGAAGAGAACTTGAGAAGGCTTGCTCCATCAGATCGAGAAAATGATTAATGGCTTTGACAGCTAATCACAGGGAAACAGTTCCACTTTTGCTTAAATCCAGTGTTGAAAAACGAGGGCTGACCTATTAGGAGTCATACAGTCATAGAACTGTACAGCACGGAAAAAGACCTTTTGGTCCAACTTGTCCATGTTGACCAGATATCCTAAATTAATCTAGTCCCAATTGCCAGCACTTGGCCCATATCCTTTTAACCCCTTCCTATTCATATACCCATCCAGATGCCTTTTAAATGGTGTAATGTACCAGCCTTCATCATTTCCTCTGGCAGCCCATTCCATACACATATCACCCTCTGCGTGAAAAAGTTGCCCCTTCGGTCCCTTTTAAGTGTTTCCCCTCTCACCTTAAACCTTTTCCATCTAGTTTTGGACTCCACGGAAAAGACTGTCTATTTATCCTATCCATGCCCCTCATGACTTTATAAACCTCTATAAGGTCACCCCTCAGCCTCTGACGCTGCCTATTCAGGGAAAACAGCCCCAGCCTATTCAGCCTCTCCCTGTAGCTCAAACCCTCCAACCCTGGCAACATCCTTGTAAATCTTTTCTGAACCCTTTCAAGTTTCACAACATCCTTCCTGTAGCAGGAAGACTGGAATTGAATGTAGTATTCCAAAAGTGAACTGACCAATGTCCTGACAGAGACGTGGAGAATATCTTTGTGTAAGTCTTTGGAACTCTTCTTCAAAAGACAGTGGAAAAGTCTTTCAATATTTTTAAGGCAGAGGTAGATGGATTTTGGATAAAGGTAGGGTGACTGGTTTCAAGGGGTGCGTGAGAATGGAGAGTATCCAAATCAGCCATGATCTTATTGAAGGGGGTAAATGGCCTACTCCTGTTCCTAATTTGTGGGTTTGTGATAAGGCAGTGTCAAAATAAGCTGCCCACTAACAGACAATCTAGGAATAAGCTGGAAATGAGGAGAATTACTTCTATTTCAAAGGCCTTTAACTTCAGTCTGTGGGAATCTGCTCCCCAGACAGTGGCTGGGGACTGGCCCATTGAGTTTATTTGGGGCTGAGTAATGCAGATTTTTGACACATGACGGAGTTAAGGGTAACAGGGATCAGGCAGGAATGTGGAGCTCAGGGCCCTAACCCAGTGGGTGGCCCAATGGCTCAGTGGTTAGCACTGCTGCCTCACAGCACCAGGGACCTGGGTTCTATCTGTCTGTGTGGAGTTTGCACGTTCTCCCCGTGTCTGCATGGGTTTCCTCTGAGTGCTCCAGTTTCCTCCCAGAGACCAGAGATGTGCAGGCGAGGTGATTTAGCCATACAAATTTATAGGGATAGAGTGGGTTTGAGTGAGATGACCTTCAGAGGGTTGGTATGGACTCAATGTGGGTGGCACCGTGGCACAGTGGTTAGCACTGTTGCCTCACAGCGCCAGAGGTCTGGGTCCAATTCCCGCCTCAGGCGACTCTCTGAGTGGAGTTTGCACATTCTCCCCATGTCTGCGTGGGTTTCCTCCAGGTGCTCTGGTTTCCTCCCATAATCCAAAAAAAATGTGCAGGTTAGGTGAACTGGCTGTGCTAAATTGCCTGTTGTGTTAGATGAAGGGGTAAATGTAGGAGAATGGGTCTGGGTGGGTTACGCTTCAGCGGGTCGGTGTGGACTTGTGCCGAAGGGCCTGTTTCCACATTGTAAGTAATCTAATCAATGGGCCAAATGGCCTGCTTCCATACTGTAGAGATTCTATTCTATGAAACGTCAAACAGCAGAGTGGCTTCAAAGGGTGGAATGGCCTTATCTCAGTCCAGAAATAAATAATTTATGAAGAATGTCTTTACCCAAGCAGTGCTCAGAACAACAGTTTGTGTATATATATTTATCTAGCACCATTAAAGTGATGAAATCTTCTGAGAACTGGGAAGTGATTGTTGAGACATAAGAGAAAGATCGCAGTTCAAAGATATGCAAAGGTGGTGCTTTCTGGCTCTGGACAATAGCAGCAGTGTGTACTATCAACAAAATCCATTGCAGAAATTTACTAAAGTACCTGAAATAATACCTTCCAAATTCATGGTCACTACTATCCAGAAGGTCAAGGTCAGCAGATACATGGGAACACCCCACCCCTGCAAGTTCCCACCAAGCCAGTCACCATCCCAGCCTGGAAATATATCGCCGTTCCTTCGGTCTAACTGGGTCAAAATCCTGGAATTCCTTCCCTCACGGCATTCTGGGTCTATCTATACCACATGGACTGTAAGTGGTTTAAGAATCATAGAATCCCTATGGTGTGGAAGCAGGCCATTCTGCCCATTGAGTCCATGCTGACCCTCTGAAGAGCAGCAGACCCAAACCACCCCAACACCTATCCCTTTAACCCTACATTTCCCCATGTCTAATCCACCTAGCTTGAACATCGCTGGACACTGTGGGCAATTTGGCATTGCCAATCCGCCTAAACCTACTTTCTTTGGACTGTGGAAGGAAACCGGAGAACCCAGATGAAAACCACACAGACACAGGGAAAACATGCAAACTCCATGCAGACAGTTGCCTGAGGGTGGAATAGATCCTGGGTCCCTGATGCTATGAGGCAGCAGTTCTAACCACTGAGCCACCATGTAATCCCAAGAAGGCAGCTCATGGTCATCTTCTCAAGGGTAACTAGGGATGTGTAATAAATGTTGGCCCAGCCAGCCCATGAGTGAATAGAAAGTGGGCTGTTGGAAGGACAGACACAGCTGGTCTCTTGTTGGCAAAATGTCCTTGCGCTCCTTGCACATGAGGTTGGAGGTGACGCGAGAGGGATTTAAGAAAGCAGTAGGGTAAACAAACTGGGTTTTAGGCTGATCCTGGAATAGGGTTCGGATTTAGCAAATAGAACATGACCCAATAGTGTTTCAAATGGTGGTACAGTCAAACACTGGCAAAGGATGACTAAGCCAATTGTCCATTATAGCCTTTCAAGTCTGTATTCCTTGGACTTAAGTGAGCAGGAATGAGAGTTGCGTTAGGAGCAGCCAGGATTGGGGCAGAGTAGCAGTGTCACTGGGGACTCAGATTTTGAAGAGAGAGGTAGGGGAATCATTGAGCAGAGAATGAGGAATTCACTTCCACGTGGACTGGCAAGGGAGGCTTGATGCGTTTGTGAGGACAAAAAGAGAACTCACAGAGGGATTGGAAGAATGTAATTAGAAAGGGATGTGGAACTGAGACAGCTAGACTATGTCAAATGGAGTGAGGATTCAATATGTTTTATTTTTGTCTGGTCTTAGTTATGTCACTGGTAAAGAAAACATTTTCCACGCCATAACGTGCAGGACAATGGTCCACACTGAAAACACAACTGAGAGTTTCCCTGCAATATTTAGAAACTGAGTCCAAATGTGGTTTGAGCCACATGCTGCCTGCTCTGGTGGGGGAGGGGATTGTGGGGACTGGGCAGTGTTGTGCAATGAATAAGCCAGTGGTTATAACACTGTCGGCTCTATTGATGGAGGAGTACAGCCAAAGTATTGGTCTCGGCTCAGAGTTCCGTCTGCGTGTGGTCAGAGGCTTGCTTCAAATAGCTGGAAACTGCTGGAGTTGCAGAAGATGAGGTAATAACATCTGTGTTTCCCCAGCTCAATTCCCAGTGGCTTGGTGAACTGGCATCCAGCAACAGTGCACATCGATTAAAAAAAAGGAGGAGTAAGCCATTCGGCCCATCCAGCCTGCTCCACCATTCAATAAAAGCACGGGCCTTAACTCCACTTTCCTGCCTTTTTGCCATACTCTTAACCTCATCAATCCAAAAATCTCTTGGATTGTGCTTCCAACATATTCAGGGATTCAGCTTCTCCCACCCGTCGTGGGAGCGTATTCTAGAGATTGAAGATGCTTTGGAGGAGCAAATTCCTCCTCATTTCCAGGTTAACTGGGGGATCCCTTCTTCTCAAATTGTAGTGTTTGATGGTAATTTGCCCTGAATGTGAATCTCCATCTGACCCCGTTTAAACAAGCATTGCAATCAAAACAAACAACCACCCAACCCTACAACAAATGTTTCGAGGGCCTGAAGAGTAGTTTTCTAAATATTCCTTTATGGCTGTGGGCATTTGCTCAGCATTTATTAACCTGTCCTTACTTGCCTGTGAACTGAGTGGCTTGGTTGACTAGTTCAGAGGACGGCACGGTGGCTTAGTGGTTAGCACTGCTGCCTCACAGCACCAGGATCCCAGGTTCGATTCCAGCCTCATGCAATTGTCTGTGTGGAGTTTGCACATTCTCCCTGTGTCTATGTGGGTTTCCTCCGGATGCTCCGGTTTCCTCCCACAGTCCAAAGATGTGCAGGTCAGATGAATTGCCCATAGTGTTAGGTGCATTAGTCAGAGGGAAATGGGTCTGGGTGGGTTACTCTTTGGAGGGTCGGTGTGGACTTGTTGGGCCGAAGGGCCTGTTTCCACACTGTAGGGAATCTAATCTAAGCCTTAGTTAGCACCTTCCGAACCTACTACCATTTCCGTCTAGAAGGAAAAGCGCAGCAGATACATGGGAACACCACCCCCTGCTAGTTCTCCTCCAAGCCACTCACCATGTGTCACTGGAACAATCCTGGAATTCCTTCCCTAACAACATTGTGGGTCAATCGACAGCACATGGACTGCAGCAGTTGAAGAAGACAGCTCACCCCCACCTCTTCAAAGGCAGCAAGAGATGGGCAATAAATTCTGGCATAGTCAGGGACAACCATGCCCCATGCGTGAATAAAAGAAATGAAAAATTGTTTGCAACCCAAAAGAGGAAATAAATGAAAACCAAGCTGTTTGAATTTCTTAATACACCGCAAATGAATATTTCCATCTGTTTCCTGCCACTATCTACTATATAGACTCAAATCCTGATGAATTTCCTTATTATATCAAATCAAATTAACTGAAAATCCCCAGTTTCAGTCCAGTGAACTGTGGCATTTTCTTACGTGAATACTCATTAAACAGAGCTTATACTCCCTCAACGTTTACTAACTCGCTTATTTCCACTCAAACTATTTTGGTTTGGAAAATGTGCAAGCTCCTCTTTTCTAGTGAGGTGACTGTACTTTTCCTGCGCTGTACAATACTTCCATTACGGGAGAAAACTACACTTGCTTCTCACCTTAATCAGGCCTCTCCAAATGCCTTTAAAACTTTCAATCTCTGGTTATCACAACTACATTCAGCTCTTGATTATTCCAAACTGAAAACGAACTAATGACATTGCATGTTAATTATACCTGTCCTAACTCTACAATATAAGCATCTTATTCCAGTAACACTTGAGGTATTTTCAGTCATCTCCTCTCTGATACATATTGAATTAAGTCACTATTCCATAAGACTGTCTGATTTATTTAAAAACTTACTATTCACAAAGATAGCACCCATATTCCACTACTTTGAAATCCAAACTCTAAAAGGTAAGTCATGTAAATATCATATGTACATATATATGTAAATACTCATATTAATCACAGAGATTTCCTCACATGTCTCATTATTAACCAACCTTGTCTCATTTGTATGTAGCTAACAATTCTCCTAATCTTACCTGAGAAAGTAGCTACCACCAAACCTTGACATGAATCGGTGGCAAGGTGGCTCAGTGGTTAGCACTGCTGCCTCACAGCACCAGGGACCCGGGTTCAATTCCCACCTTGGGCAACTGTCTGTGTGGAGTTTGGACTTTTTCCCCGTGTCTGCGTGGGTTTCCTCCCACAGTCCAAAGATGTGCAGGTTAGGTGAATTGGCCAGGCTAAATTGCCTGTAGTGTTAGGTGCATTAGTCAAGAGTAAATGTAGGAGAATGGGTCTGGGTGGTTACTCTTCAGAGGGTCGGTGTGGACTTGTTGGGCCGTAGGGCCTGTTTCCACACTGTAGGGAATCTTAAAAAAAAAGCCACTGGCAGCATGGACTTAGCAGTTACATCTCGGGGCCTTCATACAGCGCTTGTCTTCAACACAACATCTCTGCATGCTTTATAGATACTGCGTTCTTCCACACTCTGTCCTCACAAGTCTACCAGCCACGTCACATAATCATTTCTGCTTTCAGACAAACTTTTCCAGCACTTCAACCCTTTAGGATTTCAGTTTGGAGCTCGAAGACACCTATGACTTGGCAAGTTTGTGACAAAAGAACACACACACACAAACACGCGTACACACGTGCACACGCACGGACACACATCTGCACACACGCACGCATACACACACACGAACGCACACACACGTGCACACACTCACGCACATGCACACATACATGCGCACACACACGCATACACACACATATACACACACACATGTGCACACGCTCACACATGCACACACATACATGCAAACACACATGCGCACACATGCATGCATACACACACGCATGCACATGCACGAACACACACACGCATACGCACACCACTCATGCATTCACATAAGATGAATCTTATGGCTCTTAATCTTATTTCCTTCCTGGTGTTTATTCACTTTGTGTTTATTTGAAGGCTGCTAGCCTCTAGAAGCATTGCTTATTAGTACAGAGGGAGAGGAAGGCAGCTTGTCACAGTTCAAAACCATGGAATTCACTGCTATGGAGTGCAGTGGAGGCCAGTACATTAAATGTCTTCAAAGCTGAGATTGATAAATTCTTAACCGCGCAAGGAATTAAGGGCTACGGGGTGAGTGTGGGTAAGTAGAGTTGAAATGCCCATCAGCCAAGATTAAATGGCAGAGTGGACCCAATGGGCCGAATGGCCTTACTTCCACTCCTATTTTTTTTATGGTCTTATGGTCTAAAACACTATACAGTTCAGGTGGTGGACATGTTGCTGTAAGGCACCCTTCAATAGATCAATCTTGGAAAGGAATGAGGAAGTGCCAACCCGATCCATGCAGCCTGTGGAACTGGGTATGAATCTGTCTTCATAACTACATTGACCTTCCTCTACTCTGTGCAGGATTGAGCTGGTCCATCTGGTTGAGGAACTAACATGAATACCAAACCCTAGCTTCTTTGACTAGGCTCAATCAAGCATTTCTCAACACGTATTGAATATTTGTCTCGACTTGGGCTTGTTTTCTTTGGCGGTTGATGAATAAGGGTGTAATTTTATTGGTTCTGACTGTCCTTTATTCACAAAACACGTCTAGCTAACATTGTAAATCCAGATATATCTCTAAACATTACCTTATAGTTCCTAAATAGTCCTTCAAGGTCCTTTCTCTAAATATAAGAACAAATACTGGGATAATATTTCTGTGGAAATGTAGATTATTATTCCACATAATTGGAATATGTTCATGTAACTCTTCCATCTCTTTAACCTCACTTGGACTTTCCATGATTATGGACAAAACTATAAGTTTACCTCCAGCCAACCCTTTCCCTGGAGTATGTCAACTAATTACAGTTAATTTCTTGACAATTTTTAATGCCACTGTGCCAGAGAATAAATCACATTCTAAGTGCACTTTGTATGATGAAACTGGTATGCACCCTCCATTTACCCTGCCTTTTAAGACTCTGGCTTTCTTTGCACTCTGTGGAAGAAAAATAATGAGGGAATCAAGGGTTCTGGGATAGAAGTAGGAGAATGGAGCTGAGAGTGATCAGATCAGCCACGAGCTCATTGAATGGTGGAGCAGACTTGATGGGCTGAATGGCCTAGTTATATTCCTACTTCTTTTAGTTGAAAAAGCATGTCCTCCTCTAACTAAAGAGTTTGAAGAGCTCCCATATCCCTAAATATAGCACTGAGGTTCATTGGTCAGAGTGGTCTCAATGGGTCAGAGGGGGAATGGGTCTGGGTGGGTTACTCTTCGGAGGGTCGGTGTGGACTGGTTGGGCCAAAGGGCCTGTTTCCACACTGTAGGGAATCTAATCTAACCTTTGGATTGCCTTAAATCGGGTAATTCCTGTTAAACCTACAATTTGATTGGTGGGAATTTCCTTTTGAGGTCTCTTTTCAGATTCATTCTTCTGATCCCCAATAAGTTTGATGGGTTTCCCATGATACTTGGAGCATTCTGATCAGAGGAGTTTGACTTAATCACAATGGAAACACTTGGAGCTCAAATTTCACCTTCGCCCTTACCACCTTCCTTTCTTTCTGATCTGAGGAAGAGATCGAGGGACAATTCCAACTGTCCCTTCTTTACCCTGGCTACTTACCTTTACTGTTTTCCATCCTCAGATTTACTAGATTGATAGAGATAAGGCATAATTTTATGGATCAGCAATTACTGCTGCCTGTCTAACACTTAAAACCCTCTGTTCTTCAGCAAGTGTTCTGATTATGAAAGGTAGTGAGTTTTTAATTTATTTTGATAACATGTTCTTGGCATGCTACATACATGGTATTTACTCCTAATCACTATATCAATCATACAAGATGACTTTAATTTAGTCTTGCAGATTCAATTTATGCTTGGCTAAGGAATTTTATAAACTTTTGCCTGTACGTCACAGGAATTAATTCACGTGCATCTAGAATACCCTTTTGTAACAGTGTCATAATTAATGGATAACTCCTCTGATAGTGATGCATCAATTTCATGTGCTCTACCTGTCAGCTTGCTCTGCATGAGCAGTGTCCAGTTTTCTATTGGCCACTTCATTTATTACTCCATAATATCAAACAACATAAAGAATACCTCTACATCCTATTCTTCAAATTTCAGTAGTGGTGTGAGAAGTTTAGATATTTCCTTACTGCCTTTAGATTAAGTCTGGGGCTTTCCTCAACATTTGTAGTCTCTTGCTTTGGTCTCCTACCTATCGGAAAGATGTTGTGAAACTTGAAAGGGTTCAGGAACGATTTACAAGGATGTTGCCAGGGTTGGAGGATTTGAGCTATAGGGAGAGGCTGATTGGATGGGTATATGAATAGGAATGGTTTGGAGGGATATGTGCCAGGTGCTGGCAGGTGGGACTAGATTGGGTTGGGATATCTGGTTGGCATGGACAGGTTGGACCGAAGGGTCTGTTTCCATGCTGTACATCTATATGACTATGACTATAACTCTATCATTTTAAGCTGACATTCCCTGCCTCTCTCCTATTCCCCTACTCCATTCCTTTTTTTTCTCTTTGTGATGAGTCCCTAGTGCACCCTTTAACTTGTTACTCTTCATTTTTGTTCAAACTCAAGTTTTTAAAATTCTTTCTCATGTTGAAGCTGCATTTTCATTCTTACTAACTCTCGTGACTCACCACTCTGTACACCTGGTCCCTCCTGTATTTTCATAGTCGTAGATATTTTGGCGATATTTCAATTATCTCTGCCTTCTTAGTTCTGTCAAGTAATTCCACCTCAAATCCATTTGCCAATTCTATCCATCAGGGCACCTCTTCCAACTGCAGGATGCCATCTTATTTTATTGGTCCTTTTATCATTTCTGAACTACCCTTACTCCACATCCTTGTCAAAAGACCCTGGACTCTGGCCCCAAAGTAGAGACACGAAAATCATTTTTTTAAAAATAAGATTTCTGGATTACAAATTAGTGCATTATTTCTCACAGTTCTTTTGATTTCAGCAATGATAACATGATGTTGCACGGGGCATAATTTTAAGGTGATTGGAGGAAGATTTAGAGGAGATGTCAGAGGTAGGTTCTTTACACAGAGAGTGGTGGGTTCATGGAATATGCTGTCAGATACATTAGAGAGATTTAAGCAACTCTTGGATAGGCACATGGAAGAAAGTCCAATGAAGGGTATGTAGGTTAGTTTGATCTTAGAATAGGATAAAAGGTCAGCACAGCATCGAGGGCTGAAGGGCCTATACTGTGCTCTACTGTTCTATGTTCTAATAACCGATCAAATGAACTACTTGTACACATTAACCTATGGGACCATAGAGTCATAGAGATGTACAGCACAGAAACAGATACTTTGGTCCAACTCAGCCATGCCATCCAGATATCCCAACCTAATCTAGTCCCATTTGTCAGCACTTGTCCCATATCCCTCTAAACCCTTCCTATTCATATATCTATCCAAATGCCTTTTAAATGTTGTAATTGTACCAGCCTCCACCACTTCCTCTGGCAGCTCATTCCATACGCATACCACCCTCTACATGAAAAAGTTGCCCCTTAGGTTCCTTTTATATTTTTCCCCTCTCACTCTAAATTTATATCCTCTAGTTCTGGACTCCTACACCCCAGGGAAAAGACTTTGTCTATTTATCCTAGCCATGCCCCTCATGATTTTATAAACCTTTATGAGTTATCCCTCAGCCTTTGACACTCCAGGGAAAACAGCCCCAGCCTATTCAGCTTCTCCCCGTAGCTCAAATCTTCCAACCCTGCCAACATCCTTGTAAATCTTTTCTGAAAGTAGTGGACCCAGCACCGATCCTTGTGGCACCCCATTGGTCACAGGCTTCCAGTCTGAAAAACAGCCCTCACCACCACCCTCTGTCTTCTACCTTTGAGCCAGTTCTGTATCCAAATGGCTAGTTCTCTCTGTATTCCATGAGATCTAACCTTGCTAACTAGTCTCCCATGAGGAACCTTTTCAAACGCCTGACTGAAGTCCATATAGATCATGTTTATTCTCTGCCCTCATCTGTTACTTTTTCAAAAAACTCAATCAAGTTTGTGAGACGTAATTTCCCACGCACACAGCCATGCTGACTATCCCTAATCAGTCCTTGCCTCAGGATTCCCTTTTGCCCACCACCAATATCAGGCTCACCAGTCGGTAGTTCCCTGGCTTGTCCTTACCACCCTTCTTAAATAATGGTACCATGTTAGTCAATCTCCGGTCTTCTGACACCTCAGCTGACTATCGATGATGCAAATATCTCAGTAAGGGGCCCAGCAATCACTTCCCTAGCTTCCCACAGAATTCTAGGGTATACGTGATCAGCTCCTGGGGATTTATCCACCTTTATGCATTTCAAGACATCCAGCACTTCCTCCTCTGTAATATGAACATTTTTCAAGATGCCACCATCTATTTCCCCACATTCAATATCTTCCATGTCCTTCTCCACGGTAAGAACTAATGCAAAATATTTGTTTTGTATTTCCCCCATCTCTTGCAGCTCCAAACAAACTCTGCCTTGCTGACCTTTGAGGGATGCTATTCTCTCCCTAGTTATCCTTTTGTCCCTTAAAGTATTTGTAAAAACCCTCTGGATTCTCCTATTTGCCAAAGCTATCTCATGTCCCCTTTTTGGCCTCCTGATTTCCCTCTTAAGTATGCGGCCCTGGAGTGTGCTGATTGATCAAATATTCCAGATAATCAAGAGGTCCACATAATCAATGTAAAATGTACAGTAAGTAATAGAAATGTAATGCAGGGAGTATACATGTCACTATTATACTTCACTTACAGTATTAATCACTTAAATGATAATGCAATTTTGCCTTAAATAAAATTTACCCACAGACTGCCTTCTCATTCACACCCTCAACTAACTACTCAGATATCACAGAGATCACAATAATACAGTGAACTTTCAGTATTTGAGGTATATAATTTTTGTTGATCTATTGAGAGTGCTGGTTAAAGTAAAGTTTGTTGCATCAGCTTTCCTTATTTTAGTCTATGGGGCTTTTCTGTCTTTTTGCTCTTTCAGAGAGTAGGGAAAGAGACATAACCAGAAAAGCTCCCTGGATCCAAAACGTCAACTCTGACTTCTCACCTCAGATGCTGCCAGACCTGCTGAACTTTTCCAGCAATTCTTGTTTTGTTTCTGATTTACAGCATCTGCAGCTCTTTCAGTTTTTGCTTAATCGGGAGAGAGATATATTTTCTGTTTCTTGACTCTGGATGTTCCTGGCTGTGCTGCCCTCACTGATCTGAAACAAACTGCAGCCAGACCAAACTGAAAGCTGTCTTCAGGCAGGCTTTCCTTAACTCAGAGCCTTTTGGTTATGCTGTGCCTCAATAATGTAACAATCTCAATGCTCTAAATGCAACATAATCTTGTACAGATAAAAATGTACACCACTTGATTTTCAAGTGATAACACCATCCTAGTATTTTATAGGTATTGGCTAGCTATCAGTTAAAGTCTCAGGGAACTCTTGGGTGGCACAGTGGTTAGCACTGCTGCCTCACAGCACCGGAGACCCAGGTTCAATTCCTGCCTCAGGCAACTGACTGTGTGGATTTTGCACGTTCTCCCTGTGTCTGTGTGGGTTTCCTCCAGGTGCTCCGGTTTCCTCCCACAGTCCAAAGATGTGCAGGTCAGGTGAATTGGCCATGCTAAATTGCCCATAGTGTTAGGTGTAGGGGTATGGTTGGGTTGCGCTTCGGCGGGTCGGTGTGGACTTGTTGGGCCGAAGGGCCTGTTTCCCTATATCTATATCTGAAACTGCCGTGTTAGTTGGTTAATCGGCATGTTTGAAAGATTCTTTTTGATCATCTCTGTCATGTGAGCCTTTAATTGGTTTCCAACTGGTTCATGGAATGCTTTATCAGAAATCATTTTCACTGTTTCTTTAAAGCCAAATTGTTCCCTTTGCACCTTGCCTTTGTTTTGTCCTGGAATTTGCCTTAAGCATAGCCAATAACAAACCACAGTGACATGTTTACACCACAGCCCTGTAATTGTTCTAGCATCATTCAGTCTGACTATGATACAGATCACTTCCTGGTGGATACCATGGTTATGATGAATGCTCAAAGTTCTTTTGTTATGGTTCTGTTCGCCGAGCTGGAAATTTGTGTTGCAGACGTTTCGTCCCCTGTCTAGGTGACATCCTCAGTGCTTGGGAGCCTCCTGTGAAGCGCTTCTGTGATCTTTCCTCCGGCATCCAGTGGTTTGAATCTGCCGCTTCCAGCTGTCAGTTCCAGCTGTCCACTGCAGTGGTCAGTATATTGGGTCCAGGTCGATGTGCTTATTTGATTGAATCTGTGGATGAGTGCCATGCCTCTAGGAATTCCCTGGCTGTTCTCTGTCTGGCTTGTCCTATAATAGTAGTGTTGTCCCAGTCGAATTCATGTTGCTTGTCATCTGCGTGTGTGGCTACTAAGGATAGCTGGTCGTGTCGTTTCGTGGCTAGTTGGTGTTCATGGATGCAGATCGTTAGCTGTCTTCCTGTTTGTCCTATGTAGTGTTTTGTGCAGTCCTTGTGTGGGATTTTGTACACTACATTGGTTTTCCTCATGCTGGGTATCGGGTCCTTCGTCCTGGTGAGTCTAGACAATGGAATGAGGACATGCCGCAACCCAAAGGACTAGCCACACTACCATACATCAAGAGCATTTCCGAACTGACAGCCAGACTACTGCGACCACTAGGACTCATAACAGCACACAAACCAACAGCCACTCTCAGACAACAACTCACCAGAACGATACCCAGCATGAGCAAAACCAATGTAGTGTACAAAACCCCATGCAAGGGCTGCACAAAACACTACATAGGACAAACAGGAAGACAGCTAACGATCCGCATCCATGAATGCCAACTAGCCACGAAACGACATGGCCAGCTATCCTTAGTAGCCACACACGCAGCTGACAAGCAACATGAATTCGACTGGGACAACACTACTATTATAGAACAAGCCAGACAGAGAACAGCCAGGGAATTCCTAGAGGCATGGCACTCATCCACAGATTCAATCAATAAGCACATCAACCTGGACCCAATATACCAATCACTGCAACGGACAGCTGGAACTGACAACCGAAAGCGGCAGAGATAAACCACTGAAAATGCCGGAGGAAATATCACAGAAGCGCTTCACAGGAGGCTCCCGAGCACTGAGGATGTCACCTAGACAGGGGATGAAACATCTGCAACACAAATTCCCAGCTCGGCAAACAGAACCACAACAACGAGCACCCGAGCTACAAATCTTCTCACAGACTTTGATCAAAGTTCTTTTCTCATTTGTAGCAGAAATACTGTCTTTGCATCAATACCAGCCATATCCACTCGGATAACAAAAACAACAGATTCTCAACCTGGTTGAACTGGAGCTCTGTGGAACTGCCGTATGGAAGTGCAGGATCAAACTGAAACATCTACAAATATCACACTCTCCACAGATGGAAAACGAAAGCAGGGAAGTTGTTGACTTGCTTTGGGGTTAATATCGCTGTGATGGAACATATCATTGACTCATAGAATCCCTACAGCGTGGAAGCAGGCTATTCAGCCCCTTGAGTCAACAGTGCCCCTTCAAAGAGGCATCTCACCCCATCCCTGTGACCCTACATTTCCTGTGGTTAATCCACCTACCTTGCACATTCATGAGAAATTTAGCATGACCAATCCCCTTAACCTGATGAAGGGCTTTTGCCCGAAACGTCGATTTTCCTGCTCCTCGGATGCTGCCTGACCTGCTGTGCTTTTCCAGCACCACTCTAATCTAAACTCTGGTTTCCAGCATCTGCAGTCCTCATTTTCACCTAATCCCCTTAAACTACACACCTTTGGACTGTGTGAAGAAACTGGAGTACCCAGAGGATACCCACGCAGACACAGGGAGAATGTGCAAACTCCACGCAGACAGTCACCTGAGGGTGGAATTGAACCAGGGTCCCTGTTGCTGTGAGGCAGCCGTGCTAACCACTGAACCACCGTGCCTATTATAGTTCACTTCACTATTACAATTCTCATCCAGCCACGCTTCCTTCTTCAGTTATGAAGATGAAACTCTGATTCAGCTGCAGTTGCTGGTGAACAGTGATTTCCTTTGATCGCTTGGAGCCGCCTCAGCAGTTATCCAACAGTGAGGGAACATGTCAATCTGACTGGGGCCGGGTTTTTTGGCGATTCGGCTGTTTTTCTTACAGCTGTGTCCTCTGGGTGGAGCACGCCTCAGGGTAGGAAGGTTAATTACGTTCCAACAATGGCTGATTCCGCCTCTGCAGGATTTGCGCAAGAGTTCATTATGTTTTCTGCTGATGTGCTGATTCACTTTCTTCCACATTGAATATTTACTTTGAATTCAGAGTGCAGGGCAAGAAGGCAATATATGGTCTGGAACTAGGCCGTAAACAGGGGATGACAGCAAAAAAAGGAGAAATGACTAGCATTTCACAATCCAGATACACCAAGAAATCAATGAAGTTCTTAACTTGAACTTGGCTGAAAATAGAGACGTATCAGGAAAACAATTTGCCATGCACACATCAGGACCAAAACAAGAATGCCAAATTTCAAACAATCGCAAGAATTTATACAACAGGACAAAATATGCAAAATCATTCACAAGTGGACTCTGATTGGCTGCGACATTGCCATAGAGAAAATAATATGGAACCATTGGCTCCTCAAGATCCCAGGCGATTAAAAATGGCACAAGGCGTGGAGATATGCTTTTTGTTTGCAGAGACTGGGTCTCTATGTGTGAATCTGTGTTGTTTGTTGCATGTGTTAATGAATTTTCTCCACAACAATGCCTTGGTCAACCATGATTGAAATAAACAATGGCTTTACAGTTTAGCTGTGGGTCTGTGGGTGCACTCTTGATTGAGCCAGGTGGCTCCAGATCCTTTTCAAGCCCACAATGACACATCAGTGCAGTACTGAGAGAAGGTTCGTTCTACAGAGACCATGCTGTTGACATTTTACATCTTGCACTCATTAGGATGGTTGTCATTGTCTTTTCAGATGCCTAATTCAATGCCAGTCCATCCATTTCATTTCTTTGTTGAGACTTTGTTTGGATTGAGACAATCATGTGGCTTGCTTGGCCATTTCAGAGGGCAGTTGAGAGTCAACCACAGTTGCTGTGGGTCTGGAGTCACATGTAGGCCAGACTAGATAAGGATGGCAGATTTCTTTCCAAATGGGTTTTTCTGACAATTGGCAATAGCTTCATGGTCATTAGCTGATTCTTAATTCCAGATTTGTTTTCAGTGAATTCAAATTCCATTGGATTACAGTATCTAGGATACTCTCACATGCCACTGTAGATTCACATATATCAATCCTATCAGCTACATATTGGGTATACAGAAGGGGTAAGTGAGGACTGCAGATGCTGGAGATCAGAGCTGAAAATGTGGACTGCAGATGCTGGAGATCAGAGCTTAAAATGTGTTGCTGGAAAAGCGCAGCAGGTCAGGCAGCATCCAAGGAGCAGGAGAATCAACATTTCGGGCATGAGCCCGTCTTCAGGAATGAGGAAAGTGTGCCAAGCAAGCTAAGATAAAAGGTAGGGAGGAGGGACTTGGGGAGGGTCGTTGGAAATGCGATAGGTGGAAGGAGGTCAAG